>NW_008825109.1:19473459-19493126 GCF_000699105.1 Pygoscelis adeliae
TACAACACGCAGATGTAGAACGCATGCATGCCTAAATGCTTTTAAACAGTTAAGAACACCACCAAACTCAAGCAAAAAGCCCCAAGAAAACATATCCTTCTTCGAAATACTTGAATTAGTTACACTCATTTAACTCTACATATTCCTGCAGTACAAAGCAGTACTTATGTTTATGGTTCAGACTGCAAACTCCCCACTGTTCAAGACGCTCACAAAAGAAACCTGATTGCTTTTGATGGGGTTGTTTGAATCATTAGGAGCTCAACAGCCTGAGTGGTTCACTCTCTCCTTTTGGTAGGGTTTTGTTCTGTCACACTTGTTTCTTTTGGTCACTTGTACAATAACATTGCATGTATCATGTCTAGGCACAATGCCATCAGTTCCAATGCAACAGATTCACTGCGGAAACGTGGCTAGTTCAGTTCATAGCTCCAACCCAGCGGAGCACACATGCACTGGTTTCAGTGGGGTTCCTCTGTGCTTAAGTGTCCAGCTCTGATTTTTTGAGGTTTGTGAAAGAGTTAAATGTTGATTTTAGAATCTTAGTGTCCTTCCCACCAGAGAATTATATTTTAGCATACCATCATGGCAAATTTTACTAATGTTTGCCTATGGGGATATCTGGGTAATGGCACCATCTGACTCTTATCATAATTTGATTCAAACTCATATTGCTTTTACATTTTATTTCTCTTTGCCATTCTGGCTTGTAACAGCCAACAGCAGGCTGAAATTTTACCTAAATGAGAGCATTTTTGCTCAGCGAAAGAACATTACTCTGTGCCATTTGCTTAATAGTTCACATTACTGTGTAGGGAGTGTTGCATCCTTAGGCCAAGTTCCTGGCACCCAGTTTGTTAAAAGTTTCAAGGGCAACATAACAGCAGCTTCTGCATGGTAAAAACCTTATTGTCTGGGCAAAATTATGGTTTCTCAGCTAGACTAGAAGTCGAGAAAAATCTCAGCTGTATTTATGCATGGGCAGAGGTAAATGAATAAAGGCAAGCTATGCTGTTGCCACAAAGTACCCATGTTTCCTAATGAAAACAGCCTTTATTAATACTGTGTTCGTACTGCTAGTATTACAGAAACTTAAGAGATGGACTTTGCCACGCTTGTGTTGTGTTTTCTGCAGGAGCTTTCAATGATAGTAGTTGCCCAAAATAAAAATAAATAAATAAATAAAAAGAATGTGTTGAATTGCAAGGAACAGAAGAAAACTACTGAACAGAGGAGCTGAGTCTAAAGTGGATCAATGTAGTGGTGACAAGTGAGACAAACTATCAGCTTACTGGAGTGCGATCCAAACCAAAGGGGAGCTGACTGCAGCAGTAGGTAAGCCCGACCCTTCGTGCTTCCTAGCTGGAAAGAGAGCTGCAGAGAGAAGGGAGGCTGCACTGAGGGCCAAGACATGATAGCACAGCCCTGAGTATCTTTGCTATGACAGGAGGAATGGCAAGGAAAGCCCAGGTGACAGGCAGCTGCTCGTGCTCCCTGTGTAGCAGTGTGTATATTTAAGCACAGTATGCTGAAATACTGCAGAATTTCCCATGTTTCCAGGACTCCACTGCAGTGGATAGAACCACCAGTAATGTCAACAAGTGAGCTGTGGTCAATGAATGTTCATTCTTCCTTGGTCCTTACCACGTTTGGAGATTGCTTAGATTGCTTAAATCACACTGAAGCTGCTAGCACATGATCTGTGAAAATAAGTCAATTTGCCTTGTCCATACAACGTTGTGGGACACCAGAAAACACTTTACATAGTATGAAAGGTATCATGACATAGTACAAATACATTACAGTGTAATTTCAACTTGGAAGGAAAGGAGCACCCTGCCTACCTTACCTCAGGCTCCTAACTCCTTCCCCACAGCCCAGGAGTCACACGCAACTGCGCCAAAAGCAAAAATTGGGTGTATTCTCAGGGTAGGAAAAAAAACTTTGATCAGGCTGGAAAAAAGTTCAGATTCAGATGAAAAGACACAATATAAAAAGCAACAACCATAAAAAGTAGTATGAGCTGTACCACCAAGAACAGAAAGGTATTTCAAACAGATCAGATTTTATGTCCCATGTTCCATATCCTACATCTGTTTCCAGAAGTAAAAGAGACAATAAATCTGCAATAACTATGGAACCATTTGCCCCAGTCCATAAAAGCTTAAACCAATTGCTAACATGCTTCAATATTGATCCTAAAACATATTAGCACTATTTATTTACCCCTAAATATAGCTATTGCTCATGCAAAATGTCCAGACCCTTTTGATACTTGCTAAAAGCTAGTCAAGTGCCCACAGAAACTGTAAGTAACAGAATGTATCTTAAGTAATAAGTGTTCTACCTCACAAGTAGATTTCAAAACTACTTATTTATGGCCAAAACTGTATACATGAAATTTAGTGCTCTCTTCCATTTGTAAATGTCACGACTTCCAGTCATTTGGCATTATTTCATTATTGTTTCCTGTGAATTTTTTCAGCCTGCCTATTGTTTGCTACTTCTCACTTGAGAATACTGCAATTTGTATTTCAAACTGCTAGCATAAAGCGTCAAGTGCAAGCAGCCACCTTTATTAACCCAGAACTCAACTCATGAAAATGTTATCCACCACTTAGTTTATATTTGCCATCTTGAAATCAGAGTTTGCCAGTAAGCTGCTACCCTCACTTGTGTGAATCAGGGCATGTTCCGCAAAGCACTTCATGCACCAAGGAAAACATCACTGATCCATGCCCAGGAACCAGGGTCACTGCAAGCAACACCTCGAAGTACCTGCACTGCGCTGAGCTCAAGTGCCTGCGAGGGGACGTGTGATGTGAATATCCGTATGTTCAGACTATCGTTAATTACAGGAGTAGTGGTTGTAGACCATCTTTTCATCCTGAAGAGTATTCTGCATTTGACCAGTGAAACACACTGGTTGGGAAGCTACTACACAGAAGCTGTATGTGCTAATACTGCAAAGTATTTCAGCAAAAAAAGCCAAACTGGAGTCTGAATTTCAAAGCATAAAAAAGGACTAGCATGAGAAAGGACTAAAAACAAACTGGAGTTTAAAATGACACAACCAAATGCATACCAAAAAAGGAAAAATTGATTCTTTCTGAAATTCCAACTTCCTTTCTCCCAGTAGATGATTTTATTTTTCCCCTGGAAAGGCTCAAAGGGCATATTTAACAGAATTTGATAAATATCTTGAATAACGTGAGAAAGACGTTAGTTATTGCCAACCTGTGATTAGGGTTGATATTGATCTAGAAAGCTAGATATTATTATTTTTAGACTACTACAAAGTACTTCAGTGGATTATATTGAAATTATTTCAGAAACTGTTTTTATTAATACACATCTGTCTATACTTCTAAGCAGGTGATAGAAGTTTGATCTTCAGCTTTAAAATCCTGAGACCCTTAGTTGCTAGGAAACCAACAAATCTAATTCCTGTGTCTCTTATAACACAAAAATATAACTATATACTGATTCTCTCAGATAAACTCACGCTATGTATTTTTCAACTCCCCCTTTTGTAAGTGATTTGAAGCTTTCTTTTTATTCATTTAGGCTAAAGAAAAAGCACGTCAGTTATAAAGATATTGGTAAATATGTTAACAGAAAAAAAGATGGAACATTCTCTTATCAGAATTTTTCACGTATCTCATTGCTGGAATAAGAAATGACTGAGCAGCAAGTTATAAGGTCTTGAAATTTACTTCTAATATGGATTCACAAATTTATCTTTAATATTTCATTACCATGATTGTTGATCGTTTCTGGTTCAGAAGATGTCTTTGTAGATAATCAATCTAATGTCTTTATGAGAAACATTATTCATAAACATATGTAAAAGGTCTGTGCTTTCATTACAGCATAACCAGTTAACCATCTATCTATGTACGCCCATCTGACCTTGCAATTACTGGCTTATCTATATGATGCATTGCAACAGTGTTATTAATACTACTTCCCTAGACTTTTATTCTTTGGCTTGGCAGGTCTACCAGGAAGAATAACATGTCCCATTAATAACAATTATCAGTGGCACATTAGAAGCCTCAATAACATTTTATTCAAAAAGTGGTATTTGGTCTGTGGACATAAGCAAATATAAATAACCTGAATTCTGGGAAACTCATTTCTTAATTGTATCAAAGAAATGTTGCTATATGAAAGAAACAGTGATAGTGTACCCTTTTATAAGAGAAAGAAAAATTCAACAATATCTAAATATAAAATCAATATCCTCTCCACTAATTATCTCATATTTTCTCAGTGTATGTCAATAAAAAACAGATACAGTGGTAAGAAAGAAGTTAAGACAGACAGTTTGTTCCCTTCTTCTAGAGTTCTCAAAACTCCAAAAGTCACCATTTTCTGTTTGCTTTTCTTGGGACAGCACAGCCAACACACCGGCAGACGCCAGCTGAACATCCTATCCAGCAAGCCTTGGCAACAGCAGCCGAGCCAAGTGCAAACACCCAGAGGCACTGCATGTCCTCACTGCTTCTTCCCGTCTCCAGCAGCACCCCAGAGGGAGGAAATGTCCCTTCTTACAAAAAATGAGAAACCTCAACTTGCACAGACTACTTTTCTTCCACAGTTTCAGAGTCTGCTAGCAGCCAGCCATGTTAGTGCTGCCAGCTGCTGCCACAGGTGACATGGCAGTGCTGAAGGGAAGGCTCTCAGACCCTGATGATATGCCGTGTAAGAGCTGCTGCAATTACTTATAACAGAATTGTTTTTCTCTTTTCCTTTAAAAAAATAAATTGGAAATGACATGCAATAAACTGCATTAAAATGTTTAGATTGCAAATCACACACTTAAGCTTAGGAAATGGCAGACTTTGCTGCTGCCACACAGTCTTTATTCTGCCCTTTCAGGATTATGACATGTTTTTCAAATTCCATGATCTGAACTACTTTTCCAAACACTGGGCTTTGAGCAAGATAAGAGTTCAGTGCTGGAAGATAAGTGTTGGAAAAAATCCAGCATGCATAGAATTAAGATTGCACAAAGAACGATAAATTTAGATTTTCCCAGTTCTCCAATTCTTGACCTTGCAACTGAGAGTCATATTTTTATTGTATAACTTTAGTGACTATATCTGCATATACACTAACGGTATTATACGCATATTTTAAATACACAGACAAATCCATTTTCTCGATTGAAAATGTTTCTATTAGGGAATAATTTTTAAAATCCTTTGCCCACATAAGTAATCCTAACAGAAGGATCCTACTGCAAAGATGTAACTATGCCCTAAAAGCTCACTGTGTACTTTTAAACAGAAAACCTCCATCACTAACAAAGCATCAGTTACTCACCAGAATAACATCTTTCCTTCACACCCTGCAGTTGCCCACCATTCTTCTTATACACACCCCCAAGAAAGCTCTAGAGAGAGTAGCAGAGCAGAGCTCTCTCATAAATGGAGATGGAAAAGACTAAGATTGTTTACCTTAAGAAAAAGACGACTAAGGGAGGACATGATGAAAGGAATGTAAAACAGATATGGAACTGGGGGCTTGCAATCTACCTAAGATAAGAACAAAAAGCTGAGTGCTTTCTTCTCCTTTAAAAAAAAAAAAAAAAAAATCTAATTGTCAGAGACACCCTCAGCATCGCAAGCAGCACATTCTCCAGCACATGCCTTGCTACAGCTGTCAGGTGCATAGGGAACTGTATCAGTATTGTGATTTTCTATTCCAGCACTAATATCTGAGAGAATAATAAGATAAACAGTTTCCCCCCAAAACACAATAGACTATTACAGCACGTATTCACCTTCCTTTCCCTTATTCCATCAGCTCTAGGACTCCATCGCTCTCATCTGAATGTGCAGTACAAAGAAAGCCACATCTGAACTGAAAACAGGATGAACAAAAATGTCCGGAGGACGGAAGGCTCAGCCTGGTTCACTGCAGCTGAAGATAACCTGCCTGAAGTGACAGCGTGACCAGGGCTCAGTCACTGTTCTCTGTGCTATATCCCTGCAAGAGTGAATCAAGCCTGTGTTAGCGTGGCTTTGATTATCTAAGCTTATCATTTGAGCTAGCTTTTCAAAGCCACTTAATGCACAGCTGAAACAAGAAGCTTGCAACAAAACCATAGAAGTAGTACTGGACAGTCAAAAGTAAAAAGGAGAACTCATATTATGCGATCAAGCACTGGTTTGTAAAATTATTACTATAACTGAAATACAGTGAAGGACTAAAACACAGAATTAAACTTCGGCCACCTTCCATTACGCCACCTCCATTCTCTACTCTCATCATCTGATGTTGCTATTTACCAAAGGATTTAATTACAAATAAGTTGAAGAATATGGTTTGGAAGGATACACATTTCTAAAGTAGCTGGAATGATCTAAATTAAAAATGCAACAAAGCACATGTGGAGGGTGGGAAGAACAGATGTGGCAAGAAAGAGAGGAAAAGAGAAACACAAGAGGCCACTGTTCTTATAGTTAGCAGGAACGTGGAGAGCACAGCCTGCAAGAGAATTACTAACAAGTCACTGGAGCAAATGCAGCTTATTAGACTCCACTGTGAATATAAGTCAGGCAAACCATCTGCACGTGGACTTCAGAAAAGAAATAAAATCTAGGAAGAGAGTTGGGCTCATACACAGTTTCTTTGAATTTTCTTATCATTATTAAAGCCCAGGCTCTAAAGAAAAGGTGCAAAAAATTGCTTATTTAATTGCCATATTAGTGTAGGTTTCCTACCAATATTAAAAAGGAGAGTATGAGGCTCCAAAATCATCAGTTTCCACTCTTTTTACTCTGCAAAATTCACAGGGCAGAAAAAAAATCATAACTACACTATCACTGCTCCTACCTGTACTTCCCTAGGTCAGAGTAGCATGTCCAGGCCTTTAGGAATAAGCATGGACATCTGTGGAGCATGAGTAGCAACTATCCTGACTTCAAACTACCTAAACAGTTTGTCTTAAAATAAGCCTAACTGTAACCATACACTTAATTCAGGCTCTGAGCCTGAATTTAAGCTGTGAACAGAAAGTAAAACTACTGCAGTTGCCTCCACAGCTGTTTTTTTCCCCTCTATCCATATGCAACACTTGGAGGCTAAAATAGAGAGGTACAACAAATGAGGCTTAATAACCTATACTTCCACATAAAGATATTGTAACAAGAGCATTCCGGGTATCTGTGACACGCCAGCGCTGTAAGTCACCACATAAGTTGTCCTGTTTCCAGAGGGCTAAAATTCTTACCAAAACAAAGTCCAGCGTAAAATGCCAGTCACTGTTCAGCAGTAATTAGTAGTAGCCGGATCTGCAGATCACACCGATGCACCAGGCAGAGGATCTCTTGCTCCAAGCTGACGTAACTACCCTCATTGCAAATCAATTTTGCAGATTTATTCCAGCTAAGGACCTCTCCCAAATGCAAAAGAAAATTAATACTGTGCTATAAGCTTAAAGAATATACATTGCTACCAGTGCTTTTGCACCACATCCTTATTGAGGAGAATGCCTTTGCAGCTCCTCCATTCCTTGGTACTCTCACCGAAATTAATCAATTTCGTTCATTCGAGACAATGAGTACTTCCAGCATCACCTCTTTTGAGAGGGGACAGAGGAAGGGAAGGGAAAAATAAGCAGAAGAGTAAATTAAGAAGATCTTGACTCTAGAGCTCTGAGTTTAAAAGGTAGCTTAGTCTCCTTCTAAAATAATAGCCCCTTTGGCACTGTTTGAGGACACAGAGGACAAGAGAATTAATTTGGAAGCTCTCTGGTATATATGATACATGAACAAAAAGGCTTGTATGTACCTTACAGAAGAGTATTGGGGTTTATCCACTTTGAGTAAAAACAATCCTTTTTTCCCCCAATACTTTATTTTGTGCCAGTACTTACTTTAGTCACAAAGCAGTGCTTTAGCTAAATTATAAAATGTAGAGAAAAGCAGCCTAAGCTCACAGGTTTATTATAACAGAAACCGTATATAGTTCACCTCACAGAGAATAACTGTTAGAAGTTCAAGATTAAATACACATTACCTTTTTCATATTGTATAAAATAGAATGGTTTTTTATATGTTTTTTATTTTATACCTGTAGCCATAAAGAAAGAGGAAGCTCTAACCAATGGCTTTAGAAAGCATGTTTCATATCCCTAGTGCTGTCAATAATGACAAACTAATCTTCGCTCAATAAACGTATCTTTTATAAGAGCACTTCCTTTTACAATTTCTAGCATAGGAACTGTAGGAAAGGAACACACAAGATTAGATGAGAGCAACTTGACCTAATATTGAAAAACGGATTACTGCTCTCCTATATTACAGAGGTTATAAAATCAGTGATTTCTATGTGGAACAGCTCACAAATATTAGTAACGATTTCTTGTAGTAGAAATTGGGAAGAAGTCCCCTTCAGTCTGAAATAATGCAAGAATGTGAGATCCTTTTCTCTCTCAAAATGCAAAGGTGACTTACAATCTACTGTGCCTCAGCAATAAATTGAGATAAAAATAAAAAAGGTAAAGGTAACTTGCTACCTGGACCCACGTATACTTTTCCATCATAACTAATAATGATAGTTTTATTATGGCCCATGTAGCAGCTAATCAATAGGCTTTGATACTTGCACAGTCAACAATAGTTCCTGTGTGCTTGCATAATGTCCACTATTAAAACTTATAGCTGTTCAGGCTAATGCATTTACTACCTATGGCCAAAAGTCAGCAGAGAAACATATATTTACACTCCATACATCACTCAACATTTGTTCAGATTCAGGCTGAACACTCCAGAGCACAGGGGAGAAGGGCAGAAGAGGAGGAGGTGACATTACTGGAGATTTAGAGGTGAGAATTGCAATTCTACTACTTCTGGACCATTTTTGTTCTGAGTTAGCTCAGAAGAGCTCTTCCATACTTCCTCAGAAGAAACAAACCATAAAATAATCCTGCTTCTCTCATAATGAACAAGGTCATATGCAGGACTTGGAGATGTGACCCAAGGCCATCAGAAGACAGAAGCAAGATCCCCATGAACCTTGGACACGTCTCCATTTTAGCCGTTGCAGACTCATAAGACCTAATTTCTCCCACTCTAGTTTTCGTGACATATTTCATTCATTCACTAATCCCCGTTCATCTCAGTAATAAGTCACTAAGAGCAATAGGTCATCTGTTAAGTCCAGGAGCTAGTGATTAAAAAAAAAAGAAAAAAAAGAAAAAAAAGAAAAAAGAAAGTGGGGTTGAGGTTCTTCAGAAGATATTGTGGCTGGACTTCTTGCTCAAATTACACACAAATGCTTGACTTCTCTTTTCACCTTCTTCAAATTTGGGATACTGCACCTAGGACATTTAGGATCTACTTCACAAATGTACTGAGGAACTGTAGGTGACCATGACCTTCATTTGGAAGAGCTGGTTTGGTTTTGAAATCTTCAAAGACCAGACCCTATAAACATTACAGGGCATTCCAAAATCAAAGCTTTCCATATGAGTGTCTACATGGAAGCCAATAGCTTCAGTATCTTTAGTCTTCATGTTCCTTGGTTTTCATCTCCTTTCTCCAGAAGACATGATGTTACTGAACTAATTCTTATCAGAAAGGTAGTAAGATACAACAGGATAAAATGCACTGTATAATGTAATATATGTATTTATATGCAGAGTTCCTATTGTTTTGTGGCTTGCTATCTTGTGAGTTACAGTTTTCTAGTACAATGGAGGCTACAAAAATGACAGTAGCAGTGACTTACGCTCAAGGTTGGAAAACATAGATGCATAAGAAACGGTGCTCTGGCTGTTTTTGAAAAACATCTTTTGTCTTTCACTGTACAGTTTGCATCTTAGGAACAGTGACTTTCATAGAGCTCTTTAAAACTGTTTAAGGACTATGAAAGGAGGTTTGTTATCCTTCCTGCTTGCTGGACCCTTCAGCCCCTGTAAAACACAAAATCTTTTTCTTTCCTTTAGTTTCTACAGGAGGGTACTAATTTTTCTCCCCAATTTTCTTTTGCTTTTTTCACTCATTCACAAGTATCTTCCACTTTAACTTTCTCCCCTATTCTTCCTTAAATATTACAGTAGATATTAATTCTCAACTTCAGATATTGTTTTCAATTTCTTGCCTTTTTGATCTCTCTTGCTTACTCAATCTAGTCTTTTATTCTTAACTCTTTTATCCTATATGCCATTTTATCTACTTTTGTATTCTTTCTTATGAGATGCTCTTCACTGTAGCCACAATTTAATCACTACTCTATGCTTTTGTGAGCTTTCTACCTAAAGAAACACCCACCATCTTTCTTGCCCTCTCATTTCCTTCACTGCTTGTTTTACCTGACCATCTTACTGCCTGACCTCTCCATTTTCCATTCTCACCCCTTCTGATTTATGGGCTTGCCTCACCCACTCCTTTGCAATTAGCCTTTGACTATTTTTTACACAGTCCCCAAAAGCACTTAGCTCTAATCTTGTTTACTGTTCCAGCCTGTTAATTCATAACCCCTTTTGCATTATCCAAAATGATTATTCAAGTGAGCACCTCTTGCAATTCCAGCGTGCTTTGCATCTCTGGTTAGGTATTTCCACAATATTGGTGTTGCTGAAGGTAACGTATTATGTCAGACAACTCCAAGCAACTCATGAAGTCCATGAGTACTTCAGAAGTGGCCACCTGAGGAGAAGCCAGTGCAGCACAAGCACCTACTACACCAGGTCACCTAGTCCATCAGCAAGGGCAAAACCAAACTCTTCTTTTTCCACCTGGCAAGGCACTTTGCTGATCAACTATTTGTCTACAGCCGCTGTCCCTTTTTTTTTTTCCTCCCCCCCCTCCCCGCACTACAGACATCAAGTTTTCCAGACTGGAAATAGCCAAAGTTTCTTTCTTACTTAGCAAGATATCTCTGGTTTTCAGTAGGGTGGGTATGGGAATTAAATCAATTGAGATATATTTTGCTTTAGTTTTACTACCTGATTAAGCACAAACTAGCCTTCATTTAAGTAATGAATGACACAGCATGCTTTTTACACACCAGGGAAATTTCTTGTGCTCTAAAGACTTTTTCTCCTCTGCAGAGAATCAGAACAAGACCAACAGTCTTTCTGGCTGACAAGAGGAAAGGGTTGCTGTGAAGGAACCCCCACTTTCTCCTCTGCCAGCAGCAGGGAGGCAGGGTTATCTGTGCCTGCCAGTGCTGTGGGAAATTTCACATGGGATGCACTGGAACTGGCACAGAAACATGGAGCCTTACATTTCTGATTGCACCCTCCTGTGGCTATGCCACGGGGATAGATGGATACATGTTTCTAGACTTTGTTTGAATCCACAGAGTAATAACATCAGGAATCTTATTTTTCCAAGTTCGTTTCAGAGGAATACACAAAACCCAATTGGTTAGATCTTTCCTGAAGAATCTCCTTACTGAATTACACTGAATCCTTACACACACACACACACGTGCACTATTGACTGTAAACCACCCATGTTAAGTCAGGAGGAACAGGAAACGCACAATCAGTCGCAGGAAAAGCAAATACTACACTTCAAGTTGCCTTGGTATTGACTTCACGTTTACTGGAATTCAGACTATATCAGTCTGAGAGTTATTTTTACCTCATTAGTGTGACTATTGCAATACAGGATTGGTGCCATTTTCTTTAAAGCAACCAGCTTAACAGTTGCACAGGCAGTGCTGTGCATAACCTATTGCACTGCTAAAAACCAAAGATAAAGATAATAGAAAAAGTGATGACATCTGATCCTTTCCAGAGTAAGCAGTATTTGAAAAGAACCAGAGAGCTCAAAAAAGGTGATCTGTACTATGGCATGTGACAAGACGCCTCCAGGACTGCTCTCATTTTTGGTAACGCACAGGATGCATAAGTGATCCTGGATCCCCAGTGAGGGAGTCTGGGGTGTGTTCACTTTTACAGAAGCTGGCAGATAAAACGTAGGTGCCAGATCTACTCCTGGATCCTGAGGACATCATACATGTCCTCTCCATCATCTTGGCTAAGTGATGTGTCACATATATATGAGGTCTCAGGCTATAAGCAGGGCCATGACAGGGATGATATACCAGAGTTGTTACCGATGCATGGATAGCCTAACATCCACCAAAAAGATTACATTTCTGTATTAAAGTAAAAGCATTCAAGGGGAAAAAAAGCCAACACTTGCTAAATGGTAGGAGAGAAAGTTTCTTTTCTGCAACACAGTATAGGGAGAAAACATGGAAATCAGGTACATTTGCACTGCACTACCTCACTACCTTAAGTCCTGGACCAGCACCAAGAAGAAATATTAAATTTTATTATGTTTTTAATTTTACACTTACCGTTTAATCCATTTAATGGGATTTCACCCAGTGATTCCTACATCTCTGGAGGAGGTCAGAGTAGATGATCACGGTGATGCCTTCTGGCCTGCAAATCTAGGAAATCACTGGGCCATTATAGCCTCTCTAAAATATGCAATTAAGAAGTATTTATAACACCATCAGCTGTCTGAGATTTTAAAAGCCTCACAGGCTTATCTGGCTCAGGGAACTAGAGGAGCAGGAAAAAAAAACCTGTTAAAACCTCCATAGTTTCCCAAAAACTTCTAACAACACAGGTACAAGCTTCGTATCTGAGATGAGAAGATGATATCCAGACCACCATCTCCTGTATTCCTAACATCATCAATCTTAAAAAAAATCACTGAATCATTTGAATAACTTCTAAGCTGAAAGGCTTGCCTGAAAGCTATTTTTGAAGAGGAACATTTATGCATGCTAGAGGCAGAAATTGGGTTGGATTAATTGTTCATGGTGGGAGGTATAAAATTATATTTTTCAGGGCCTGCTGCAGTTGCTATATGGCTGAGAGGCTCAGCTGTTGCCTATCGCATGCCTGATAGTATACAGGGAGATGACTGGAGCGCCGTTAGTAGTGTGCTATATCCAGCCCTGGATTCAGAGGAGCAGAGGGCTGTATGCCCTGAGGAAAGGTAATGATGAACAAGAATGGGAATGAGTTCATTCTTCTCAAAGAAGTTAAGAAAAATGCACAGTCCGTGTATGTTGTCCGATGACCTGGTTGAAGCACTTTTTACCAGTTTCAGAAGAGGGGAGCATAGACAGATGCTGAATTAGAGGCACAGGCTGAGTGGCATTTCTCAGGTCAGAACCATAAAAAAACTTTGCAGATGCCTGGATCCAACACAGGTATCACCATCTTATCAAAAAAACATAAACCAGATTCATCTTAGAGCTACTCTCTGGCTTCCACTCTTCCCTGTCCCTCCTGAAGGACACCTTATGTTTCACCACTTCAACTATTTTCTAATGAAGTGAGGAAACAGCTTTCCAAAAGACCAATAAGTCTAGTAGCCAAGATGGTTATAAAACTTCAATCACTTAAATTTGCAAAGGAGGTTAAAGGAGTAAATGTTGTTGAAGAACACTCAGTCACTTGAGCACGAGCCATCAGCGAGGTTGCCAGCAGAGCGGTTTTCCACCCCAGAAACCCCACGCAGCAATTCAGCAGCCTCCCACCACTTGGTGATCACGTCAAAACAAGCTGTTTGTAAAAGCTGGATAACACTTTCACTGTGGTGCTGCACTTCTCTCCAGTATACAAATATTTCTCTGTTTTAAAAAGGAAACACTGCTGTTGCCCCAAGTGTTTATTTTCCCACTATTTTGTAGAGGTAACTGAGAGCACTCCAGTATCACCCTCAGGCGCTGACAGTAACAGCTGCCTCTTGCTGACCCTGCAGAGCACCAGGGTTAGATAATACATGACTCGGCTTACTTTGCAGGTGAGATTTTATGTTATATGCTATATGCAACTTTTAACACACGTTAGAAGGTCAAAAGAGGCCGCTCAGAGCAGGGAAGTCTGCAGCGAGCTCACAGCCCTTTAAAGGGGAGAGAGCTATGTCCCAGGCAGCAGGACAGGGTCAGCCTGGTTTTAAGAGGATTTACTGGGAGTTTTGCTGCTGAATTCAGTGAGAAGGGAAAGACAAAAGTATAAGGAATAGGAACACAGCTCTCTAAAAGGGAAGGAGTAGCAGTAGTGCAGGACAGAAAAAAATGACTGGTAGAGAGCTCTGGAGATGCAAAGTACTTAGGAGGAAGGCTGTAAATGCAGGTTTTCAGGGGAAATAGAAGTGCCAGGAGGAAATGGAAGAACTGAGTGGAAAAACAGAATGAACTTTTTAGCGATTACTTTCCATCCCTAACAGAAAAAAATAGAAAAAAATGAAAGCCGTCTATACAAAAGCAAATACCAGTTGAGAAGGGAGTTATGCTTTAATAAAAATGTACTGGGTAATTTCTGGTTTTGCAAAAGGATACTGGGACTGAATACACACAGCTCCTTTTCATTACGATCTTACATTTTAAAAGTGACCAAATAAAAGGCCATCTCACTTATCAGCGCCAACATTTACCGGCAATGCATTTCTATAGCCCAGGCACCAGCACCTTCAATTATTCTTGGTGGTGTTCATTGTTTTTAAAATAAAGTTTTTATACAGCTTGTTTTCACAAACGACAGTTTCACAAATCTCTTTGTGCTCTAGAGGAGCTGAAGCAGGCACAGTAAGTACCACACATTAAATAGCTCTCTTTATACCTCTCTATTATAGACATTCAGTAGGTGTAGGCTTAAGAACACACACTGTTTAAAGATAGGGTAAAAATGCCTTACCAGAGGCAGCACTACTAAAAGAAAGAACCTGCACTATTTACCATATGTTAAGATCAGTAATACATTAAAAGCCATCAAGAAGAAATTACATGCAGCTCACATTATTTTCAATGTCTTTTTTTATTTTCTCTTTTTTACTGTCTTGATCCATACAAATGATGGACCAACTATAGAGTGAAAATGGTTTCTTGGGAGACATGGGTATAATGCCCATTATACGCTGTTGATTCCCAGTGTGTAAGGGATGGTGTTACGCAGGAAATTGCTGCAATGTTAAATTTCACTGCAATCCATTTGCTGTGAATTGATGCAGCCAAATAAAATGAAAAAGTTTATTACAAGTCCTTTTGTAAGAAGAACTAATCAGAAACCACCATTCACTCTATTACACATGCTAGAGTTTAGGTTTAGTCTTAGACACTTGCACCTGAGCTAACTCACCAACTGAGGGCAGAAATTTTGCTTCCCATCTACCCACCTAGGAGTAGTTTTTTATATCATTTAAATTATGTATGTAAAAGATAAATGAAACCCATCCCTTGAAAAACTTAAATCTAGACTCCCCTGCAAACAGGGATTACTTGCTTCTCGTAGACTGCTGCTCTTGCACTTGATGTGAACTGTGAAGGAAGAAATACCTTCTCTGGAACTGCGTTTTTCCAGACATCTCTTCCGTTCATGGGGCATTCACTTAGTGCTTTTAATGGGAAGAGCCTCAACTGAGCAGGCACTCAATACCAGTAAAAAAAGCCAAAGGAGCAATCTAACTGTAGCAACACAAAGCATAACTCAAAAAAGGTGCTGCAACACACATGTAAGTTGCGTTCAAGCATTTCAAGCTTGACCCAAAGCTCACTGTGGTTAATGACTGGATTTCTACCAGATGTCCTCCTGGGTGCTTTAGTAATGTCTCTCACTGAATAGGGTCTTAAGAACGTGCTTAAGAGCCTTGCTGATTTGGTCTTTTATTCAAATCAAAAAGGCCATTTAGTTTTCTGGTTAGAGAAATACCCAGGTTGGAAAATACCCAGGTACATACAGAAGGCAAGATTTTCCTGTAAGTCAGCAAGGTTGTGGTGCCTTCATTAACACTGCCTGCACTGTATAAAACATCCCTGCTCCCATAACAGGGAAACACCAGCACAGTACCAGAATGTGCCTCATCCCCACTGTCAGGAACATGTAGGTCTGGGATCTCTCCTCGTTTGTCACACATTAATGAACCAACAATATATTTTGAAAGCACTGAGGCAACCTGTCCTTCTTCAAGAGCACCTTAGGATTTTTGGTCTAATTCCTTGAGTCCTGGAACTTAACAGAAGGAGGACTGTTCTATATTTATGTTATGCCAAGAAAAAGTATTTTTATGTACACTGCACGTCAGTAGTACAGCTCCACATTTGAAGAGAGCAGTCAGCTGCTGTCCTGTGAGGCTACCCTCAACCTTGCACAAGAACACCACCATGCCAAAAGCCGTTCTGTGACACCTAGTACTGGCATTTCTAAAAAATTCTGAGCTTTTTGAAACTTCCAAAATAAGCTGGCTTCGTGGAGATTGCATTCCGTCCAGGAGCTGAATGAAAACAAGCTGCAGGGAGTTACCCAGGCTCACAGTCTGAGGAGCGGATCCATGGAAAGTGTCCTTCACAGCTGTATGGTCAGACACAGGAGTCATAGGGCTCCTGTTACTCTTAAAGTCTATGTACTTGAGATCAGGACCTGCCTCTTTCAGACCCAAATGCTTTGAAAAGCCACATTGCCAGGCATTTAATCAAATTACTGCTTGTGAAAATTACTCACTCAACACATTTGCTTCCCTCTATCATGGAGGAATATTACTGGGAAAATTGTACATATTATGTATTTCAGGTTTTTAAAATAACTTCACTCTTCATTTTAACAGATTGGACCCAATTCTTAACTTGCTGTTTGTAGATTTCCTCCTTTAATACACCACTAAAAATGACTGTACAATCAGGCCACTTAGTTATAATATGACCATTTGTTTACATGGCATGTTTTAATGAATCATTAATATATTTTGTGGGTACTTAAAGTAATCCGCCCTTTACCTTGGTACTTCACAATACACCCCAGGCTTAATGGCCCATTAAAATATGCCCTGTTGAATCTTGTGGCTTAATTGATGCACTTTTGCTGTTTTGATATTATTTTCAGGAAATTTGTTTTTGTTTTCAGCAAGGAAGGACAGCACTAAATTGAAAATGAGCTCAAAAGGCCATCTATAAAATGTAAATGTGGGTGTTTTCCTTATGATTTTTTCTAATCCTCCCAGTGCTCAAGATTATGGTACATTTAGATTTAAATTACCAGATTGGTTGATCACAGCAGGAAATAGAATAAGCACATTATTTCTATTTTGACAGAACAATAGAAGATTTTTATACATTTCATTAAGCAGAACTACTTAAAGAAAAAAAAAAAGTCTCGCTGTGTAGCACTATCTTTTACTCATGAACATCCTGTTGAAAATCCAGTTAGCGTTTTCAGAAGGAAGAGAAGTCCTGCAGTTAAACTCCATTGCCACAGCAGACATCGTAAGTATGAAATGAAGCTCCGATATTTAAATTTTTCTGTGATCAGTCTTTGCGGTGCCAAAAATTTATCATAAATTATACTTTAAATTAGGATTTTTTCTTCTCTGTTTTTTTAATTCATGCAGAGGAAATGGAAGTACATAAATTAGCTTCACAACAACTCTGAAAGCATAAGCCTGTTTGCAAAGAGGAGCTGGTCAGAAAAAATGCTGATGAGTGGACTTTGCCCTACATAGCAATGTTTGATTCTTACTGATTGCAATAATACATGGTGAGACTGTATTTGGTTTTTTCATAGGGAGCAGATAACTGGGAGCCCATCAATTTCTGTTAATTTTAGCATTATAACTGATGGGTGTATAAATATAAATCCCAAATGGATCGGTCACTCCTTGACACTAGAAGCTGCACAGGTGAAAACAATTATTTCTCTGCAAATTTGTGTTAGGGACTTCATTTTTCACATTTTTTAAATCTGAAAGTTATGCACAACAAGACTGAACACACTGACTGGTCACATAAGACACGTCTCATTCCATGAATGATAAAAACATCAAAGCAAGTAGCAAGTAATTTGGAGGTGGTCAGCTTTACACCTATTGTATCCAGACACAATAAAAGTTCCAGCAACTCTAATATGGAAGGCTTCTGTCCAAAATTCTGCTGCTGTTGTTTTGCTATACATTAAAGTAATGCTGTTTGTTACCACGCAGATTTAAGAAACAGCAGTAAGTGTGTTTCAGAAAATGTTTACTGCAACACAGAACTTTTCCCCTAGGGAAAACTGTCTCATAAGGAAGTACAGCAAGCAGACATTTTGGGTGCCATGGCATTTTGATTTAGCCTAATATGGGGAAAAGGTCCTTAAAATTACATAATAAAATACTATGCAAATTGCCAAGGCAGAGGCAAAGAAAGACAACACAGGCAATCACAGATACTTGAAAGGCAGTGACGTTAACGGCACAGCCAGTGATTTGTGTTTGTTTTCCTCCCCACTTTTCTCCTCATTCATTCCCATGGAGAAAACAAGAAAAATGAAATTAAAATCTAATGATCAAGGCACTATCTTAGGCTCAGACTTAATTCGCTATGTTGATACAAACCGCCTCTGTGATCGTGGACAAGTCATGGCCCCACTGTACCTTGTTCTCCATGCCATAAAATTGGTTATCCCAGTTTCTTCCTCACAGATGTCAGATGTTCCAGTACTACAGCGATATGGACCATAACTGTAGTACTCAGTGGGACTTAACATGGCAGGCAGTCTTTGTTCATTATCTGCTTTCACCTTCTAATGCTTTCAAAGGTGATACCTTCTTCTGGTTGAAATCTAGCATGGAGTCTAAGCATAAACTAGGAGACCATTTATAAAACACAGCTAAATTATATTTCCAGCTGACTATGTAGAGATAGGACAAACTACTGCCAGTAATACAATACAAAACTAATAAAGGCAACTTGTCCCTACATAACACTGTGCAGCTAAGATAATATTGTATGAAGTCTGCATTCACTGAAAAAAAAAGCTTACAAGAGCAATTATTTTGGCAATGACACCCACCAAACCACACAAGTGTCACAGAATCCTGGTCACCTTGGGCTACGCGTGCATTAGCAAGTAATGCAGCACAGCAGAGGGGGCTGCTAAAGAAAGCAGCTGGTTTTGATGGACAACATCACACTGTGTGCATTTGGGGATGAAATGCATTTGGAAGTAGCTTGGACTATCTCTAGTCTGATCTAGCGGACAGGGTACGTGCAGCAGCTGGAGTACACCTTGCTCCAGCAGCACATCTCCCAGTCCAGTTGTATCACAAAATAATGTAGCCTCTTTGCTCTCCAAGGCTGTTCTGTGAAGCAAATCAAAGCATGCAGTAACTGGGGATTACCGGGAGACTCATTTCAGAAGCCAGCTCCTGATCTGAACTACAACTTTAATGTAGATGCATCTCTGTAACACATGAAAATACTTTCACTGTGGCAAAAGCCAGCCTGGGAACTTCAGTGTGCCTGGTGGCATCTTAGAATTACCCCAACATACTGCAAGGCAATATGAACAGCTTCCAAGCAATGCAATAATATGTTACAGTTTGAATGCCCGGAGCAGGACTGCAGGTGAGCTCTAACATGAAAAGTTAAGAAGCCTCAGATTCCAGTAGCCCAACTAGCACATAAGAGAGAAATGAATTAACAGCATGGCGTCCTCCTGCAATGACACCGGTCATATCTTTCCAGTATCCCAGAGAACAACAAATATGGGGTTTGTGAGGCAACTAAAACAGTAATCAAACAATAGTTCATGATCAACGGTGACTCCAACCTTAGGTAGCTTAATAGCAGGCTTTATACCACTCCTAGCAAAAAGGAGAGCAAGGGATAAAGTAGGGACAGAGTGGCGCAGGCCTCCATGACCAGAA
>NW_008825109.1:19493140-19497252 GCF_000699105.1 Pygoscelis adeliae
TGACCAGAATTTGGTTTTTGAACACCTGTGGTTCTGCAAGCTCAGAAAGCCTGGGCTCAGCGCCATTCAGGTAGTCTGTCAACCCAGAAAATGCCTCACCAAGGCCAGCTGCGATGAAAATATAAACTTGTGTCACAACAAGGTTAACTGACGTCCCTTCAGCCTTGCCCTTCCCCTCCTTTCCCCCACGTCACTGCAAGCAGGCACAGCTGGGTTGGTACAGTTAGCACCTGCTGCACAGCAGCCCCATCCCTTGAGCTTGCCCAGGGCCTTGGGGAGCACTGCACCCGCTATACTCCATCCCGGTACCTGCTTCGAAAATCTAACCCGCAGTCCCTGCTGAATGCACGGCTGTGATCAGCTACTGCACCAATGTGGGCTCGTATCCGCCTCGTACAACCTAGGAGCATTATTCCAGTGGAGGCAATAGGAATTTTTCAGCGCAGAAGCCAGCGCCACAGAAGAACAGCATGTATTTTACCTAGTGGGCGTATAGCATGCACTTGCCAGAATTCAGACTGTATTAAAAAACAAAAAACCCCACACTTTGTTAAACAGCTTCAGCTAATGAAGTGCACGCAGAATACTAAATCAAAGGCACTAGACCTAAAATATTCTGGTTTCCTCTGCCCTCCTGTTTCTCATTAATATGCTGAAAAATGAAGAAAGGATAACAGTCTGAGTCTATGACACAAATTAAAATTATATATACAAAGCCAAAGAGGAAATAACATACACATCGGGCTCAGCAATTATATTCAACAGGCAGATAAAAAATTGATACAGCGAGAAAAATACACTGCTACGTGAGCCTCCTCCTCTCCCTAAGGATAAAACAGGACTTTGAATTGCTTCTACAACCAGCATCTAGATTCACTAAGGCAGCAACAGACCAACTAACTACCCCTTGCAACTGCAAAAGCATGGAGGTATCTACAGCTGCTTCATAGTCATCATTCTCTATATTACGTGAGCCCCATCAAACCACCCCACACCTGGTGACCTGCCATGAATCATGTGGACTGTGGCATGTTTCCAGCTCAAGTTTTCTACTAGTGAATCCCAAATGCTTTCCCCTCGTTCTCCTATGAGAGAAGAACTGTCAACTTTAGCTGCCCAGAGCTGATTTGAAAACATAAATTCAATTTATATTTTTATCCTAGCAACTCACAAAAGTATCTCTGTGCTCCAACATACCCTGTCTGAATTAAAATCTTTTCAGAGATATCTAGTCATTAGTTTAAGCTTAACATAGCAAGACTTCTCAAATCTTTTTCCCTTTCTTTCCTCAGTCACTGCCGATAGTACAGTGCCACTTGCTGCAATCCATAACCTGGGATAACCTTCAACTCAGATCCTTCTCTCTGTCCCCAAATCCAGCTTATGTGTAAATCCTGCAGATGCTTTCTACATTACAAATTCAGATATGGCTTTTCTTATCAGATCACACTGGAAAAGCTCTCTCCAGGCTCCCAACACCTTTTGTCTTTATTAAAACAACATCTTTTTTTCCAGGTTTGACAAATGCAATTCTGGCCCTGCTCACATCCATTTGCAATACTTCTGAAAAGATTATTTTCCTACCCTGTCACTTTGACCACATCAGCCATCCTATCTGTCCTCTTTTGGATCCTTCTTTTATATTGTATCAAACAAAAAGCATTTTCTGAGCTCTTCCTTGCCTGTCCTTGCCTTGTCATCTCTCATTCTGCACTGTGAAACAGGCTGTCACTTGCCTTCAACCAGCAACTTCCACCTTCAGCATCCACTCGCTACAGAAATACAAAACCAGCTTCACCCTCTCTGCCAGTGTGTCCTTCATGCTAGGAAGCAACTCACTTTGAACATCTCCAGGGTTACTTATTACAGTCCCTCAACTCTCTCCACAAAGATTTCCTTGCTGTTACAGCTAGGGAATGACCAACCTTGGACAGTTGTATGCTGAGACCTAGCATGCCATCTACTGTCATCACACTGTTTCTTTGTGGTTTTCTGTCTTTAGTAACCACTTTTGTCTCACCTTACAACAACACTTTGTCTGTTCAGCATTAGTGCAGTGCACAGCACACTGCTATGCCTCATAGCCCAAGGCTGGGTTAGTGGGCACTGTGGGAATGCAAATAATAATGAACAATACTGCTGTCTTTTCTCTGCACTTGGCTGTGCCGCTGCTCGCTGAATAGCCTCATTTGGAAGCTGGGCTCCAGCTCTGCGTTGGTTGCACAGATCACAGTGTACACATCTGAGAGTGCCATGTGTTTACTAGTGCAGTCCAGCTTCTTGTAATTTCCTTGGTGAGTGCTAAGGGCTCAAAGGATTTTCAGATCATCAAGTATTGACAAGTAAAAGCTTTTATATTGGAGAAATATGAAACAGGACAGGTCTTGGGCTTCTTTTAAGAAACACATAAGCCACAGGATTTCATTTCATGCCATGAGAGTTTTGCTTTTAAAGATCAGAAATCTGTGCCAAAAGGTACTTCTTTGCTCTAGTAACCATTTCCAGGGCAACAGACTTTCTTCTAAAGTTGAAGGTCTTTACGTCTTGCAGAATCAATTCTTCAGAGGTCTCAATTTCCCATCCTTTGCAAGTGACAGATGCTCAGGTAGTTTATTATATGTACCCCATACCATTCAAATGGGATTTTATCATTAGAAAACTACATGTATCTATAGTAATGCTGATCTTGGTTATCAGTTAGGACTGAACATGGGACATCAAGAACCAAAAAACAGGTTTTGCATCTTGAAATAAAGGCTAATACCCATGGCTGGGGACTGGTGAAGACACCATTAAGATATATAGCTTATAATGTACTGGCACTCCAAGAGTAGATGCAAAAAGAAAAGAGGAGTTTTGATAGACTAGAGAAAGCAGAGGGAAAGGGAAATGCCATTAGAAAAGTGCAAGAACGTTCCAAATATTGAAAAGGAAAATCCTTGGAGTACTTCAATTTTTCTTTCCCCAGAGAACACAAAATGAACCAGAATCCTGGTTCATAAATCTGTATTAAAAATGCTTGGCCTAATATACTGAGCTTTGATCTACTTATATCAACTTCCATCTTCAACTAATCATTGTGCTCTGGGCTGGGTGGCAGCAGGACAGGTATATCTTTCCAAAACTTATTGGACAGTAACTAATTTTAAAGATTGGTTTGCAGTTTGTAATGACATGGCTCTTGTATATGCTCTGTATAAATCAGTACAGTCTCGCATGCTACACTGAACAAATCAATAAATCACTTACAAGTAACACTTGCAGACCCTTTATTATCAAGTGCCCTTTGAAACACTTCCTGCCCCTTTCACATAATATTTCCTATCTCCAGTAGTTACTAGAAAGGTATTTTATCATTTAACTGTCTGTCGCATTGGAGACATTTTATGCTTAACTGCCTAGTTGCTAAAAGATTCAGCAGACTTCTGTGAGCCTTTTTTACTTGGCATCGATACCCTTGAAAATTCTGGTAAAATCAGGACAAACGCTGGCATATGGGAGCGTGACCCCATGATTAGATCCAGTCTAAGAGCAACAAAATATTATGCAATTTGTCCATTAACTCAAAACAAATAAATCTTCTAGTTTTCAGTGAAAGTGGTTTATAGCAAACCACTCACAATCAAAGAACACATGGAGAATTATTTATCTTATTCGCTTGGTGAATAATTTTGGAAAGCAAAGCATTTGTTTATGGTGAATTGGTGAATGAAAAAGTGGGTTTGATCAAATAAGTTATCGATTGTGAACTCAGTCAGTTTTAATTAGAATATCACCTCCAGGGGGATTTATATATGTTGGAATGATTTCTAAATGCAAAAGTATTCACAGAAGTTCATTGCAATTGCTTGTCTTCATAAACACAAACAAAGCCTCTGCCTCGCTTCCTATGTCCCATTTGTGAAGAAATTCTACCTTTCACTTTTGGGGTTCTTTTTCTTTTAAACTTCCTCCCAACAGCGGTAATGGAGAGCAATATGTTCTACCACAAAAGTTATTTGGAATAAGAAAGACATTTCCTCCTTTTTTTTAGAAAGGTTTTTAGCATTGTATTGTGGTTTAACCCCAGCCAGCAACTAAGCCCCACCCAGCCGCTCGCTCACTCCCCCCTG
>NW_008825109.1:19497560-19506068 GCF_000699105.1 Pygoscelis adeliae
TTCATGTGCTGAGCATGACGCCATATGGTGTGGGATATCCCTTGGGTCAGTTGGGGTCAGCTGTCCCGGCCGTGTCCCCTCCCAGCTTCTCATGCCCCCCCAGCCTGCTCGCTGGTGGGGTGGGGTGAGAGGCAGAAAAGGCCTTGACTCTGTGTCAGCACTGCTCAGCAACAACGAAAACATCCCTGTGTTATCAGCACTGTTTCCAGCACAAATCCAAAACACAGCCCCATACCAGCTACTGTGAAGAACATTAACTCTACCCCAGCCAAAACCAGCACACACTGTAATTGTCATCAGTGCTAACAGCATGTAAATCA
Organism: Pygoscelis adeliae; assembly: GCF_000699105.1. Taxonomy (NCBI): domain Eukaryota; kingdom Metazoa; phylum Chordata; class Aves; order Sphenisciformes; family Spheniscidae; genus Pygoscelis; species Pygoscelis adeliae. The sequence continues at coordinate 19,497,881 of NW_008825109.1, forward strand.
TCATTCTTTTCAAAAGATCAACAGATTCAAATTCAGGTTAGCTGTATACAAAAAGTGTCATGCATCTTTTTGGTAACAGCACTAAGATCAGAATTTTCAGATGTGTCTATCTGAACCCCATGTACCCAAATCTCGTTAGAAGTCAGTGGGCCACAGCTGCTAATTCGCTCAGAAGTATCAGAAATAATTTCTCCTAAGCTCTCATGTAAACTGTAAGGATTTGTGCTCTTAGTGTTCAAGAACTCACGTTCTAGTCTTTGAGATAAGCCAACATAGCTCCAGTTATAGACCCATGCTCAAGAAGGAGGGTAAACATCTTTAGATACCTAAATAGGTTAGAAATGAGTGATTTTATTTAAATAGTCTGGCCATACTAGAAACTTTTCTTCTTCAGAGAACCTCTTTATACTGCAACAATCAACTCCTGTTGATGCCTGCTGGGGAATGAGCAGAGGGAAACTAGGAAAGACGTGTCAGAGAAAATGTATCTGCTTTGGACATCCTCCATTATCAGTTTTTCCACACACTCATTTTCACGTTGTGCTTCTGCTCAGCCCAAACTTTGGTTCACAAAGGTCAAGTGTAGCTCAGCATCGCTGGGACACCAGAACTAGAGCTGCCCAGGTCATTCACCTGGGCTTGCCTGGCACAAGTAATAGGAGGTCTTTTTTCTGAAAATATGAGAAACAGAGATATCAAAACACAATAAGCAATATAATAAATCCATATTCTTCAGATCTGCACATAATTCTAGTCAAATACCTAAACTTCCAACCACCTATCTCAAAGGACAATGTGTTTGAAGTGCAACATTAGTGGATCCTTCCAGTCTGCTTTTCCCATGCAGCCAATAAAGAGCATCACATGCACCTGTGCACTCCAAATTACACAGATCATTACAGAAGGGAAGGGATTTCCATCACACTCAGCAGCAAGGAGCGGATGATGGATTTTGTTACAAACTTTAAACTTTTAGCAGAACCTAGAGCAACAAACCTGAGCTAAGCCTTCCTTCAGGAGAAAGCATGCTGTATTCCCTGTTGTAGGCATGAGAGACTGGATTTCCACAGCTAACGTAAGACCTGCTTTGGGCCTTACACTAACTGGGAATTTGGCACAAAGCTATATGAAATTTAAAATATTCATATATTTGATTAATGTTTCAGAAAGAGCAATAGCCATAAGTTCCAAACCAAAACAGATTATCAACCTTAAAATCTAGACATTTTTAATGCATTTTTACTAATATAGTTAGAGGTTTCATCCTTTCTGGATGGCACAAATTAAAATACTTGGATAAATGCTCAAGGCTTTGGTAGGAATCATCTCTTCCCCAAAACTTTTGTAAGCTGGCACACCAAACTTCTTTTCTGCAAGGTAATCAGTAACCTTTTGTAACAAGAAAACTTTACAGAACCTATAGATATTTCCTTATGTTATGTAAGAGTGTAATTATTTCTAATGTGGCAGTTGATGAACTAGAATGTGCTGGGGTGTGAAAAAAGCATTAATGAGAATGAAGATGTAAGAAATAATGTCAACTAGGCCTTTTCATTACAACTGAAGAGAGCTGTGCATGTATAAAATGGGTACATAAAGTTTTATAACATATTGCCTGCTCAGAACCTCTAGCATTTATAATACATTTCCATTACTATTTGCTGTAAATTACCTATGTCTTTTACATTAAAAATAAATGGTTCCAGCTAGACAGCTAAAAGGTTTGATTGCAAGCAATTGTAGTTGACAGTATCAAACAGAAAAGGTCTGTAACTTTGAGCTTAAAGCAGAAAAGAAAGATGCAACTTTGCAGAGCTGATCACCAGAGAACGAACCCTGAGCTGTTTTCCATTCCATTAATGCTTTGTCCTGGTTTTTGGGGTTATTCCTCCACGTTACTTTTGAAGAGCAAGAGAAGCACCACCCTTTGTCCTCTTCACTCACCAAAGAGCTGGAACAGTCAGTAGCAGTTTTTAATTTGATTCAGTTTGTCAACAGCAACAACTGTAATCCTCCATAATCAATGCCCACATACAGCACAAAAGGCTGTGAAGAGTTTTACTGGCTTTTATTTTATTAGTAGCCAGGGGGGCAGGGACCTGACAGTACTTCCTGGAGCTCTTGTTACTGTGTGAGCAAGCGGTCTAGAAGCCAGCCTACCCCTGCTTTGCTGATGAACCCTTTTCAAACAGTGAAAAGAGAGAAAATGGAGCTAGTGGAGACATCTGCCTTTGCTTGGTTAATCTTCTCCATGCCACATGCAGCCCGCGTAGGGTAGACAACAAGTGGACTAACCAGCTCTGTGGGCCAGACCCTTTATGAACAAGGAAGGAAAGTAGGTGACCCCATCCATGTTGAAAAAAATGTATGTGTAAAACCTAGAGCATATATTGTTCACTCATGCCCCACTAGTTAAGCTGAGGAGTGCTGATGCGTGGTGTGCCATCTCTCATTACTTTACCACATCAGTCACTTGAAAGCGGGTGGAAGAGTGGCATGCTGCCAAAGGAAGATAAATAATTGATGTTAACATAAAGAACATATAGCAGCACTCACATCAACAGGGAACAACTAAAGAAAGAGTTCAACAGCAAATACGCTCTTGTAATCTCCTTTTATCTTTTGTTTTCCCACATGGGTGTGACCCTGTTTATCACGACTCCGTGGACTGGCAGCGAGTTGAGAAATCTGCAGCAGAGCTGCCTGGGAAGACAGCACAAGTCTGATGAAATTTTAGGTGATTTTATGTATAAGGTAAGAAAAAGTCTTTCAGGAGGGGACACTGAGTATGCCAAAATGCACCAAAGCCAGGTTTATGGGACAGTTATATACAGCAAACTGGCTTACTAGCCCTACCTCCAGGCTTCCTCTGCCATGTCATGCCATTGCTGACCTCAATTCAGAGAGGAACTAAAGATCTCATGAGTAGTGGAAATAGATAATACAGAGATGTGCAAGGAGTGTTATACTCCCAGAGCAGTTTCCAGATATCTGCAGACTAGTGAAAATGTCTGACTGCTGGAGACTGGGAGAGAAAACAACATATTTTCCCTGTAACTCTTGATATTTGGTCACTGCCACAGACAGGACAAAGAAGTGGATTCCCCCGTATGATCCCATCTACCTGTTCTTAAAACACTATTCCTCTTTAAAAGTACAATTAAGTGGTATTCCCAAACTTTTTTCCCTCCACTACTGAGTGGGTTAGAAGCTAGTGAAATAGTTTATTCAGTCGCATGACCCAAGAGCTCCTGCTCCAAGCAGAAGCTTAGAATCTTTATCCCGCAGCAGCCCCACCGTTCAGTAATGAAATACTGCTTGAAATATATGAAGGAAAAAAGAATCATCTTTCCAGGTTACGCAGCAATCATATGGGGTTTGTGGTTTTTTTTCATTATTTGGCTGTTAGCTGGTTAAATGTGACCCCAATTCTGCAAGCATCACCCTGGTGAAGTCTCCGTGGAAATTGAAATCATCTCATGTCACATCATGCCTTTTACCTTGGTGCTGGCACACTTCCCTATTGAATAAAGGTAAGTGTTTCATTACTGTTACCATCTTCACTGTTTGACTGACAATTAAAAGAGGGGTCTGTAATTGACTTATATTGGATTACACTCTGCTGTGCAAAGACAAACAAAGCCTCGATAACTAACAGGTGAAAGAAATTAGTTTATTCAGTTGCCTACAAGTTTCAAGAATAAAAGCCCTTCATGCTTCATGCAGGAGAATAGTGGAACTAGGTTGCGTGTCTGCAGCAATTCAGTGCTCAGTGTCTGGAAAACTTCTCAGATGCATATAAAAGATAAAATGGGAATGACACAAATTTAGAGCCTAAGAGATGAGAGCAATTTATTGCCGAATAATCTATTCTTGCTCAGAAGTGTTAGGTGGAGCAGTGAGGGGAGCCTTTGATTCATATGTCCTACAACAGCTCAGCCTAAGCTGAGCATTAAGCAAGTAGCACAACCAAGGGTGCCCCATGGGCTCCCAGGTATTCCCTGTGCTCAGCTGCAAGGACAGGCTCCTCTACTTTGTCGCCTCCCAATTCCCATAGCTCTTGGTCCTAATCTCAGTGACCTGAACCACGTGCTGACCCCCCTCGCTCCCCGCTGAGTGGCACAGAGCAGCACTGGCATCCATGGGACCATGCTGTTAATCCGAGGTGCAGTCCTGCATCCTGACATCCTTTACAGGTAAATACATTCTTTTACTTAACGAGAAACTGCCATTCATATACCTTCACCCACTATAGGCACTGCCTATCTCCAGCAGGTGCCCTGTCATAAATACATATTAATTTGGCAGCAGCAATTCTACCTCTAACGGTGTCTGAATTATTCTCCGTGCAACATTCAAAACAGGAAACATTGAAACTGGGTAAGCAAATAGTAATACCACAGCAAAATCTCGTTGCCCATCAGCTGCGTGTGCAACACGCTCTTTGACGCTGGATTTGAATGTCAGATGTGTGGTGACAGCAGATGCATACGCAGCCCTGAAATAATGTTAAAAATGCGCAAGTTCCTACAGTGAGGCAGAAAGAGCATGTGCACATACGTACAACTGCCACCTTTGTGAATTTTATTCCTATATGAGTAATGCAAACAATGCAATCATAAAATATTCTTTTGGTACCTCTTTTAGTATTCATAGTCTGCTCGTGTGGTCTAAAAACAATTTAGACTGAACAAAAACTAGTGCTGCTTTTACTGATTCTGATATTGAATTCTTTTTCTCTCTGCTGTCCCCTCCATGGATACACAGTGAGTCAATCTGGTATGTCTTGATGGTTGAATAAGCTCTTTGATTTTTGAATTATTTTGAGATTAACTGAATTTGAAATGTGTGCTGCATGCAATGTCTTGCTGGCACAAAAAGATGAGCTTTGTTATTGACAGAGAAAAGTTGCAAAGCCACATTTTTCATTACTACTCTGCATTGCTGAACTTGTGTTCCTGTCAGACTGCTGCCTGCCATGACAGCAGGGGCCACCAGTTGAAAAGTTCAATTTCCAATATTCTCTCCTGACCTGCCTGAACTTCAGAGAGTAACAAAGCGGTCTTTTCCAGCATGATAAAAAAACAAATCTCTTTTATAAATAATAAAATATAGTGGGCATTACTTTCGGCTGCTTGAAAGCTGTATAATGCCAAGAATGCATCACACTCCACCTGAAAAACATGTTTGTATCAGTATAATCTGTTATAGCGTCACAAAAAGTTACTAGAGGTTCTACAAGTTCTCCCTCGTTGGTGCTCTGAGGTGCTGTTAATCAGGAGCTCTGAAGACCTGGCTGGCCACCAGAAAATTTCCAAGATTGTAAAATTATTTTAGAGCATGGACAGAAGCACATATTCCCAATGTTACTGTCCATGCAAATTACTATTACTGCTATAATTGCCATTGAAAAACTACATGTCAGGACTAAGAAGGAGAGTTGCCAAGCTGAATGCAGGAAAAAACAGAAGGGTCTCATCAGATATTTCACCAAAACCCAGACACAGAGTCCAAGAGGCTTTGTCCTTTAGAGGAAGAGAGGGAGGGGAGGGGAGTGCTGGAGCGGCTAGTTCTCTGCAACGTCCCCTAAGCACATGTTAGAAACACCACTTCTAACAATATCCCTCTTTCCTGCCTTGAAATGACCCTGATTTTCCTCTACTTTTCTTCCAAGAGTAGCCCCTAAAGAAGTCTCCTGGGTGCTCGATATCTGACCTCTTCCCACAGTCACTGCTAACGAACCTTGGATCCATAACTGCCACTTTTGATCCTGCCACAAGACCAATTAAAAGGAAAGGACTTTAGTCTCTGTCCCAGCAAAATCCAGGTACAGAATCCAGAGGACCCCAAAATAGATCTGAAAGGCACCAGCAAGGGCATTATTATTCAGCCTGAGCTTCACGAGCTCTGAGGTATGATAAAAGGGACAGTATGACTCAGAGACTATGGGCTGTGATACGAGGGTGTGAAGTAAAGCTGCATAAAGCTTGGGAGTGTTGCATTTCTTGAGAAGTGTAAATTAGGGGAAATTTTTAGTGAGCCCACAAATGTAGAAATCAGAGGAAAAACAGCTGCTTCTTCTCATCTGTTTATTATTGCCTTCCAGTCCTTTTGTCCAGCCAAAAGTATTTTGTGCATAAAAAATGCATTTGTAGTTCTCCTACTGCTTCTGTAGCACCTCACAGCCTCTCTTTCTTAGCCTTTGTTCTCTTCATCACCCCCGAGACTCCTCTCACTTTTCTTCTTCTCTCCTGCCTACTCGCTTTCAATTCCCCATTTCTCTCTCCCTCTTTCATCCCTCCCTTCTTCCTTTTAGCTCAAATTCCTGGTACTCACGTTGCAAGTGTCCTAAGCCATCTAGATTAATTTTTCCTTTACTATTTAGACCTGATCAGCACATATACCAGGTGCTTTTTAAAGACAGAAAAAGGGCTCTTGTCCCATGGAGGATGGGCCTGTCCATTTCCAGAAAATCTATGGTGGTACAGTAAAAACAGCATTGCTAATATCACATTTCACTGGCTTCTCTGATGAGTGGTGTAATTGAAATAAATTATGAATCCCACATGTGCCACACTAACAGAAAGCAATAAAACATGATATTTATGAATAAAGATAGCAATTATCTTATTAAATCAAACAGTAATGTTATTCTACCAGAGGACTCTTCATCTCACATTATAATCAATACTGATTATGAGTGTAAAGGAAAGGCTCTTGCCATTACTATAACAAAGTCCCATAGATTTTAAAAGGTAATGAAAGATTTTCTGTAGAAAGTAGAATTCAGCAGAGTTATAACTGAGATTTTTCAAACAATCTATTTGGCTTTTGAGGTGGAAAGTCTTGGATATTAAGCCAGATTTTGACATCGACACCAGTGTCAAGCTGATGTAATTGTATCGACATCAGTATTGTTATCCAAGATTGATACCAGCATGGCTGGGAGCAAAATTGCAATCTTTTAAAAGGTTTTTTTTTAAAGCTGAAAGAACTTAATAAGACACTCAAGATATTTCTGTAGCTCTGTTTCAGTAGGTGGTAATTTTCTAGAGGTGTAGCACACAAGCTTAATTAAAAGATAATGATCCAAAATGTATGACTATTTCTGGAACAGCTATTTTAGTCATTAAAGGCAAAAATTATCCCCAAGAAACACAAACTTTGTGCCTCAGCTCCATGTCCATATTTGGGGACAGGTTTGACCAAGATTTTCAGAAACAGTAAGTGATTCTGACACCTCAGCTTTGTGCCTGTTTCCTTAAGATTCATCCTGGTTTTCCAATAGATGTACCCCTTTTAAGGGTGTTTTACACAGACTACTTAAAGCCACAATAGCGCTATTAAGGTAAAAGGTAAATATATTTATTAAAATTGAGTAGGCTATATAAATGACTTCCACCTTGACACAGAATATTAAACCTGTATTTAACACTGTTGTTCTAAAGAAAAAAAAATATTTCTAAGACAAAATAATTCTTTTCAAAATTATTTTCTCCTTGCTTTTCTGTGGAGGAGGGAGGAAAATGCAGTCATTGACCAAAGCAAGCATTTCCCCATATGGTCCCAGTACATCCATGCACCTAATCAGTAAGGAAACATCTATTTCAACTTTGAAATACTCCATAGCCATAAATGAGCAAGTAGTTAACAGAGACAACATTGAGTCCTGTGGCATGGAGGCAGGGAATGACACTGTCCACACTTGCTTGGACTGGTGCTCTCAACATTTCTCAAGGAAGCGATGGGAGACATGGAGCAGCAGGTTCCGAAACCAAACAGCACAGTTCAGGGCTTGCTGCTGATTTGAAGACTGAGAAGGGCTAGGAAGGAGGGGAAAGAGAAGGGGAGCTTGTTAGAGGGAAATGCGTTGAACCCCAAGAGGGATTTAATCATCTAACAGTTTCTTTTTTGCTAGAGGAAAATGCAGGAATTGTCATGGCTACCATGGAGCACGATAAAAAGTTTCACTTAATCAGAATATGAGCTAAGCCTGAGCACCGCATTGCAGCCATTTAAAAATATTTCACGGATCACATGATATAAACTGGGAAACAGGCAGCTGCCACTATATGGGCAGTCAGAGCAGAAAAAGAGAGCTCAAGGAAATGTATCAAGGTAGTGACCTCAGCCAGAAACCAAGGATACTGACCCTTGGTAAACTCTTACTCCACTACTTTGTCTGCAA
>NW_008825109.1:19506114-19512080 GCF_000699105.1 Pygoscelis adeliae
GTTTACAACGCATTATAAGCACAACTCTATGCTTAGCATTTTTGCCTTGTTTTTATTCTCCTCTTTGAAACCAAGGGCACTTTTAGATAACGAGATTCATGAATGTCCCCTACTATAAATTCAGCACAAGTATTTTGACCCCATGCAGGAACCTACAATGCAGCTGGCCACAGTCTTAATAGAAGCAGAGCTATGAAAAATTTTCCCAGCAACTTTGAAAATCCTGGAAAAGTCCCCTGACCTCCTGTTCCGTTACTTGCAAGTAACAAGCTCAGCCAAAGTTCTCTGACATCTTTTGGAGTTTCCAATTCTTTCAAATAACCTTTTGCTAAGTTTTGTGCGAACCTACCCAGATTTACAGCTTTAGGATTAAATCACTCAAACCTCAATGGGCTCTGTGTAAAAATGAGGTGAAACCACAATGGCTTTGAGTTCTGCTTGCAATTTCAGGCTTGCTTTGAACTCAATGCACAAAGAAAAATGCACTTTAAGCCCAAGCAAGCAGTCCTTTGAAATCCTGCTCTCTTGGAGGTACGGTAGACAAGCTACCTCTGCACATTACTGGGAGCTTTCTTCTGTGGTACAGGGTCAAAAGGAGGGAAAACACATTCTTGCCCTTCTGACTAATAATTTCCATGTCCCAGTTTTAAACATGTGTCCATCTCCTTTGATCAGTTTTCCCAGCCGAGCTCAAAGTTTTACCTCTCAGAAAATTTAACTTTCTGCAGCCTGATGCCAAAAATAACTTATTATGAAGTCTTGAAAGCAGCACTCATTTCCTCCACTCTTAAGATCTGTCTCCTCCTCATTTTTTAACAGCCTACAATATATCATATATCTAAGGAATACACTGGTCATGTCATTCATATTCTACATGCCTCCTTCCCTGCTCTTCCACACCTTTGTGTTGTAATGAGCTCTACCCTATTCTAGTGTCTTCAGATTAGGTTTTCCATTAAATACTCTAGCATTCAAAAATTCAATACTCCTCTCAGCAGATGCCTACAAGCAGGGTTTATTCTGTAGGTTCCAACACTTCTTTCCTTTTACAGACACAGACAAAATAGAAATGTTTCTGCTGGTTCTTTTCCACTTCCACTAAAACTCTAAATTTAGCATGTATTGATCTAACCTGTCACTGGTGCCTTATTGACCCTGATATTTTAGCCTAATCATATCCTTCCCCCCCCCTCAAAAAAAAAGTGAACCCAGACCAAAACAAAGGGAAAAGGTGGAATCTTTTCTCATACACATTGTCTTTCTAGCCTGTAATGAGCTTTGTTATTATTCTAAGATTTTCACATCCTGAGGCGTTCTCCAGATCAGTTCACAGTCCAGAATGCACAGAGCCAAATGTAAAAATAACAACAAGAAATTGTTAATATATGTAGCTCGTGATTGCAAATGACATAATAAAACTAGCCAAGTAGTCCAGTAAGCCAGTTAAGACATCTTTGTTTTTTACACACACAGAAAATACCAGGTGCCGATCTGCAAGAATATCTTTAAGAGACCATGTTGATGTACATGAAAGAATTAGGCATTTGATGCTTCATTTCAGAAACAAATATGGTAACAAGATCACATTCTTGTACCAAATCTGGGTTCTCCAAACTAACTAAACCTAACTAAATCCCTTTCTTAAAATACCGGTACATTTCATGAGCTAATATTGGAAGAATCCTTTCTTTGACTTCTACATAAAAGGTGTTCAGTTTGCAAGTCTGTTTTGTTGTGCTTGTTTTACTTTAACTATCAGCTATAAATGCAACCTGGGAACTGAAAATGAAGTGGTATTTCTACCCTATTTCACAAAAATCACTACCAACGAGTATTGAGTAATCAATAATAAAGAATTAGTACTTAACTCATGGTTTCATTTGTACATGAGGCAGAACAGAATTCACCTCCCTCTCCCAAAGCTATATGGAGTTTGCAGTGTTAAGATTACCCAAGTGCAAAGTAATTTATTAACAAAGTCTACAGATATGTCTTGAAAACAAATATATAAGACCTGATCTAATACCCTTAAATCAGTTACACGATTCCCGCTGACGTTGATAGCTTAAGATGGGCATCATAGAGCAAATATGTTTAAAAAAAGTCACACTTTAGACGTAAACAACTAAACTGCTCAAAACAGACTTTTACTTTATAGATTGTTTAGAAGCAAATTAACTAAGAAGATTCAATAATTCAACATCACATTAGGCCAAGAGCAAGATTCTGCATTCGTTCATAAATAGAAGTGTGCAGAATATGATCATGTGTCTGCCCAGAATATTACCTTGTTCCAACATAGCCATGCTTTCTCTAGATACTCTAATTGTTTCATTTTGGCAAAGATAAGTTTTCCAAATTAACTTTTACTGACCCTCGCTCCCTCCACCAGCTTCATAATTCTCATCATTGCCTTCTGAATGAATAATGTTTGTTTATTTCAGCTTCTTTCTAGCAAACGCTTTCCATCAAACATCTGTCCCAAGATATGTACTAGCTGGAGGGTATAAACGATGTGTTCACGCTGTTTGCAATTTCTCACTGCCAGTGAGACTGTCTTGCAGCCATGCAGGCTGTATACTCCGGGTGCTTTCCGCAGACTCAATTGCATTTTCCAAACCCCCTTTGCTGTTCAAGGCACAGCCTGATGTTTTTCTGTCCCCCCCAGGTCAAAGCTAAGCCTCGTCAGGCTGGAGGTGTGCAGCTACCAGTCTGAAGTTTGCTCAGCCGTCAGTCAACTCCCATCCAAACAATCGTAATTATTTCCTGGAACACATACACTATTACAGGCAACGTGATCACTAACATTTTTGATGTGGAAGGCTTAGAGCAGTGAAGCAGCAAGAAGTCAGAGCACAAGAGTGTAAAAGAGACATTATTAATTACCATGAAATGCTACAAATATTGTGTGTCCACTTAATACTGCAGCTACAGTTCTGGCGGTGAAGTACATTCTTCCATTAGTACAGTCTCCTCTTCTGATTTTTCAGTGCCAGATAAGAGAAGAGGTGTTTACAGCCAGAAGCAAGCACTTGATATCAATTTCCAGGGCACTTTATAGACCGTACTAGAGATGCTGACATTGGTCACAAGACCTTATCAGGATCCAAGAGCATTTTGCTCACTGAAACTGTTATTTAACCCAGCACCAGTGCTTCATCTGGTGACAAAAAAGAAACCTTGGCTCCACTCCTCCTGCAGTGGAGCTCTGATGTGTCAGGGAAGACAAGAGGCTGACATAGTACCTGGTGAGCCTGCTAATATACCTGATCCTGGGGCCACTGCACGGTGAATGCAGATTTCATGTACTTCTGACATCTGAAATTTGAAAGTTTATGAACTTAAGCAGGCCAAGAAAGCCTGTATCATTTCTCTCTAGGAGCTTTTGGCTTTCAGTGACACCTGTCCTAGGACAGTCCAAAATATAAAGCTTAGTCAGGTAGACATGTTCTACCCCAGTCAGACAAGTGTAACAAAAATGTGTAGAAAGACCACTAGGCATTAATGAAGATAAGTACTCCAACATGTTTCTTATACAGTCAACACTATTACTGAAAGAAAAGCAAAGCGCTATGCCAAAAGGGGTGGAAAGATCAGGGAAAGGATGCGAGAAGGCGCCCTCTTTACAATCCCAGCACTGGTGTACAATAGCAGCTGCTAATAGGGACTGTCAAGGTAAAGAAACTGTAACTGGACAGACTCAAAGCTGAGAAGGAAGCAAAAGTATAGTGAATAACAGCAAGCACAGGTAAATAGTGGTACAATTTAGTGCCATCTTCGCTTATAACCAAGGACAGCACTTATGTTAACGAATGCGTTAACATTCTCAGGCGATAAGCTCGTACACTCATAGCATTAGAGCACTTTAACATGTCTTGAGTAGCCTGTTAAAGGAGGAGGACAGGTAGTGCTTCATAAATTAAATCAAATACATTATGTGATCACATTTATTTTTATCTGAGCCTACACCTCTTGAATTTTTTATCACCTTAAAAAAAAAATATAGATATGCCCTGCAAACCCATCAATTTGTCAAGTTTAGATTTTGAAATGCATATAAAATTTACACCCACTGAGCATATTTTTATACCCACATAAAAATTTATTCTGGTAGTGTTTTGCCAATATGTCATCTATAAAGTTTTGTTTAGACTTTTTTTTATATATATATTATACAGGGGGCTAAGGTTGCTTTTCTGTTGAAGAGCTTTTCATCTTAGTCAAATGAGGCATGCTCTCAGCATCACTCTGCTCATGTTTGAGATACAATGTCTTCTGGGTGAAGAGAAACAGTAACCATATGATCACTAAATTGGATTTCAATTCTGACTACAAACTCAGTAAAGACTGTAATTATGCTCTGCACGGTCCTCTCTGGGCAGGCAAAATTCAGGGTCTGCATGCCTTACAGTGGCCATGGCTACCTGCCTGTCTGTCTGCTCCATCTTGCGATGTAGGCACCAGGAGACTGGGTAATGATTTCACTGGCCAAATTATTTATTCCTACAAGGAAGATTGCAACTGAAGTCTGTATGGCAGCCTCAGCATTACAGCTATGCACTCCTTGTTCAGGCAGGTTTAAGAACTAGATGACTCCAGACACCATGCTGTGCCTTCACTGCAGAAGTCATCACTAGGGAAAGCTGCAATCTGCCTCGTGGACTACAGCTACACCTTACCCCATCACACCGCCTTCCTGCAAATCTCTCTGGAAGATTCTCCAACGCTGGGAGAAAGCAGAAGAGTGCCAGGCATATTGGTTGAATGCTGTGTCTGCACCCAGAGAAACTGTCACAAAAGCTACTGACACCTTTGCACGTACCCCTGTACATTTCTGGTCCAGAGCCACAATGCAGCCTCAGTGGGCATAAAGCAAAGTATCATCCCCACAAAACAAAAATCCACAAACATATGTACGTACAATGTACAAATCCACATACAATGTAATAGCCAGTAGGTAAAAGATAAGGAGGCAGCTGCACCTGATGTTAGCTTGGGGGGGATGGAGGGGAGAGTGGAATGTCTTAAAACGGTAAACTATAGATTTCCCACTTGAATGTAGAGTACAGAAAAATCACTTGTAAGGGTATTCTGATTATTACTGTAGTAGAAAACAATAACACAGATATGCCCATTTTCTTCTTAAGCTAAGTACCTGTCACATCTTGCTTGGTTCTTTTTATTCCATCTCACACTTCCCTGTTACCAGGTTCATGCACAGAAATACAGGAGAGCTCAGCTCCCCAGGCCCTGCAGACCCCTGGACACTCGCTCAGTTCTCTTTCCTGTTGACAAGAGCCGATGCACTGAGCCCATGGCAGGCACTGTGCTGTTGGGCTGCGTCCTGCATTTATGCGTGACACAGAGAGTAATCTAGCAAAGGCAGGACTGGAGAGAATGCCTTTCCTTAAAGGGGTAGACCATGCCCTGGTCAGACAGGACGTCGGTAGCTCAGCAGAGTTTGAACCAAGCCTGAGCCCAGATCTGTGAACAGTCTACCGAGGCAGTCCTTTCAAACTCTAAATTAGTGAGAAGACTGAAATTACCTCATTGATCTATTAGTACTTGAAACTGGCACAGCCAGCTTAAAAGCATGTGCCCTCATTAATTCAAAGCACACAGATAACTTCCTGCCCTCCCCGTTCCTGTAGATTTTCTACATTAAACAGTGCCCTTCACTTCCATATCTCATCCCTAAACATTTTCAGATATGACTTTTACAACAGTATGATTTCACCTGGGCAGTTCTTGTGCTCCTTCACGTGTGTGTACTGCAGAAGGGTATTTGTGTAGTAGGCAATTAAATATCCAATCACAAACAGATTTGTGTGCATAAAGTAACAAAAGAGTTTGAAGCCTAATTTTAACTAGCCTCTAAGAAGTTACTATAAATCCAAACTGTAATTCTTGAAAAGCCTAAAGTTAGACAAATTTAACAGCCAGCTACAAGAAGATTTAATTCTGCC
>NW_008825109.1:19512134-19543798 GCF_000699105.1 Pygoscelis adeliae
CCAGGTCTCCCTGCTCCCTCCCCTGTGCACTCTCTGTTCCTGCAAAGGTTGTGTTCAGGAAGCTGAACTAACAGAAGACAACTTGCTTTTTTTTTTTCCTTCTCCTCCAAGATTCTTTTTTTCCCCACAATTTAGTTCAAGGTATCAGACAAGCACTAGTGCTAGAGCAAGGAAGTAGCAGGCATGAGCAGACAGGGAAGAGAGAGACAACCGATCGTTACAGTAATTTAGCTGCATTGCCAAAGTGAATGACTAAAAATCAAGGGCAAAACTACTTTAAATTAGAACAAAATCAGGCCCAACATAGACCTTTCAAACGTAGATTCAGTGTACTAATAGCAACCTGAGAGACAAGAACGTTTGTAGCTCATTTCCACTAACATTGCTTTGACTGCATGTTTATACAGTCTCTTACCAGGGTGAAGTTCACTCGCTTTCCTTGCTATAACTTTTGAGGCTGTTACAGAGGCTCCAGTGTATAAATAATAATTAACTTCTGCAAGCAGAGGCTTACAAATGGCATTGTTTGATTTGCAATACATTTCACTCAATTTTTCTTCCGCACAGAGAATTCTTAAGGAGAATGCTGACAAACAAGCAGCATAAGGTCCGTGTATTATTAAAATTTAAAACACATGCTGCATACAGAGAATGTCAAAAGAATATGTTAATCAAGTACAAGTAAGAGTAAGCCAGCTTGATCAGCTCTTAGCTGTGATGGTGCAAAGCTGAGGGAGTTGCCAATAGCAGAGTTACGCTGGCTCCTTGTAACCACAGAGGATTTATCCAAACACATTAAAGAAAGTATAGACATTTACTCTTCAAACTCGTGCACTTCTCATATTCTAGTGGATTCATGTTGATAACTCAGAAAGCAATGTAATCCTTCAAATTTTGTTTTACTGTATGATGTTGCCAGAACTAGGACATTCAAACTGTAACCCCAGGCTATGAAAGAGCAAGGAGGAAACAAACTTGCTGAACATGAGCTACAACTCCCCACAGCTTACGAAAATATGTCCAGAGCAGCCTTCAAAATATCCAGGCTTTGCATGCTCACTTCCTCCCCCTCAGAAACCAAACCATACGTAGTATGCAGCCTTTTGCACACAGTAAAACCTCGTTGCAGCTACATCACCTGGCTTTCACTTTGTCAAAATAGTTCTTTCAATCCCTCTCAGACAATAAACCCCAAAATCAGAAGACAAAAGTTAGAGGACCAATTCCACTTACTTAACTGAACGGACCCATCGTTAATGACGGTTCATATCTTATCCCTCTCCTCTGTTGCTTTGCCAGAAAACAACAGGAATTAAAATACATATTGATTTCTAAGGACTGGATTCTTACTTGCAATAATTTAGGATAGCTCCTTTCACCTACAGCAATTGAGACTGTGGATTTTTGTTTCCAGCTTGAATTTAGTTTCTCCCACTCAAGAAAGAAGCGGGTTCTAGGTTTGCATTTCCTTTGCAATATTTCTAATACTCAGGTCATCACTTACCTACGGTTAAAGGCAACTGATGACTGAAGAACACTTTTGCTTTATAAAATGAAAACACAAGAGAGCTTTTCCTAGCTGCAAAATGCTTTACTCAAAAAAAACCCAAACCCCAAGTTGACTATGAATGCCGTTCATAGCTACCCCTGGTTTCAGTTTACATCAATTAGCTTGTTTGGGATGTTTTTTTGTTTGTTCACTTTTTCCAGTAAACCCAGAATGACAAAGAAATCTCAGCTTAAAAGAGGCTTAGACCTAAATGAGAACTTGTTGATGTCACTACACAGGCAGCAGCAGAGCTATATGTCACAAATGTGATTCCCATTTATAATAGTTTATAGCAGAAAGTCACAGATGTGATGGCACGTGCAGCGCTTCAGCCACAGACAGACACATGTCCAAGGCAATTCTGCACATTCATTCTGGGAGCAAATGAAAATGGATGGAATAGCATTTTTGAACGAATACTATGGGGAAATCTTGCTCTGCTGAAGCTGGGCATGTTCGCTGGCATCTAACAGCAGAATCTGTTTAAATGCATACATTCACTGCAAAAATAGTATGGTTTGGAGTCTTTTGTTTTGGCTTTGGTTTTGGTTTTTTCCTCTAAAGAAGGATGAATAACGAGCAGAAATGTAGCATGCAGGCAGGTCACTGTCCTTTTGCATTCATTTCCATTATATTTACAATGTGCTTCTTAAAGTGGCACTTACTCCTTTTAACCAAGTTTTCCTATTGCAAGTGCTAATTTTTACAGACTTCGTGGCATTTTTGTTAAAATTCTTTTTTCCCTGTTAGAATGACTTGCTGTGCAGAAACTGTTTTTGCTGATAGTTACTTCTTTCACAGGAGTTCCCTTAAATGGACTCCACTGAGTTACTGCTTATACCCCTGAGCTGTAGCATGGGTTGGGAAAAGATGCACAAAGAGGCATGGAGAATACTGAAAAGATGCGATCAGCCAATTTTACTGCATAAATCCTTTTCAGACCTCAAACATCTTCCTCTGTTAACATAAACCATGCAAAAAGGGAAGCATAAAAACTTCAGTGATTCAGGCCTTAAATGTTACTACTACAGGGAATTTCAAAAATTTACTGGTAATATACCAAGCAGGAGAGCTAATGTAAAGCACAGAGCTCAGGGTAGGCACTCTTATAGGGGGATCTGCTGATGAACTGAATTTATGAGTCCAGCTACTTTTTAAAGGTGAAGGAGCTGGTGCTTCAAGCATTACCACTGCATTTCTTGAAATAGTGTCGCTTTCCCTAGGACTGTAATTGCTTCTTCTATTTGAATAACTGCCAGCAAATTCTTTTTACAAATAAACTCCATTGTCAATGTCAGATTGATATTACTTTTGATAAGAGCTTTAAAACATAAACACGATTCATTCATCAACAAACTTCAATCAATACCTCCAAAATTTTTATTCAGAAGACATCTTCACTTTGCTTTTAAACAAATAATTTCATCATAACCTACTTCTCAGTAAAACTACAATAAGTTTTCACATTATATTACAGGAGCAATGGCTGTTCAGTTCTAAATAATGGCTCCTTTGGTAGACAAGTCAATGGAAATTGATTTGTTTCAGCCTACTGTGCTCGCACACACAAAGCCTGCGTACAACAACCCTATTGACTTCTGCAAACAGTATTCAACCTTGCATCCTCAAGGACTCATGGCAAAATTTTTAAATCATTCCCCTCCTGTATTGCACCCTTTATGAACCAAGGCTGCATTTAAATGTCAGTCTCCAGCGATAATACTATAAAGAGAAAATTGGTCACTGAATTGAAAATCTACTTTATATTGAAACATACAGCCCAGGATTGAATATAAGAAGGAAGAAAATTAAGATGTATTGAGCTGCAAAATGAAAAGCATTGACTGTACATACGGTAAAAGGAAACGGGCTCCAGCACCCTGTCTACAAAAGAGAGTTTTGGCGCACAAGCCACCCTATGGGCTAGCCAGGCTGCCTGCCATAAAGCTCCCATCTGCACACAAAGTGTTCTGCATGGCAGAGAGGCCTTTTCCAGTCCTGTGTGTACTGAATATTTTCTCTCTTCTATAAACACGAGCATTTAAAAACAATTAAAATAAAGATTAGGGATATTAGCATGGTAGAGGCATTAAGTGCAGTATCAAAGAGACAAGAGACCATATGGTCCATCAAAATCTGTGTTTATAAGCCCTGGAAATACAAATCAACCATTTCCCCACCCTTTTAATCCTTCCTTTCCTATTTAAATCTGATTATCAACTTTACCCCTACATATCCAAATGAAACACATTGTTGTTGCCACATTTTACATTTCAAGCACTGCTGTAAACAAAAACAATTGTGAAAAGTCCATATCTGAATGCCTTCAAGGCTGATGCTTGACCTCAGGTTTTTGAGTTAGTTACCATCTCACATAACTTATTGGTCCCAACTTGTTCTAATCCTTTTTGATTTTTTATATAATATTTAAGAGAGCACTTTGGCATTTGACAAACTCCATGACAGCAGCTTTGTTCACACACATCACAGCAATATTTTCACTTACATTTCACGCGATGCCAAGTGTCTAGTGACTGTTACCCTGCAGTTACCCTGTAGTATTAAGCTTCAGAGTTATTTATATGATAAAAACCTCAGAAGTGGGCACTTGAATATGTTTTATGTTGGCTAACCCTCATCCAAAAGGGATGAACAGGTGACTTTTGTTGTTGTTGTTCCTATTATACCAATGCAAGTACTGCATTATTTTCTAGTTCACTGAGCTAAGTGACCTAACAGAAATCTGAAGCATGGTAGAAATCAGTCCTGTTCTATTTCTTAGCCTTCTTTGCTGGGTTTTCTTTTAAGAACAAGGAAGGAATTAACATGCATGTGCAGTACATAGCACAACGTGGCATTGGTCAGGTCTTGGTGAGACTGTATCGCACATAAGAATGGGTAACAGTAGGAAACAAAAATGAGCAGCTGACGGCAAAACTTTGTTTTAGTTGAAAACAAGATGTGCAAAGTGTTTAAATGCAATCTCATTAGCACATTGTTTTTCTACATTCCTTATAATGAAAGCGTTATTTAACTTCCATACATAAACATGTATAATCCTGTAAGGGAGACAATACCTTCTGGGTCACCTCAGCTGGAGGTTGGGCCTTCAGAAACCCTTATGATCAGACATGTGAATCATAAATCTTTTGACTGTACAGATAGATGTTTTCACTGATGCAGTGTGGACTGATATGAAACTACTGTACCAGACAACAACTTTCATAGATGATTCAGCAGTGCTCCAAGGATAGATGAAGAACCTATGAACGCCAACAGAGATCATTTTGATACATGACTAAACTTCCCTCCTCCTTTCTTCCCTCCCTCCATTTGTTTTGTTTAAATATTTACACATGAACTGCCTGACCCTGAGCAAAGCTAATGTAACAGAGAGAGACTTGAACTAAGCACTGGTCTTGTAAGAATCACTTTAAGGCCTTAAATCTCAGCATGCCTGAGAATAGCCTTCGGATAAGAAGCAAAGCCACAGATACAAAACACTTTGGAATACAGGTGTACATGTTGCAGTGATTCCTCTTGATATTATCACTGAACGTTATTTTGAGATAGCCTTGATTTCTTTTCCTAATTTCCAACCAGTCCTGTTTCAGTTATTTCACAGCAGAGCCTGTACTTAACTAAAATCGTGATAATGAAGTCCAGCCCAGAGAGAAAATAGCATCTTTCGATTTCTCCCTTCTGATAGGTAGGATACGACTTTAATAAACCAAATTAATAACATTTTCAGTAAATGTGAATGCTCATATAATAAAAAAAAATATTTAAAAAAAAAAAAGTGTTTCCTCTGCAGCTGGTGCTTCTTTTCATCTCAGGGCTCTGCAGGACCTTTTACTTTCCACAGTAATACCACATATAGCAGGTATTGACCCCAGGTCAAACGGCTGTAACATGATTTGAATGTTGCTTTCAGGTTTGGTTTTTTCTTCTGACCATTGAATGTCACTTGAGGTGCTTCTCCTCTTACAAACACACTTTTTATATCATCACGTCAGATACATTAACATTTTGTCTCTCTCTACCCATATTTACTGCTGTGTTCTAAAAATGATTTCTTCCTCCAGGTTACAGAATAATAAGCATCCATTTGCTTCTCATAAATGGCCTTACAACTATTTACAATTACTCTTTCCAATTTCTGATCTAACGTTGCCTCTCTCTTCTGTCAACTACTTCTTGGTTGCTTCATTAAAACAAGTGTCCCCTTTTGACTGACATCACCTGAAGCGGTATGCTCATCAACTGGAAACAAGTTAGAAAACAAAAGACCTGACCATAAATCACCAATGCAACAAAAATCTTTCACATATCAGAAGTGCTACTTCCAGGTCTGAGACAAGCAAGTGAGTGAAAGGATTTGAAGAGACCTGACTACAGTTTTGGGTGGCTATGACAAGGAAAGAGGGAGATTTAACAGCGAAGGCTGATTATAAAAGCAAAATTAAAGAATTTGACTTGTTTACCTGATTAAGGACATCATTAAACTTCTCCATCAGTATATCATTGGGACAGACATCAGAACAGAAGCAAAATCATATGCACTAAAGACGAGAACTGAGAAGCAAAAACATTCACATTAAAAGTTACTAAAAGGTTCTGAATCAACAGAGAAACATGGGAGCAGTAAGGATGCAAATACTTTCTTTTTCTTCCCTTTTAAAACTGGGGCTTGATCAGCTTAAGGAAGAAACTATAGAGTATACACTTGTAATATCAGGGGATTAGACATGGACATGGTGATCAAGAAGATCCTTAACAGCCCAGTGTTTTTATGAAGGAAAGATGTTCAGTGTAAACCTGGGGGTTATGTAGCCAGACAAGCTTATCCTATTTGGTGTGGAGTATTTGCAAGAAAAAAAATAGACCAGGCAAGATAAAAGCCATACATTTGTAAGGATGAAAGCCTTCTGCTCAGGTAGAAATAAACGCTGACTACTTTTAGAAGAAAACAAGGGGCGGAGAGAAAATTGTTATTCCCAGAGTGTTAGGTGAGTTTCTGAGCACTCCAGCTCTGACACAGATGGTGGCAGCCACTTCTGAGAGGCAGGAGTAGGACATGGTTTGCTCTACCATGAATGAGGCTACATTCGAGAGGGATCCGCGACAAGAATGTGCCACTTCTGAAAACACAAACCATCTCCCAAAGGCTCTTACTAAGCTGTGTCATAGATAGGTTTCATGCTAATTCTTTAGCATCACTGCTTCATCAGGGCAGCTAAGAGAAGCTTAAGACAAGCAGAAAAATGAGAACCATGGCTCAAAAGTCCTTGCTTCAGTATGCCTGTCTTAGGAAAGTCCTGGATAAAATGAATTTTGAGTCCAACTGTCTTCAAGAAAACCAAAAACACCCACAAGCTCTCAGCTGCACTGTTTCACAAGGTATCCCAAAAATGACCAAAGGCAAAGAGTGAAAAATCTTGATCTCAATGAACTCAAATAATCAAATTCCCATTAACTTCTAGGGACAAGTCTCAACCCAGGAATCACAGCAAGAGGCAGTGAAGAAGTAGCAAAAGATGGGCATGGCACAAGCACACATGCTGAAGCTAGGTCTCTAGCCCACAAGATGATGTCACTGTCATATATACAACATCAGGAAGCCTGTAAGCAAATAGAATTATTCATCAGAACTTTCTTCCTATATCTTTCCGGGTGTTTGGGTTGGGTTTTGTTTAGTTTCCCATTAAAAGTTTGGAGGAATAAAATCTCGTCTACAATAGCTGCAAAAGAAGGAGCAGCTATAAAGACCTGAATCTTTTATCTTCAACCCATCTCCTCATCAACCAACTCAAAACTGTTTCACAGAATCGTTTGCCATAGCCTGTCATCTTTGTGAGAATTCAGTACTTGGAAGCTGCAGCAGAGGCTTTCCCTAAAGTCTCAACATTTAGTATTTCATGAAAACATCAACTTTAATTTATAAATTAAATCTTCAGTCCTTGAGTTGGCAGGAGAAAGATTGATGCCACTGTAACTAAAAGGATCTCAACGTAGAAAATAAGACTGAAAAATTCACTTAAAAAAAAATAAGAAAACGTATGTTTGATTATGCAGAGCAGACTCTGTCTGAAAGCTTGGCATGGGTAACACTGTGCTAGACTAGAGCACAGAGCGTAAGCACACATCGCTGTTGGGATGCAGCAAGAAACAAATCTCATTCACATGTATGAAACCCAGCAGAGCAGGTGAGTAGAAATTGATTAATTAACAGCATGAATATTAACAAGATCAATGATGCAATCTAAAACTGGAAGTGACAATAACCAGTGGGAAAATTATTAATACTCAGGTGCACCTAAGCTTAATTTTCTTTCCCTTTTTCCACAGTGAAAGATAACCATCAATTCTTTAAATAAATCTTAACCACAATGTCACATACTGAGCAGTGCATGAACCTTAGCAATGGGGAGGTAGCTTCTTTGTAGCAGCAGCTGCTCCGTGCCATCACGCTGCTAATTATTTAAAGCTGGTGTTAGAATTCATGGCACAGTACAGTTTATCAGTCCAAAGTAAGCAACAAGAGAGACACGTCTTGATCCTAGGAAATTATGACCAATTTGTGGAAATGTTGCTTCCCTCATTCTCTGGGGTATTTTGGCACTGTGACATGAAAAGGTGCCTTGCTATTTCGTCCTGGTAATGGCCAGCTCTTCAGAGAGTGATAACTGGATGCTAATGTTCCAATACTCATGAAGAATACATTTAGTTTGGCCGGTCAGAACCAAAACACTGCCATTCGTGCTTTGTACAGCCAGCAAATGTAAAATGCAACCCACTCCTCTAAAAGCATTAACCCTGCACGCCCAATGAATGCATGTAACATTCCACCATCCTTTATTATTTCACACCTTAGATTTTCTGGTGTAGAGGAATGAAATACAAACTAGTAATGAAGGAGTTAACAACCCAACCACTAAGAAAAAGAAACAAAATACTTTGTTTCCTCCACTTTGTCACTGTTTTGCAATTTAACATTTACCATGAATTAATTACTGGAAGTCTCCATTAAGACTCTTAACATTTAGACTAAAAGTTCAGCATAAACTCAGGGTCACTGTTTACAGTGCTCCCAGAGCAAGCAGTCTTATTGCTTGGAAGTAACCATGAATGTTAAAAGGTACAAGGCAAGTATAATCAGGAAATGAAATACAAAACTCTAAAAATACCCCCGTGATCTATGCATGTAGCCATGGTGTCTGACAAATTCAATTAAATCTGTCATACATCATTCCTACAACGTTATTGATAGAGACATAGCAGTATTGAATTTTAATTATTCAGCTAGTATTGATCCCACAATAATCTGGTGAAAATCATCTCAGGTTGTCAGTACCCCTAGGAGACAACAGCTATTATCTAATTATAAATCACACTGTGTCATTTGATAAAAGGTTAGGGCTTTCTTTTTACACATTTTTGCAGTCAGATTCTCATGTATAAATCAGAGTGACATGATTGTCTGCAAATGCTAATTATTTTCTTCCCATTGAGCATCTATTCCATTACCATGACGGACTCATAAAAGTGAGCTCTTAGTGCATGTAGCAAATTCCCAGAGACGCAGCAACAATTAAGGAATTGGGATTTCAGATTTTTATTCCATACTGACCTTGAGCAAGCAATTGTAACGCTCGCAGGGTTTGCATTTCCCCCAAGGAGAAGAGCGGGACAATATTTGCAGTGCCCACTCTTGTTAAACGCTTTGAGATTCTCAGAGGAAAGCTGTTGAACAGCAGCAAACTTTCCTTTTCAGCTCTTACGCAGAGATAAAGAGGCTGGCTAGTAATCCTGCAGAGTGCTCTCCTTCTCTTCCAAAAATCTCAGTTCCCCTCTGCACCCCACTGCCGTCACCAGAGATTTGGCTGGCTGACATTATCTATCCATTTTCTTTTTCTCCCCTCAGACCCCGATTTATCAGTCCACTCAGGACAACGGGAGGACACATCACCTTGCAGTGACAGCGGTGCAAGAGGCGGGGATGGCACCACGGGGCCAGGGGCACACAAACACCCCACACCTATGCACAACACGCAGCCAGGATTCCTGTGGCAGCTCCTGCTTGCCCACGCTGCATCCCCTGCCTCCACCCAGCTCATTTTGCTGTCTTCTCTGTTTTGTGGGTGGCAAATGGCCCTGTTTTCCAGTGACTTGTGAGGAGAGATGCAAGACACCTTGCTGTTGCTTCGCTGCCCATTCTCACGCCTCGCAATGCCAGGAAGCTTTTTCTTAGGGGTAAGCAGTGTTCCTGCAAGCTCACCCCATGGCCTCCGGCGGGGAGGCACCGACAGGTGAGAACAGCTGCGATATACTGCTGACATAACAAAAACACACAAAAGTTTGAGGTAATCTGGCATTATTCAGCAGCCCTGAAATAACCACTCAAGGAGGTCTCCAGCAGTCCCTTACAGACCCCTCCTTCTTCATCCTTTATTATTTGGGAAAGACATCCCACATCCAAAGAGATCTTTTATTTAAGCTGGTAATTTGGGCCCAGAGGAGGGAGCGTGCATTCCCAAACTGCAGAGACAGTCCTAGCAACCAGCTTTTTCCTTTTATGAGAGTTGGCTCTTGGCTCAAGCACCCTCCGCTGACCAACAGCTGCAGCGCTATCATGCAGGCAGAGAAGTGCCAGCCTATTTACTGCTTCAGAGATCATAACCAGCTTCTTGAGCTCCGCTGAGAGACCCAAGGGCAACCAGTGCAGCTCCCCAAGTAAGGTAGTCAGAGGGAATCTTTACACACAATCCAATAGCATATGACAGACGGCATCCCTGCAGGGTACATTTATGTATAAGGAAAGAGGGTAATAAAAGTGCCTGATCATTGCTCCCTAAAATACAATGACTTAAACAACTGCAGTGATGGTCTGTAATAAACGCACCATTCAATGCCATTCTGGGACTCCCTTTTTTCCCCACACATGCCTCGAACTTTATGATACAGAAATAAGGATAAAATAAATGATCAGCGACAAATGGCCTAAACTGAGAACATGAAATCTGAAAGGGGAGGTTAAATATTTAGAAAACTGTAAATGTCTTCCTTTAGATTTGAATTTTATCTGATTTGAAAATGTCACTATTGAGTCAAGGACAATTTAGAGACTAAGGAAATTTTTCAGCTGAAACAAGGGACATTTTGGAAAATCAGGTTCAAATGAGAAACATACACATGAAAGCTATCGCTTGGCACTCATTGCAGTCTGCAAGCCTTGAGTGGGCTGTGGGACTCACTTTATTTTGTCAGCGGACATTTTTACACTTGTACCGAAGACCTCTAAAACTGTGACATTTTCTGCAGCTAACGGATTTCAGAGACTCCACAGGAAGACTGACTACAGTCCTCCATTCCCTAACGCTGCCCTGAACTGAAGGATCTTTCAGAAAAAATGAGATACATTATTAGCAACAGCCTTAGATTAGCACCTAACCTACGCACTTTTGTGGGGGTGAGGGACTGACAGGGTCCCCCTGTATATGCTACAAGAGACTTCCAATTCTACCATAGGTTTTAAATCCTTGGGGGACTGAGTTCTAGTTTGAAGGGAGAATTGGCATGGAATAACCCAAAGGCTTCCTTTCATTTCATTTCACAGAAAGCCAAAACATGAGGTAGCATTAAAAGCTCCTCTAGCTAACCTTTGCAAACCCAATCCTAGCAAGTCTAGGTGAAGTCAGCACTGTGTTCACTCCCAATTGCTTATTCGCTCTTCATTTTCATTCTTCTAATTACCCCAAAAATCTCCCACACAATGCAATATGACAAGCCACTATGAATAAGAGTAGAAAATCCCCAGTGTGATTCATTTAAGCTACCACACAATTCTCAGTCACTTTTCATACCTGAGTCAAATTCATCTCAGTCATCTAAAAGAGAAAGCTGTGTGTCTTAAGCCACTGCTGTCCTGAGTCACCTTGGTTCTTTTCAAATACTTCATTTTATGACTCCTTTCTATCTTTATAGGTCATTTCTAGTTTCAGTTCTTGCTTTATACCATGTCACTCTCTGTGACCAGTTCTTTTCTGTAATTAACCTCATGTGTTCATAACTACCAGTGTTTTTTCTTACTCTGAACATAACTTCTCTTTTTGCTTCCTCTTTAGAGTATTCTATGTTGTGCCAAAAACTTCATGAACAAATAAATATACTGGGAAACACACAGTCGCAGCAGGGTGTACCAGTTGTGTGTTGTTACTCTATTAGCATGAGTAACACAAAGCCAAAATGAACTTCCAGAAGGCACCTAAAGGAAAACAATGTCAAGAAATGCCAGGCTCACCATGCACCATTTCTTCCTGTTCTGCCTGCAGAAACTTTGCCTTTCCCATCACGGCCCAGTTCTACCTGTCCAAGCCCACCTATTACTCTAGATTAGACTTGCACACACGTCACCACAGATTCACAGGTCGTGGGTGGTGATGCAGAAAAGCACTATTTCCTTCTCTGCATGGCGACCCAGATACCTCAGGTCTGACCTAGGAGGAAAAGCTGTACTTTCTCACAGTCTGCAACCCAAAACTGAGATTACGCCTAGCAATAAGGGAAAAACTGTGTAACAAAACACAGAAGAAAACCTACCTGCTGATTTTGAGGCAAATGCAAAGTTGTAGAGATACCCATATTTTAAACAGTCCAAGGGTTTTTGAAAACTTGAGGACCTGTGCAGTCTGAAAAGGCTACATGCTTAAAGGCTTGAATTACCCCAGACAAATGACTACGTTTCACAGGCAGTACAAAAACCTACAGACTGAGTAATGGCAGCTCACAGGTGTATGGAAAATCTGCATCTAACCAAAGGTAAAAATAAAGCAGAAATTAAAGCATGACTGTGAAGCATTTCGCGTGGAGAACTTTCCCAGAGAGGCCATCCATCAAATTCTGTACTATGCACGAACACCGTGTCAGACCCATGCAACAGGTAACATTTTCTCATCATGGAGACACTTGGCGTTGTTTCATGTGTCTAATTTTGTGTGATTTTTTCCTGAAATTTAAACTGCTGTTCAGTCATATGTATTTTAAACCTTTTGATTGTAACAGCATATTTCAATACTCTGTAAAATGCAGTATCAATGATTTAGAGATGAACAGCACAAATAAGACAGACTTCCAAACAGGATATGATAATGCTTGGTAAATAACAAATGAGATCCTATCGGTGCTTTTGGGTCCTACTGTATAACAGTAGCTTGTGTACTTGCCCTAAAAATGTTGCTGCTACATCTCGGGACATCTTTATATCCACCTGTCTTCCTAGAGTATGTGATATGCTCACTTCAAAACTGCAAAGGTCTCAGCAAAAGTCATTGAATAAAACACTAGGTGTGGCAGACCAGAAAAGCAAAATGACCCATACTGGCCTTAAGCTGCAGGACGCTAAAACTTTCCATAAAAGCCTTTATCTTTTTTTATTTTTCTCTTGAAGACTTCAGCATTTTTGTCAAAAAGCTAAACTGAAAAATTTTCATTTGTTTCAACAAAACAATCTTAACATTATGGAAATAAAAAGGAAATAACCAGAAAGCTACTTTCCACTGAAATAAAACTTTGATAGAAAAGGTGTAGTAATGTTTGCAAACAGTAGCAGCACATTTTTAAACCAACACTAAACGCATACCTGAATTCTAGTCAAATCTCATCTTTGCTGGTAGAGTATACAATTTTTTTTCATCTGATATCTGTACAATCAAGTGATCTGATTTAGTGCAGTATATATTGAACAAGTAATCAGATCCACAAAAAAACACGGCCCCTCAAGCAAACTAAGTGGTTTTCTGATGTCCTTGCTGACAGTGTTTCCTAAGAATTACTGAGAAGTGATGAAGACTCACAATGAGAGGCAGAAAGACAAAAGATGCAGTTGGACAGCAATAGCTGCTCCTCCTCCCTTTCTGCTGGGCATACAGGGAACATAAACTATCAGAGCTGTGAACCTATCGCATTTCAAACACTGAATTAAAAAATACTTGCTTTCTGAGTAACACAACAGGCACATGAATTTATTCCTCTGTACAGGATGTTGGGCAGCTCTCCCACACCACCACAGCCACACAGTCAAAGCTGCAGGAGGAAGATCCAACAGAATCAGGAATATGAGCAAGGTACAAAATGGATGATCAGGGCATAGCCCTAGGCCCTTGGTGTAGCTCCCTGGATAATCCACTGCTTTGAACAAAAGTAAAAGCATTACTGGATAACCAATTTGTCCCTATTCACTGTAGGGCTGTGGGGAGGTGGAGAACATTTACTATTTGTACCACTGATGAGCCAGCCTCATCATCCATGATGCAACACTTCTCAGCTTGCCTCAGAAGGAAAAAGGCTGTTCTCATGTTAAAATCATGTCTATTATTACAAGTGAAAGATGCCTAAATAGCATGCAGGTGCAGAGATGTACTCTGGGGTGAATGCATCATTGGCTTCAGTGTCACAGAGGCTCAGAGAAAGAGCCCACCAAATCAGACAAAGCTGATTTCAGAAAGAGAAACGCTTTTAAGAATGTCCCATGATTACAGAACAGGTTTTGAGGCACCACCACTTTTACTGAGGACATGGTCTTACGCAAGGACTTTATGAATTTTCATAGAGCAAACCAGGATCCTACCTGTGCAGTAAGCAAATTTTCATGGCAAAATTCACCAAGCTTAAAATTGCTTTCTGCTCCTTTTATCTGGAGGCAGAGTGGACTAACCTGTGTTGGAATCCAGGTTCTTCCCACACCCTCCTGCATGTTTCTCAAGGCTCACATGATGAGACCAGCTTCTCTCTCTGAACTACGCTGTAATTTCCATTCTACATCTGGAGCTGAATTCAGTAGTTCCAAGCTAAAGTCCATAAAAAGGGACACCAAAATTAAAAATTCTCCACACATGAAATACAAGAGTTGCTGCCTGAATCACAGCAAACCACCATTCTTCAGCTTCTTGTACTGGCATTACTGGGTCAGCTCAAGGAAAGCCACATCCTCCAACTTTATTCATAGGTTGCTGGCTGAAACCTCTGTGAGAGTTCATACTTCCCTTATATCTTAGCCCACACCATCTTCCACAAGATTCATACTGATCTATAACAGACCAGGCAAAAAATGGAAATATAACAAAGGAGCTAGACAAGATGTTTGCTCTAAATTATTATGGGCAGCCGGTTGTGAGCTTTGACTGATCTTCAGAGCCTCACCTGAGATTTCCTGACCCAAATTATTTATATGAACTATGGGGCTGCTTTTCACTCCCCTGACAACTGTAGCTGCTGCTGGGAGTTTCTCCAGGACTATTCTGTGTACCACCAGGTGCCCTGGTCCTGCTACACCTGCGCAACCTTCTCCAACACCTCAACTGGATTTTCAGAACTTCTTGAGTGTTTTTTACTGCTAAAACCTTGTAGGACCACACACATCATTCACTGGGTTGAGATGATCTTATTTACTGTCTTGTGCTCAAAGATCCTTCCACCACAGGACAGGATAAAAAACACACAAAAAGCAACAGCCTTAATCAGCCCAGGACGGACAAGGACAGCACAACCTTGATTGTACTCGAGTGATATTTTATGGCACAGGACAGGAAATGGAAAGGACTCCATTTCAGGCATATTGATGAGCTGCATGAATTGGCTGAGGTGTTTGCTATAAAATGACTTATTTCTGTCTCCGTAAGTATTTATCTATAAACAACATCAATGCTGTTCATGTTTTTTTTCCCCTCCTGATGGCTTATGCTGCTATCACACTCACTTGACGCATTCATCTACCACAGTTGACCTGTCCAGGAACTTCTGCAGTAACCCCATCTTCTCTTATCTTTTCCTCATAGATCCACACCAAACTGCAACAGGGTGAAATAGCTCTGTAACTCAACTTACAGATGCAGCCAGAGATCCAGTTACTCTGAATCGTCCAGGATTACTTTGCTCAATCTGTTTCACTCCAAGGGTGAAGAATGAATGCTTTGCATTCACTTGCTTTTTTCTTTTCTTTCCTCCCTTTTCTATGTCGAAGGAAATGAAACCACATC
This sequence comes from Pygoscelis adeliae, assembly GCF_000699105.1. NCBI lineage: Eukaryota > Metazoa > Chordata > Aves > Sphenisciformes > Spheniscidae > Pygoscelis > Pygoscelis adeliae. The sequence continues at coordinate 19,527,717 of NW_008825109.1, forward strand.
CATTCCAATTATTACTACTATCTAAAACCTTTCCAATAACAAGGCATATGGACAGCTAAACATGCACAAACTAATCAGCTTTTACTGCCTGATAAAGTGTCACACTTGTCATGTTCCCTGATCAGCCGAGCTTATTAGTTCGCTGCATATGATGGTCACAAATTTGCATCTATTAACCACTGTCTGGAGATTTAAAAGCTTCCTGTTCTGCAAAGATTATCCATCAATGGAAGCAATTCTTAAGGGAGAGAAAAGGATATGTTTCCTAGCTAGTGCTAGCTTTGCTAGGCAGGCCTTGTTGGATTTACCATCTTAAATCTGTTACATTGACTGAAACCATTGCAGCTGTTTTTATCCAACTATCTCAGAACCGACTGGCAATGTATTAGTAATAATTGTACTAAACGCTCTTCTGAATCCTTAAGAACATAAGTCAAATGGGACTTATTTTTCTTTGGTTAAACAATAGATCATTATGTGCTCGTAAAATAGAGTAGGTACCTGAGCAGATGTGAAGTACCTTTGGGTGGAACACTGTTTGGCAATTTAAGAAACTGCTTCATCCCGCCATGCCATTGCCATGTCATCTGAGGCCCAGTTACAGAGGGAAGAAGCAGAGGTGGCAGGACAGGGCAGGCTCTCGCCCCTCTGCAGTTCATGGGAACCCAAGAGGCTCTGCCTTGCTTATTTACCTTTTGAAGGGAGCAACTAGGGCTTTTATTATTCTTAATTTTATACCTTAGAGGAATGGAATAAAGGTGAAAAATCCTCTTTAAACAGTTGGCTGGAGCTTCTTGTTCTCCATCTCCTGCCCTTGGAGTGAGGGAGCCCACAATATCTCTGCTGTTCCACTGTAGTCAGTGGCTCCCACTGCCCATAGTTTCGGTGAAGCAATCTGTCCTCTTTCTTCAAATGAGTTAACATGATTTTTTTTTTTTTTTTAATTAAAAGCCCTTTGTCATGTCCTAATCTGCAAAGTGCTCTTGTGGGGTTTTTCCGCCTCCCCTCGCCCCCTCCACAATTTAGTTGCCTCATATGTTTTGGGATGTTTGTTAAGGACTAATTCTTTCTCTAGAATACTGCATCCAACATGGTCTCCTCTTCAGGAAGCCACAAGTGAATTGTTAAAATGTATGGCCCTCTTCATCCCAAATGTACCATTTATCATGCTTAATTTAATTTTCAAGAGATTCTGGGTACAACTCTACTCACCAGCACAGGCCTGTGTGGTGCCACACTCCACTGCATAGCAAGTAACCAATTCCTCATCTCAAGCATGTACTTTTACATGCTAATGCATAGATATGCAGTCCATCTCCAAAAATAAATTACAGATAATCTTTATCTATTTACATATTCCAAGCAGGGGAACAAACAACTGAAAATCAGAGCCAAATAGTTTATCTTGCAAGCATCAGGGCTAACCCACATGGGGTTCTATATTGTTGATTCAATCTGGTTTCATTTTATTTTCCTGATAGTGCCAGTCTCCTTTCCTTCTCATTATTACCTTCAGCCAGAAGAAAAAAAAGGCTGATACTTATTCCAGCCATGAATCAACAAACAGAAGATAGTACATGAGCATTCAGGCTGGCATCTTCCCTAAAGAGATTAATTGTGGCAAGCTTGCTTGGTCTTCTGCCAGTTTATACTCCTGCACAACAATCTCTGCATGGCATTTCTGTTAGCCATCCTGCCCCTCCAAATGAGCACAGATAGTTAGTGTAACTGTACTCTCTAACACATTGAAAAGAGGGATTTAGCCGCCCTTTACTTTCTGCTCAGGTCAGCTAATCCTCAGGGTGGTCAGGCAAGTTGCAGAGAGAATGTCGCATAGAAATCACATCAGAGCAGATGAGAGGCAGACAGAGGGGCGAGTCCATTATCAGCACTCGTACAAGCTGCCTCCAAATCCAGAGTGTGAGGCAGGAGTCGGGGGAGAGGGACAACAGGAGCAAGCAGGCTGGTGGGTGTATGAGCAACCCTTCCATAGGCCTACAGCAATGGAAAGGAAAGCTGAACAATTAAACTCATTCTCTCATTGACCTGCTCAGAAAGAACGGGACTACAGACTGAAAGTGTCAAAAAATGAGATGGTAACTGGCAATCCAATTCTGAATGGTATTTGCAAAGAGTATAAAATGGCTGGCCCCTTTCTCCAATTCCTTTCCATATTTCCAAGCAGATATGCCTAATCAGAGTCATATTTGACTAAAATAACATATAGATTGCAAAGCTCAACATGCTTAAGGTGATATCTTTCAAGAAATATATTATAGCATCTAGTGACATTTATTCAGGCACCGGTAACATCAGTGCTGCTTATGAATAAACACAACTGCTTGGGCTAACGCTGCACCTCCCTTACTTATTCCAATCTTCACAAATACTGATCTAATTATCACTGAACCAAATCAAAAGCTGTAGCGATCACAGAGCACCTCTGTATGGTGGCCAGTGAGTGCCAGGATTTCTGGCAAAAGCATGAGTTTTCCATAATGGATCTTTTGATAACCAGTAACAAAAAGTAAAACAGCAGAAACAACTAGTTAATTCTCAGTGGTCATATACTTCAAGGTTGTGTGACAAATGAAAGAATATGGAGAAAGCAGTAATAATTTCGTTGTGATAATCAGTACTTTCATGCTTTGTAAGATACCCCTTTGCCAAATATGTCTGTCATTCATAAAGGCTGAGCCATGTAAGAGGTGGAAGAGAAATGTTAACTCCATTACACAGGTATAGCTGAGTGGTCCAGCAAATTGTGCAACAAAGGATCATTATTTCTTATAACCCTGTTCAGACAACTGACCTGTGCAGTTCAAGCACTGCCATCCTTGACCACAAGGGACGTAGAGTCATGATAAAATTACAGTAATTTTTCCAGTAAATCCCTTCTACTTCTAAAACACACAAACTAACCAGGATGAACCAGAGCTGCCAGATAGTACCATTTTATATGAAAAGTATAAAAGACACCATGTGAAGAAAGTATTCTGTATTTGTGGACCCCAAAAGAGAAATATGGGAAAACATAATTCTCTCCAACTTAGTGACTGGGAAGCTGAAGCAAAAAAGTCTGCTTTGCGACTGTCACACCGATCCAAACAGTAGCCAGTGGCCTGGTGTCTCACCCCTTTGCTCCAGCAGTTTATTCTTCACATTGCGCTGCCCACTGAGACTAGGCAACTAAGTATTTATAAGGAAAGAACTGAAGAAGTATTTAGAAGAGGAGAACATTAAGGAAAAAAAAAACAAAACCAGACAAAATCTTTTACAAATTAGAAACAAACCACCCCTGCTGTTAAATAGTCTGTAACCAAGGGTACTGTGCCATTCTCTCAGGTCTTTTTCACCCAAACTGTTTAATTCCAGGGGGGATTTAGCTTTACAGGTTTAATTCAGTCTGTGAAGGTAACGAAAGATAAGCCGTTCATTGAGACCATTTCCCTTTATGGCTCTGCTCATGAGACTTGAGCCAAGTTCTGCCCTGGAGAAGAGGCACTCCAATCTCTATTGATGGCAAAAATACAGCAAGATATAAGTCCCAATTTAATTGTGACTATTTAAATCACTGCAGAATAAACTGTTTTCCCAGGAGCTTCATGAAGTAAAATGGAAGCCAAACTATTTTTTATTCAAGTAAACAAACTGGAAGAGTAGACAATCTTGTTAATGAAAAACACTGAAAATAGCTGTAAGAATAATTCCAAGAGTTGCAAACACAACACACTGTAGAATATGGAGCAGCAGCTGATTAGCAGCTCCATCCTTATTTTCTAATGGTGTCTAATTAGTGGTTTCTTAAAGAAGATGCACATGACGTTTCTTCAAACTAAGCACAGGCTCTGTTTGCTAAAGACATGGGGCTTCATTCTTATCTCAAACATGTTGCAATGCCAGGATGTGCCCTTTCTTAAGGCTGTGTTCTCAAATAACTACTGTACCGCGTTTCAACACCACTAGGCTCATTCTCTGAAAAATCTTTTAGAATGTCACAGAAAGGAGTCTTTTTTAACATTTCAGTCATTATCTTTTAGTAAAAAGGAATGCGTAATACCAAGAGTATATTTGCCAAGGAAGCTGGCTGATTTATTTGAATATTTGCACAGCTTATGCAGCAAATCTCCTTCGCTGTTTCTTCTGCATTTTCAGATCAGAGAAAAAAACCATGTATTTCAGTAGCATACAAATGGAGCAAACAATACCAGCCTCAAGGGAGGGGGGAGTAAGAAAAAGCCTAAAAATACATATACACAGGAAGAACAGAAATCAACTTTTTTAACTGAGTAAGGGAATGATTTCATGCAATCATGGACCTTATTGCAACAGAGTTAGAAGAAAACAACATAATATAAGATGTCATACAGCTAAACATCAGCAAAAAAGTAATAACAGGATATACCTCTCTGGTGAAGAGCTTAACACAGTGTGCTAAAAGTTCAGAGAGTTATAGCATGAAGTGAAATTAGGTCCATATCCCAAAAAGTCATCTTACTGCTCACATTACTAATTATCTCAATTAATCAATAAGAAATTTTTTTTCCACGCCAACGTGAACTTTTGCATCAATGTTGGAAATGTCACTGTGCATCCTAACGCCTACAACCCTACAACAAATAGAAGGTGCACATGTGTATCTGTGGCTGGCTGTTTCTCCCCACAGCATATTTCTTTGTGCAACAAAGGTATTAAGCCTCCACACTGAGGTCCTCCAGAATGATGGAACTACTGTTATCTGAATTCAAAGACAAACACTTCAAATGGCATAGCGCTTGCATTTTGGGAAAAGTCACACGGGTGGAAAGGATTTCAGCTTGGAAAATCCCACAGAGAATGAAATAGGGAATTAACCTCGGTCTAAAGAAACCTGGGAATGAAACATGTTCAAGCCCCATTTTTTTTCCATATCCATGCCTCCCAAGGCATACCCCTCACCTCACCCAAATATCTGTGAGAAGGAAGAGCATGAGGGCTGATGTGCTTTTAAGTGTCCTGCCCTGCCCTATTTACAATTGCTTTTTCATTTGGATGTGTCAAATCACCCATTTCCAACTAATTCCAGGAAAGACCACGGGAAAGGAATCACAGGGAAACTGCTTTGCTCCCCCTTGCTCACAGAGAGAAGCAATCAGCCCTCCTGGGCAAGCTTTGCTGAGAGAAAGCTGAGATTACACCTGTGGGCTGTCCCCTCCTCCAAAACCTTTCCTGCAAAGCACAGGCATGCGGCTCTGCTTGTGACACTGTTCTTGCCATCTCAGTGCAGGAATGACAGAGGCAAGTAGAGGTTCACAGGGACAGAAAACTGTTTTCTCTTGTATTCCTGCACTGCCATTTAGAGCCAGACCTTGATCCCAAAAGTTTCATACAGATAAACAAGAAAGTCAACAGTTCAAACTATTTTCTTAGGTAGACATCAGAACAGAAGTGAAAATACCAAAGCTAAGGGAGAACAGAGCTGAAAGATGGGAGACAGCAGAACTGAATGGCTTGGACTTATGTTTTATACATTCCCTTTGCAATCTGTATTACCAATTTTCTGCTGAGATATACTAGAATTTTGCATATTGTCAGGTATTTGAGGAAGCAAAACACGTTGAAGTACATAACATCATATTCTGTCTAGCAGCAGACTTTATTCTACTGGCAGAAATATGCATTTTTTAACTTCTTAAATTGTTTGTGCAGCAGCTGATTAAATGTCTAACGAAACTTTCACTTCAGGCAGTTCAGAAAATGGTCTAAAAATCATGTATTGAAGTGATGAAGTGAAGGACAGACAAGTGCAGTAAGGGGTATCCACATGTGCAACCAGCAGTGCCTCACCTGATGGGAAGAGGCATTACAGGTTTTTCTCTATAAAGTCTCCAATTATAACAGTTGGGCATACTGCAGAGACCTGGTCCCGCAGCAGGAAGGGCTGCTGGGCAAGACATGCACACCTGAAGTCCTGCTGGTCACCATTTTTTCAACCCCCTCCTTAGAAGAGAACCTTCTCACACTTTTTCTCCACAGAGCAGAAGCAAAGTTAAAAGGAAAAGAGGCTGCTCTTAGTGACATGATCCAGTGAGGGACAGCCAATGGTGCTGGGCACACAGTGCCTGATACTGACAATTTTTCGGTTATATCTGGGAATGCGATGCAGACTAGGGCCTGTAGGTACTGCAGGAATAAAGTCTTCTTTTGTGCCATATTGTGGAAGAGACTATTACAGATAAGAAACCACTACCCTTTTTAAAGGTGGGACTTAAAAAAAATAAAGTCCCTCTTAAAACACTTCACACACACACACCCCCTACCTTCAGGGTTCTAGCAAGACTGCTGGAGCCAGAATTCATGAAAAGAAAAGCACCACAATGTAAAAGCAGAAAACAAATGGTTCTACTGTTTAACTCACCTTGTTGGTGACCCAGGAAGCTCCTTACAATTCTAAAGACTTTCCTTTTGACTCGGGGCAGGTCCCTTACAAGCACAGCCACAAATGAATTTGTAGCTAAAATCAGGTACGGCAACCTCATGCCTTGAGGTCTTGGTACAGGACTCTGAATCCTGCCCTTTTCTCCACATTGCCTGTGCAATACCCAGGAAACAAGACCAGGCCAGCATGAATTCTGCAACAGAAAGTTTTCATTTAGTGTGTACTTGGCATGTACCAAGAGTGCGTGAGAAGTCACAGATAGGAGAATACCTACCTTAGAGACTCTTATTTCACTTAGAAGAAAGCTGGGATCACACCATCTCAGCTCTGTGAAGGCAGAGACACTCTGGGCCAAAGCAGAACTCTTAGTGCTGGAAAACAAAATTAAAATAAAGACATGAGTCAACTATGAGATTTTTAACACCTTCAGCATTAGGTGACAGCTAAGCAGACGTTCAGGATCATCATTTTGGATAGGGCACCCGAATCCTCACTAAGCACCTATCCTCAGCTTGGGCTCTGGTCTCAATTCTTTGTCTGCAAAAGAGGGTGAGCAGAATTTGCCTATTTTGTGGGAGGCTGTAGGGATAGTGCTAAGATATTGAAAGAGCATCAGTCATAAGTACCTGTGTGTCCTGGTTTCAGCTGGAATAGAGTTAATTTTCTTCCTAGTAGCTGGTACAGTGCTGTGTTTTGGATTTAGCATGAGAATAATGTGATAACATGCTGATGTTTTAGTTGTTGCTGAGCAGTGCTTATACTAAGTCAAGGACTTTTCAGCTTCCCATACTCTGCCAGCAAGGAGGTGCACAAGAAGCCGGGAGGGGGCACAGCCAGGACAGCTGACCCAAACTGGCCAAAGGGATATTCCATACCATGGGACGTCATGCTCAGGACATAAACTGCGGGGAGCTGGCTGACAGGCACTGATTGCTGCTCGGGGACTGGCTGGGCATCAGTCAGTGAGCGGTCGCATCACTTGTTTTTCCTGGGTTTTGTTCCTCTCTCTCTTTTGTTGTTTTCCTTTTTATTACAATTTATAATTATTATTATTTTATTTCAATTCAATTATTAAACTGTTCTTATCTCAACCCACGAGTTTTCTCACTTTTGCTCTTCCGATTCTCTCCCCCATCCCACTGGTGGGGGGGAGGATGAGCGAGTGGCTGTGTGGTGCTTGGTTGCCGACTGGGCTTAAACCACAACACTGTGTAATCCTGGAATGCAACAAAGTGAAAATTAGTGTAAAAAAAGATTGTGTTGGCTTAAATATAGAGTATCCTGCTGGTTAAAATTATTTCTGTTTTACAATGTTAAAATCTCTCTGCGTAGCAGTATATATATTTTAAGAATAATTATTTTTAATGACTGTTTGCTTCAAGATGTAATACAACTACTATTACTCCAATTACCCATTATTACTGTAACAGTATTCAAAAACTACAGTATCCAAAAGCCACAAACTGCTCACTCAGCAAACAAAAATTCTTTTCTTAATGGGCAGTGGCTTTCACTATTTCAGCCTTCATACAATCACTTACTGCTACTGCCTCATTCTTCACAGATACCTTCTGCAGACAGAAAGAACAAAAAAACCAGTGAGCTAATCAGGATTAAAATTCCCTTCTCTGAGTTCCTGCCATAGGAATCACTCTGTCACTACCCAGATCAGCTGGCCCTATCTGGCCTTCCAGGCTGTGCTTGTGGCATTATTCTGCCTATGCTGTACCTGAGTCAATGGGAGAGAACGTAAAGCAGGCTCCAAGGCACTGATTGAAGAGACACCTCCTGCCTATGTAGCAAAAGCTGCTGATGGAAAAGATCTCAACAAGCAGCTTGTGTGCTGTTTGCAGCAGAGCCACAGGTGCTCTCAATCAACAGCAGGCAGCAGGCAGCGCAAGACGCTCTGTTAGGACTGGGGGCCTTGAATCCTGCTTTTATCATAGGATTAGATACCACAGCCACTGTGGGCCAGCTGTTTTTTATAAAGAAAAAAGAGGCAGCACAGCACCCCCCTAGGAATACACTTAGCACGACAAGCTCATTTATTCCCAGCAGTTGTTTACCACTTTGTACCTTTCCTGCAGCAAGTGAGACAAAAGGCAGGATTTGAACGTGAAATGCCTTAAACATTACAGTAGAAATGGGCGGTGGGGTCCGGATTCCTCCCCCAGATCTACTGCAAGACTCGTGGAGGCCTTCAGCAGCTTGTTTCTCTCCCGCATCTCAGCAGTCCCCTACAGAAACCAGAGATACTGGTGTGCAGTGTGATAGCCTACTAATGACAGGACTAACGTTAAAACTCAGCTGTGTGAGATCTCCGGATGGGAAGGGCTACTGACCATCATTGTTCAATTTTATTCATTTTCAACAAGGAAGTTTCCAGTCTCCCTCCTCCCTGGTAGAATCAACCTACTGGAACCAGTCCTCACCACTGCTGGCATGATGAGCTGAAGTCACCAAAGCTGTGACCATACACTTAGTCCCAGGGTTATGGCATGCAATGAGTCAGACTAAAAGCTCAATGTTCACAGTAGCCCCAGTCCCTCACCTCCACTGGCCAGATTTTGCCTCTTACCTCACACTCACTGCAAGGCCCTTCCACCCACCACTGACACGCACCAATCCTGAGGAAAGGAAATCTGGTAAAGAGAAAAAAAAAAAAAACAGACCAACTCCAAAACCAGGTACCTTGGCCAGGTCAATCATCAGCTCAAAGACAGTCACTGGGGCGTGCTCCTGGGAGGGAGGGAATGGGGTGGCCCGGGACAGCCCCTGTCCCTAGGCACAGGGGACAGATAAATTACACACCTGAAATGGAACTAGCAGAAGCCGAGAAAAAAAATTGTATTTATAATCAACAACCGGAACATATCTGATGCAGGCTGGCTGAAATCTCCTCTTTGCTGGTGCTCTGGGGTTTTGAGAGATGTGTGTATCAAGTAACAAAAATCAATTGAAAATTCCTATACACATCTCCTTGTTGAATTCTTTATTATCATTCATTTAAACCCAACAAACTACATGGCCCTGGCTTTCAACATCGCATGTCCATGAGGCCCTCCTGTCTCCCTGCCTTTGGCTGGAAAGGCAACTCCATGCCTCAGTCTGTCTGGACCAGGATAGGCACGGCAGTCCTGAGGCAGTAGGTGTTTGATACCCCTCTCTGTAGAGAGCCCCCAAGTCCCTACTTGCAACTTCAGGCATGACTGCATTTCTGCACTTCTTTTATTCAATTAATTCATGTAAATCTGCAATTTCATTTCTAAATCAAGTTTGCTTTCTAGTGTCAAACCGCCACAAGTGGCACCACTAGGCAAGGACTGACCGTGCTGGGAGAAGGAGCACACACCTCTGACCCAGCAGAGCAAATCATAGTCAAGAAGTATTCCCTGCCACTGCAGCCCCACAGTTGTACAGGAGCCATCATTATAGACTATATTTACTATTATTTTGAGTAAATTGGTGTTGATTACACAGAATGAAAGAAAAAATATTCAGTTTGGGCCTACAAGAGAAATCGCTCAGGAAGCTGAGAGCAGCCCCCACTAGAGGCTGATGCCCAGGTGGGACCCCACAGGGAGAGGCACGGTTCACCCTGGGGGCAGAGCTTCCAGCCTGAGAAAAGGCCCGACAGTTGTTCTTCTTACGGCTGTAGAGCCCCTTGAGCCCATTTTCACCTCAAGAAATCTTCGCTGGCACACCCTTTGAACAGTACCTAAAACCTCAGGGAGGAGAAAAGGGTAATGTTTTCTGGAAGTGCAGAGAAGTAATATATTTGTATATATTGTAGATATGCATACATATATGCATATGTATAGATTTGTCATATATATTTGAGTTATTGTGAGACTATTCCCCCTAAGAATAACACTGAGAGGCACAGGGGTTTCACCAGTCACCTTGCAAGAAATCACATGCTTTGGATATTGAGGAGCTGGATTTATAGAGTTGTTTTATTTTCACTAAGTTTTTCACGTGTTTCATAAAGCAGAACATGCTGTAATTTATTGCTTGTCTAGCATCTTTCATACCAAAAAGATTACAAAAATGTTTCACTGCCAATTACAGTTAACCAGCCTCACTCAAAGGCAGCAGAGCTAACGCTGGACTCACACAAGCTCAGAAGTTCATGGGCAGATGAAAGATCTCAAAGTCCAATTGCTTTTCATGGACAGAATTCCCATCATCTTCCTTCTAACCATATCCTTCCCAGGAAGAGGGCTCTGAAAGCTGAAGAGCTCAACAAAGATGGCTTGAAAGGAAAGCCGTGAGCCAAGCTGGCTCAGGAAAAACATGTAATGGAGCATTCCCAGGCAGGGCACACAGGCAAAAAAAGCAGAAAGCTCCCCTCCTCCCCCAGTGTTCTCAAAATGGCAAATACAGACCAGAACAATGAGCACAGTTAGAGTCATAGGATAAGAGAAATTGGCTAGGGCAACACAGCAGGGAGATTTTTAAATGAGCTGGCTCATTTATATTTGACTTTGAAAAGAAAGGATATGACTATCCTCAGCCTGGTGTGGAGATATTTTTATTGCTTGACTTTTACATGAACTTATCAAGCTAGTATTTGGACAGTAAGAATACATTGCAGAGATATATCAGTATGTCTGTAGTGTGTCTGGCAGGGACTTGCAGCTTCTCTTCTCCAAGCCTCAGGCAATAATGTCCTGGGTGACGTGTTTCTGTGTTGAAGCACTGAACATCCATCGGATTTATGCAATTCACAACGCTCATGTGCTGACTTCAAAATCCATGAAGTATAGATGGCACCGAGACCTTTTTCCCCCTAAAGAAAGGGTTATTCTTCTTCTTTTAGAAGATGGTTGGAGCCACAGACAATACATAATGTTTTGAAGTCTAAGCTTTAATTAGAGAGATAAAGAAACCTATCTTCTTTTGTTAAAAGGGAAGGTTGTATTGAATGTGTGACAATGAAACTGCTTCCAGGACAACCGCTGGAGATGTTCCTGCAAGGAGTTCTGGAGAAGGACGATAAAGAGCTCACTCTTCACAAACATTGGCTTTTTGCCATCTTTGCACTTTTGTTGACTCATCTCCTACTGATTTCAATAGGAAGCAGAAAACCTTAAGTGCAAATAATACTTCTCGTCCAGTTTTATCAAGGGCAACATCCAATGCTAAATCCAAAGTTAGTCAATTCTTTAATATTAACAATACTGAGGAAAGGAGATGTTCATGTGGAAACTTATGGGGCTATTGCCACGTGAATAAAATATTATAACCCATGAAAGGTAATGGGTCTTTGGAGCAGGACTGGTTTAGTTCTCACAAGTGCTGCTGCCAAGAGTTAAAGCAGATACTTCCTTATTTAATAGAGTCCCCTGCAAAAATATGCCAGTCAAAGTACTGTGCCTTGCATTTGAGAGATGCCCTTGTCTAGCACAGTCAGAGAACAGTGTAAACAGCACAATTCAGTCTTCTTCCTTGGCACACGGTGAACAGCAAGCAAACCCTAAAACAAGGGCAAACAATCCCAGCGAGCAGCGTGATTAGGTTTGCTCCAGAACACCTGTATGCAAATAAAGACAAAGAGAGTGCAAGCTTGTATTTCCCTCTCTGGGAAAACAGAAGCACAAGATCTGGCAAAATCCATCCCTAGTGTGCTGATACACAAGGATGAAATGACCCACACTGCAAGAAAATGTAAGCAAGCAAAAAGAGATGACAAAATCTTACATTTAATACTACAGCTTAAGTTTTCTTGACTATAGACTTCAGACTAGATTTTAAAAGGCTGGTGTCTAAAAGAACAAATAATGATATTGTCAATGCAACCTAAAAAACTGTATCTGAAAAATAATGCAAAGAGTGTTTGGCTAAGGACGAGCTTGGAAATGCAGCCTCTGGGGGATCTGCTTTTCCATGAAATTTTAAAGATGCGCATAAAACATGGGTTTAGGTTGTGTGCTTAGAATTTTGTGGAATCAAGCAAGAGTCAAAAAGCACTTCCTTGGTATCCATTTACTACTTGAAAGAATGAGCACTGACAATCTAGATGCTTAAAAATAAGATTAACCTGACGTGGGCAAAATTCCTCATCTTCCCCCTCTTCCAAGGTGTTTGCCGGTTCTCCGTCTTCGTCCCAGGAGTCAGCCCGGTATAACTGAAGGCACCCTGGATTTTACAAAGATGTTCTTAAGTAAAATACAAAAATGTACTTAGCTTAAGGATTCAAGTTTTCAGACTTAGGCACTCAACTTCTGAGCAAACAGGTTTGGATGCGATGGTTCAGATTGGCATTTACTGTTTTATAATGCAAACAGGAGTTTCTAACGGCTGCTGTGACAAGCTCTGGGCAGAGCTGGTGTCCCACGGTGCTACTGGGACCTGGCAGTAAATCAGTCTTACTATTCCCAAAGATGTTGCTTCTTACAGTGCCAGATCTTCACATCCCTGTCTGCTTACCAGTTTCTGTTCACTGCAAGAGCCCCCGTGATTAGGTAGTCCTTGAACGCAGAGCGATGGGCTCGAGTGGAGTCTATTTCCAGCAGAGCTAAACTGGTGCATAGACTGAATCCTGGTGACAAAACCAGCACGTTTCACTCTGCCTTGTGGAGAGAGAACATCACTGTCACAGTCTCAGCATCCTCAGGATTGTTTAATTCTCACATTTTAATTTCACTATTATTCACACTATTCCATCTAATCTTATAATTATTTACTGAAAAAAAAAAAACCACAACGATCAAGCCCCTCAAATACAAACAGAATATTTCAGCATGTTATCCCCCTTTGCCAGTTAGTGCATCACATGCAGCCTTGCTTTGATTTCCCTGACTTAAGGATCATTCAATTTGCTGCAGTGCTGCACAAAATAAATCACTAACCTCTTAAAACAACAAAAGGAAGACATTTAATGAGTCAAAGACAATATTGTATTACCAAAGCAAAGATTAAAGAAACTAAATTGTTCCTTTAAAATAAAATTTGAAAGCTTTACAAAAACCAAGAAAGCAAAAAAGCCATACATGAAGGAAATACAATTATTCCAACCATAGAAATACAAAAGTTATTGGGAGAAAACATAGCATGGCTTTTTGAGAGAACACCACTGAATGAAAGCAAGAGAAGCAAAAACTGGATGAAAGGAAGAAAGGATCAAACAGATGAAAGAAAATATGAGAGCTGGGTGAGAAAACAGGAGGGTCATTTCCTTTATCTAGACTTGCTAACTTCACTGTTCAGAAACAAAGGAAGTGACTGTTCTTCACAAAATTGTCTCCAAGGACTGTGTAGCCCATTTGGTGATATTTTGAAAAACTAGTTTGAAGAAAAAAAAAAACACACTGTGTTCTTTAATGTCACTCAGCAGTAGTTCTGCAGCTGGGGATTTCTGTTCATACAATGGTTTGAATTTTTTTCTGCTCTAGTTATTTCATTACAACCGTAGAATTTATTACATGGTAATTCCCTGAGCTCTTATAAATCTATTTGGTGAGGGGGTTTTTTGTCTTATGATTCCAGTCTGGCAACAAATTTTCCAGATAAAATTTAATCTATTGTATCTTACTTTTGTATAATCAGATCATTAAAATGCATTGCTAATATGTAAATCTGAGCTAACCTCATTACCATAATTATGCTCTATAATTATTGAATAAACAAACATTTTAGAGTTTCTGAAGTCTGCTGAGAATGCTTTTCTGGTTTGGGAGTGGCTTTAATTATGTGCTCCCTAATCATTATTATAAACCTTTGTGGCAATCCTGCTCTGTGCCTGTTTTAAAAGCTGCTCCTAATCGGACTGGCAAGGACCAAAGGTTCATGTGCTGAGAGCACATCAGACAGCATCCTTCAATCACAGCCTGACTGCCACGCTCCACATGAATTAGTATTATTGTTTAATTTATAGACAGGGCTTTGCTCACAAGCCTCCATGTATTTTAAGGAATTGTAAGCAATGAGTCAAATTCTGCCTTTCCCTCTGGAAGGAGAATTAGTGAGTGAACATCTCTGTGTGTGACATAAGTTTATTGAATGTAAAGTATTCTAAGAAAACACACTCACCATAGGTTTTACACCTGCACTGCCCAGATGCCTGATGAAACAGCTTTCAAATGTGCTGCCTACTGGGTATTTTTTCTCTATTTTTCCTTTTCTTTTTTTTTTTTTTTGAGGTTTTTTACTTGTTGGTTTTTGGGTTTGGTTTTTTTTTTTTTTAGTATATCCCTAAATGAGGTATAGATTAAACATCAGATCCCCAGCCAATACAAGTAGCTCCACTGAAGCTAATAAACTTTCGCCAATGTATGGAAGACTCAGCCCATTACCTTTAGAAAGCATCATGAGCAGAACCCTGCTGACTTCTTCAATCCGGTTTCATCTTTAATAAGCAGCACATCGTTCTCAGACTACCATTATCAGAACACACTGTCACATCTTGACCTAAACAGAAAATGGAAACTTAATCTCTTTGCATGCCCCAGGAAAAGATATCCACTATCTGTGATAGATATGACCTTTGAACAAATGACTCATAAATGATCAATAAGGTCTTGGAAACATTTGAGTGTCCTTGACCCAGAGTGATATAAACAAAAATACCCATGATATTGACCTTTTCTCCTTTTACATGAGATTTTGTATAGGAGACTTAATTAAAGATTGTCAAAGTGTAAGAAGGTCAATAAGATTGATCCATACAAATTTTCAGAGTGAAAATGAAAAAAAAGGTGTTTGATCTATATATTAGAAAAATCAAGCAGAAACAGTGTAGCAGGCATACTAATGAACCTGCTAGCATAGAAGAAACAACTGATTAACACCACCACTATGGTTCTCCAAAGGGCAACAGAAAATACCAAACACATACATTGGCAAGGGTCTTTCAACTCAAAAAAATCCCCCCCTCCCCCCCAAAAAAAGAAAAAACCCAAACAACCCAATAATCAGATTACTTTAGTACTTTTTATAGAGTCCCAAAGCTCATCTGATTTTCTTATAACAAACGGGAGAAAGAGACTAAAAATGCCCCATCTCTCGGAGGGTAGCTCTCTTTCTCCGGTTCTTTGTAATAATGTCCCTCGACAGCCTGTCCTCTACATATTCAGTCTCTCAGGTCTCCTTCCCTGGAAAGTGAACTAGAAAGGAAGCTCAAATTAGATTCAGGCAGTGATGAACATTACCATTTTGGTGAGCTGAAGCTTGTCAAGGTCTCTTATCCTTTAGGTGAACATCACATTACCTGACCATGGGACAAAGATTTGATGTGAAATTACACTTCACTGTGCATTTATAGGACAGGCAGACTGTTTTATCTTAGATGGGGGAAGAAAGATCAGACCTTTATAGAAAAGAAAAAAGGATTATTCACATTCACTGACAATGGCATCACCTTGTAGGCAAAGACCAGCACTTCTCTTTTCTATGTATGGATTTTGTGCCCTTCTGCACAACCTTTTTTTGAGAGCATTGGAAAGAAAAGTGACAGGAGTAAACATCAGTGAAATAAATCATTTGCTCTTAAGGAGTTCAAGATGTAGAATAAAAAGAAATTCAAGTGGTACAAGAAATGTATATTCAGAGAAACACGTTAACCTGTAAATTAACCATAAAGAGCTGGTTTGGATACATGAAATAACTCTCAAGCTAAATTTTAATCTCAATTTATCCCATTAAATGCTGAGTCCATCCTTTC
>NW_008825109.1:19543826-19556695 GCF_000699105.1 Pygoscelis adeliae
GTAGAAGGAAAGATAAGATCAGTGCTTTGTTCAGTACGAAAATCTCAGCACAACGCCAGGCTTAGAGCCCACATCAAGAATGGCACTGACTAATAACAATAATGCTTTTCATTTCTGTAGGGCTTTTCAGCAGACAATCTGGAAGTATTTTTAAGTATCCATTTATTAAACTTCACTAAGGAAATGATACATGTGTGCACATTTTCTGGATTAAAAAAAAAGGCACATAAACATCTGGGGCTAGATCCCTTTTGTGTGTGTGTGAAAAAGGCAAAGTAACATAGTAGTTTCAGGTCTTTCTTGCAAGACTGTTCTTCCTCCTATTCTCTTTTTCTGCAACCTGAATCTTAGATCTCCACCGGCATTGCACTACAGCTTAAGCAGCCTGGATTGGCACCCCAGTTTCCTAGGCGAGAGGCAGGTTTGGCCCCACTCTTCCTCAGGTAAGCCAAACTCGCATCTCCTGCCACCTTACCGAGCCTGTGGCCCCCTGAACAGCAAGACATATTCCATGGTGACACACATCTTAAAAAGAGAGCAAAATCCCCACAACGCAAGAGACCCGAGCCTGCCAGGGCACAGCAGAAAGCCAGCAGTAGCACAGGCATCTTGAAACGCTGCAGGGCTCTTTTGCCCACTCACTACCACTGCTCACCCAGAGATACACAGTGGTTCATGGTGCCGTGCTGCACTCAGCTGAGAGCAGAGAGGGGCAAGGAAGAAGAGCAGAGGGAGAGCAGGGTTTGCCCTCCTTTGGGAGTGGGGGCTCATGTCCCCGCAGAGCTGCCTCCTTGTCTTGGGAGGCTTTGCTGAAACTGAAGCACAGAAATCATTCAGGTAAAAAAAACCCCAACATTATTTAGAAGATGTTCATTTTAGCTTGGGTCATTACAGTCCCCAGCTCCATTCTCTTCACATGACAAAGGAAGCAGCAAACAGTGGCACAGAGACAGCAACCGGTGACCAGCAAAGGAAGGGAACCTCCAACACCACCTTCACCACAGAACAGAACATACGTGGACCCTCAGAAAAAGGATTAGGAACAAAACATCATTGCTTCAATGCATCATTTTAGCCACTAGATCAATGTATTTTAGGGCGCAATTTCACGGGGAAACTCAGATTAAGCCTGCTGGAAAGGGCTATCCTGCTCATGGCTGTGTCCCAGCCCGCATTGCAAGATCGTTGGCCTGACTTCAAAATTTTTTTTGTTTGTTTGTTTGCTCATTGTTATGGGTTTACGTTTCAGCCGGGTGGGTGAGCTGACTGGGCTGTGCAGCCCTGTGAGTGCTAGTTCCAGGGCCAGGGAGGCAGGAGGAATCAGCAGCTGCAGCAGCAGACCTGGCAGGACTGCCTCAAGTGTGGGCTCAAGTGGGTTGGCTGCTCCTGACCTGTCTGGGTGCTACCCGAGCCAGCCGGCTGGGAGCGGGCCCAGCAGAAGAGTTTTCCCACGTTGGGGCACCGACTTGTTTGCTCCTTCTCTGCTCACGGAGCTTGTAGGATCTTACTTATCTCTGAAATGCTATCCCTGTGTCACAACCAGTTCATACAGCCTATATGTGCAACACCTTTTGTCACAGATAAGAAGTAGGCATGCAGGCAAACACTATCATCTTACATGCTTCATTTTCTTAAGTGAAAGCCGGTGTTGATTCATCAGTAAAAACAGGTGTTTTCCTGAATGGCAAATCTTGTTGTCACTAGGTGCAGATACACCCAGCCACTGAAGCAAGATGGGGTATTCTTTCACCTTTTTTAGCCAGTTTTTACTGCCAGAAGAGCAAAAAAAGAACAGAGGCCTGCCAGGGAAAGGGCACTGTACACGGTGTAAAGCCACCATAGCACCTCCCATCACGCCTGTCTCTCCTATAGTCTTCACTTGCGACCAACAGGACAGAGGGAGAAGGGAAAGGAGCTGCGTGACACACCATGGCACCAACTCACAGACTTCCTAACATCCCTCCTTTGACTTCAATATGCAGATTTCACAAACTCAGTACATACCATGAATCACACAGGTGAGAATCATGAGCTAGGCTTGTCTTTCCTTCTGCCTTCAACTCAGGATGAAATGCGCTCCTTATATTGGATGTTTACAGACTGACCCTAGGATGACACAGAGGGGCCTTCCCACTGGCCTGGAGATTATTGCAAGATGATACTCAGAGCCCCAAATTCAGTTTCAAATTCTCTGTTTCACTGGCAATTTCTTCCAGCAGACTGCAAATTTCTTTTTGGGGGGAGAAAAAAAAAAGCCATAAAAATTAAAAGATTGAAATGACCCTTCTGTCCCAGATTTCCCCACCTTCTTCCTCCGTGCATCTCCTAAGTAGTTTCTCAGTGCAGAAGAGCTGTTATTGCACGCTGCACACGCTTGCGACACTTGACTTCAAAGGAAGAACTGCCAATCCCTCTTCCTGAAGCAGCACTAAAACAGTTAATTACACTATGCTAGTTAATAGCCTTTCATCATCAAGAACTGGTTCTTCTGCACACACAGGGACAGAATCCATTTATTTTTTATGTATATCCTTTTATTTATCTCAATTCTACCAGCTGTATGATAATTTATCCTCTGTCACTGTTCTTAACTCATGAGTTCATTTAAAGTGTGATAGCACTGGAAATACATTAACAGTTTCAGAGAATAAAACCTTTCCGAAAATGGAATCCAGCACTTTACTTTTACAAATACAGAATTTACACATTTGCACTTGGCTTAATTAAATCCCTACAGGAATTACCCGAGCCATACAGTATGGCACAATATATATGCTGATACCTAATTATCATCAATTCAGGCAGAACAAAGAAGCCAGAAAACTGCCTCAATATACGAGGTGTGTTGGAATCAGCAAAGGGGTGAGTGGAGCCGTCCCAAGCTGACAGTAGCTGCTTTCAGGTGTCTGGGATGCGGTTTCTCAAGCTAAGACTCTGCTGTAGCTGGAAGGAATGGACCCCGTCTTCTTTCCATCTATCCCTGCATGCACATCCCATCTTCACCGCTATGTCATACGCGGCCCATTTAGTTCATTTATTGAGCTGAAGACTGAACAAGTTTAGGTAAGGTTAGTTTAGTAGTGCTGGAAATGGCTGGCAGTGGAAGGAGGGCTGGGGCCGTTTTGAGAAGAGCCTGAGCAGCTCACATAACCGCACCCTTGGAAATCCTCAGATTGCTTTAAGATTTCTGAGATATCAGAAAAATATCTGGGAGCCTTTTCTCCTCCAAAGCCATGCTACCTCATGAGCTATTGCTGGGTAAGGATGCGAGGCCCTGAAAAACAACAGGCTCTTATGAGTGCGCTGACCCCGGGAAGCCCTTTCCATGGAGATGTTGAGCTCTGCAGGGTTTCCGTGAGCTCTCAAAGCATTCAGCTCCCTGTTGGTTTTTGCCATGCCAGTTATGCGGCCATCGCTAACCCACATCAGCAATGCTTTTGCACTATGCAAGAGCAACAACCACTTCTCTCTTGGGAAGTGCGTTTGCAAAAGAATTATCTTCTTTTAGCCACTAATCCTGTTCGCTAGTGCAGCAGGGATGCTGACAGAGTGCTTCACCCTCAGTGGCAGCTGTGTCACGGTGCCCTCTGCAGCCCCCCACATGGCCCTGGCACAGCCCTCGGCAGAGCCCAGCAGCACAGCTCCATGCTTCAGGAGATTAAAAAGCCTGAGCGAAATAGATTGAAGGGGTGGGTTTTTCCCATTTTTTTTCCAAACAAACTTTTCCACTCACCCTTCTCCTTTTTCCTCAGCCTCTTCCGTGTAATTAAGAGCAGTTAGAAGAGAATTAACCAGGAAAAAGCCATCAGATTCTTGGGTAAAACAGCCACTTGGCAGAACTGCTTCCAGATCTTTGCGTGAAACGTCAGCTGTTCTTGGTAAATGGCCTTTCAGAGAAAGGCAGCTCCAAGAAAACAGCCGTAGAGATGGCACACAGCTCGTGTGCAGCAATAAAGACTGGAGGGACAATCTGGTAGAAAACTGCCAAATTGAAAATACATCAGGCCCCAGAGACAGTGGCCTGGATGCAAGGAAGCCTCCGGTATATGCAACTAAGCAAAGGAAAACGGGAAGGGGGAAAAGTTAGGAAAAGACATACACACCCACAATCCATTGTAACAATCATTATTATTGATTTTGCTGCTGTCTTTAAGGGAGGCATCTATTACAGGAACCAATACTTAATGAAATTAGAAAGAAACACATATGCTTTCCCATAAACACACTGGAGACAATTGCCCATCACTGTTCATTTGTTACAATTCTCTAGATTCAACCACAATCCGGAAATACCATTTCAATATCAACATTGCTCTTAAGCAAACATAGTGGGAAAAAAAAAAATTCTACTTATTCCATTCCTGGTCAAATCAGATCGGTTTTCACCAGCTGCACTGAGTAGGAACATTCTGCTCCCACCAAGAAGCATTACTTGCACAGCTACTAATATGCTCTAGTCAATACCCCAGTGGAGAAATAGGAACCACACAACATATAAAAGATTATTTCAGTCTTCATGTTCACCTGTCATGGTCTTGCTCATATACTGTTAATTTGATAAAGCACTTAAAAGTCAAATGCTTCTCAGTTTTAAAATTATAGTGCTACTAATCAGCCTCGTTTAGCTAGAAATTTCGCCATATATTTGAATGAAAGAGATGCAAATCACAGAACTGATTATACAGGGCATAAAAGCTTTTTTCTGAAAGACAAATTTTAAATGGTTTTCCTCATGTCTCAAAAGTGGCTGTATAAAAATATATTTTGCAAACTTGCATTTTTTTTCCTGTTGTTTTTGGATTAATGTGGGCAGAAGTTGTTCCTTTCCAGGTAACGTCAGTGGAGCTCATTACTGCACTCCTAAAACCTGGAAATCACCTGCCATGACTCTAACTCAGAAAGAAGCTCATGTGCGCAACCTGGACTCTTTCACAAAGGCTTTTAGCTACATCTCACTCAAAGTACCTGCACACTTTAAACAAAACAAAATTTTCAGCTTCAGTTATTACACAGTTCAACAACACAGCTGCCCTCAAAAACACCAGAGAGCTTTTTTAGATCAGCTCTGTGTACCAGGTAGAAGACCAAAATGCTTTTGCATTTTATTTGATTTACTCCAAGATCAGGCTCCTGGGGCTTTTCAGGTTAAAGAGGTGATTTCTGAAGTTGTGTTTGTATATAATAGAAAATTGCTGCACTTTAGTGTAATTCTTGCTTCTCCAAAATACAATGTCACTAACACAGGGCTGGCACTACCATGAAAGTCAGGCTGTAGCACAGGCCCATCAAGCACTACAGTATACACCAGTTTAAATACCATTATGGAAAACCTCTAAGGAGTTTCATAAAACATAATAGGCTTTTTAAAACCAATGTTTTAGAGCAAGAATATTTTTCTATTAACTAGTACTATACAGTTCAAAAATTTCAAAGCTATCTCAAACTCGATTAAATTCTATCAGCTTTCAGAATCACTTCCATAAAACCCTTTTTAGACTCAGAGTCAGCCAAAAACTTACTCAAGCGCCCAAGTATAAACATATGACTTGTACCATCCCAGTTCCACAGAGTGCTTCAGCGTTAATTTTAAGGACACGCTTACGGCTCAGTTGTGTCAATGCCGTAAGAGTTGTGAGGTCTTTGGCTATGGGTCCTTCTTTTCTTTCAAAGCACTTGGACTATATTTGTAGTAAAATAGCAACAGAGTCATACTGCTCCCTCTCAAAAGGAAATTAAAATCCTCATAGGTGTTAGTTGGAAGACCCTCCAGAGGCTGCTTTAGGTCCCAGTTCAGCCCCTGGCTAGAACTGCCAGAGAGGGTGGATTTGTGCCAGACCAGGCGAGGAACGGCTGCTCTCTGCTGCTGCCCAGCGCTGTCTCTGCGAGCCTCAGCACTGCTGCACTAGCTATTTCCCTTACTAAATTACTCACACTGCAGCTGCATCTTTCTGTGTCTGCCTTGCTGCATATAGACTAGATGAGCCACAGCAATAAAAATGAATCTGAGTTTAGGAGCAAATAGTATAGCTCCTAACATTTGAAGCGTTAATATTTTGGATTTTAGTTCATCCCTTCACAAAAGCAGTCTCTGCCTTGAATAGCTTCATAGTGCAAACCTTTTGTTTAAGCTGCCCCAAAATTAGCAAGCAATCCAGGTTCCAGATTCGGCTGTTTTATAGCTCAGTGGTTTATCACAACTGGGATTGCAAAACTGGGCTCCTCTGCATATGCCATTTTACAATTTAGGAAAGGTGAAGGTAGGAAGTGGAGCTATACACATCCATGTTCCAGCTCTTGTGCTCAAGCAGAACAAGCTTGAAACAAGGTTGCCAGTAGACCCTATGCAAAATTCTAGTAATGTGTGCACTTCAAGCTTTAAATCATGGCAGTCATGATGACAGCTGTGCTAGTGAATACACGGTGCTCTGTCACGCTGTTGTTAGCTTTCTTCTCTCAGCAGCTCAACTTATTTGTGTGCTTCTATGAAGAACTCCAGCATGTCCTCCTGGGCGGCAGGACACAGAGCGAAGAAAGCTGTTAGCAAATCAATCCTAAAGTGATTTATTTCCAAGTGGCAGATACCAAGCATGCAGCATATATTTATCATTTGGGCAAGGCCTTAATAAAGATAAATTCAGAGTATAAGTCTCCCTAAGAAACAGCTTCAGCTGCAGACACATGCCAAAGCTCACTTCACTGTTTAATTAGACACATATGCTTCAGCTGGGTTTTAATATGGATGATGTTTGTTTTCAGTTACGAATATTACAACCACTTCTCTAAAAGTAGAGGTTGTCCAGGCCAAATAGTGTGAAATCCTTTTGAGATGTTTTTTCCAACTCCAATAATCAATAGACATTACAGATCAAATAATTGACATATATTTATTACCTGAATAAAGATATTTTAAAATCTTGTTAAAATACATGAGCAATAATGAATCCTGGGAAAGACTCAGAGTAAATGACCAATTTAGGACAATAAGAGCATTGCTTTAAAAGTATTTCTTCTCTTCTTTAGAATCTGAGCACCATAAAATGGGGGGAGGGGGAGCAAGGCAAGAAGGAAGCAGAATACAGTATCTTTTTGTTCAAAAAATACACTAAGCTTCCTTTTGTCTATGCCTAGATGGCCATCCATCATAAAAATCATCTATTATTTACTGTAATTTAAAATATTTTCTGTGCTGTACGGTATAGTTTCCCAGTTTCTTTGAGACTAACCTAGAGCCAACCCCATCTTCTTGCACAGATGATCTTTCTTTCAAGTCAGTGGAAGCTGCGGGAGCATATGGGTTGCAGAAATGAGGCTGAGCTACTCAAAGGGATTTAGATACACATGTTCCATCAAAATGAATGAAAGGTAAACCTCCTGCGTGCCTTGAAAAATCTCAATTACTGTACTGAACTTAATTCAGTGACAAAAGCTCCCTTTGTTCATCTGCTCAATAGTATTTTACCTGTTCCTTTATGCAAAGCCGCCACAGGATAGTGTGATCTGTGGCTACATCTATTAGCTTTGTAAAATACAACCACAACAAACCTGAGGCTAGTGTCAAATTCCAACTATAAATAACTCTAAGCTACCAAGTGACCATCCACCACTCCTGCCCCACATATGTAATGTGAACCAGGCACTTTGCTCAAGTACTCTGCCATCAGCCAGGAATAACCTTTGTGAAGTCAAGGGAACCACGTGGAATAAACCCAGTTCAAATGCAAAGAGAAACACTTCAAAAAAACTGGAAGGGAATGTCTGATCTGTGATTTCTTACCGACTCCTGAACCCACTGTTCCACTGAAGGCAAAAATCTGCCTTAATATCTATTGTCTCAACAGTAAGGTTAGAAGAGCCTCTCTAGAGACTTAATCCTTGCAAAAGCAAGGATGCCAGCCCACTGGAAAGGAGCACAGAAATAACGTGCACCCTTCTCCCATTCACTCACAATTCCTACAAGTATCAACATGGTTGCCCAAATGCAAAACAGAGCCATGCTGCACCAGATACTCACTATTGGGAGAGCTATCATCCTTTGCTGTGGATGATAGATCCCCCTTCTACATAAACTGGAAGCCATATTGACATCAGATAAGACTTCTTAGAAATGGAGAGGCTTGAAAATATGTTTTAAAATAGCTTCTAATGAAAAAGAAGATTCTTGCTGGAGTCTTCTGTTCTTGTGCTCTTCCTCTAACCCCTTTTCAACTGAGAAATCCAACAAGAAATTCACACAAGGGCTACCCATAAGTGTTCTTTGCACCAAGAGCCCAAAATGCTTTTTAACATGATGTGTTTGGGACAGGTTACACAGAAAAACAGCCCTTCTCCTAGGTGATTGCCTGGGGACTCCCCCCAGCCCCGAGAAATCCATGTTTTCCTAAACCTTTTAGTGTATCTCAAAGTATGACAAGTGATAATGGCTCTTATCAATCTTGTGTTGCGGCACATCTCTTTCCTTAACAAAGGAGACAGAAGAGACCAAGGAAACCTCACAGGGAAGTGACTCTGTGTAAGACTAAAATGCAAAGCTTAATACTCTTGTGGGAAAGGGGAGACAACGGAAAACACAAAGGATGAGCTTCCCTGCAAGGTAACAGAAAGAGAATCTAACAATTCTCCATATTTCATATTATCACAAAGCTCACACAGATGCATAAAAACACTTATACTGAAATGAACATAAGGATCAACCCAGCCCATCCTGTTACCTGTGTGTCACTCATTAGTTTCACCAAAGTTTTACAAGCAGAAAGGCTGCTGAAGTATAAGGAGCTGCCTAAAGTCAGGGTGGAATTTGACTGAAGACCTCCACCTGATTCTCCATGCGAGGAATACAGCTGAAAGACTCTAACAGGATGGGTAATTTGCAGTTTTGAATGATCAGATGTCATCTGACAGCTTTTTAGCTTTCCTTGATGCATCTGTGTTAGACGAGTATGATAACGCAGGTTAGCTAACTTAAGCTAAATGTCTCAAGGTAGAACACTAGTGAAGAGGAACTTTTACAAAATCCTTTTAATTTTTCTCCTTTTTTTAAATAAATACATGTTAACAGGTCAACGCTGAAACTCTGTGGCCTTCATCTCAATTTGGTATTTTTAGAAATTACCTTGCCCTCACTAGGCAACAGTTGTGGAATGTCAGGGGTGAGACAAAGCAAGAACTGTAATGCTTTATACAAAGAGTTTTTAAAGTCAGCTTTTGCTAAGTATTACAAAACAGTTCTCCTTATTACTAAGGCTGTATCTTAAAAATGGTAATCGCCACCTGGCATACTCCATCAACACTTAGAAAACCGACAAAATGAGGCTGCACTTTACATTTAGGCAGCGCATCAGTAGGAAAGCAATGCATCCATGTGCTAATGTAGGCAGACACATGGAAAGAGAAAGACGTGAAGTAGTGTAGAGGGCTTTATATAATAATTGTTGGCAAGTGTTGGCTTTTTAACAGCAATGGCTTTAGAAATTGGGCAGCAACCCATCAGCCTGCAGGTGCTGAGCAGAGAATAAATTGCTTATCTGTCCCTGCTGCTCATTCTCAGGAGAGATGCTGTATCGTGTCATTCAACTTGCTGATCTCTTCAGACAGGTTTCTCCAATGACAGAATTTTAGTGCCAAAAGTATTGGTTTACTAATAAGGAAACATGGCTTCTCTGAATTGATATTTCTATATGCTGAGCACATAGGGATACCCTTGGGTAGTTACAAGTAGCAACCATTTTCTAATTAATTAATCCACACATCTCCTCTTTTGGCTACATCTGTATACATCAGTACTGACATCAAATTGTCTGTTAACTTCATCAGAAGTATTTCCTTTCCCCAAATTTCCCAGGGGCTGTATCAATACCTGCTTCCCTAAATAAAAGTGGCAGGCGGATGTAAAGTGAGTATCAACTGACTCCCCTGTTCAGCATATCTCTAGTGCAGCCAACAGTTCAAAATGGTTATTAAAAGGTCAGAGATCCTTCCAATTGACAAGGCACCAAGTCCAGGTGACACTCATCCAAAAGTGCTAATGGAAATGGAGACAGAAATTGGAAAACCTGTAGGAGACATTTTGACAAGCTCAGCTGAGTAAAGATCCCTGAAGGCAGACAAAGGACTAACATAAACCAGTATTTTAAAAAGACCTAAAACCAAACAGGGAAACACACAGATATAGATACAAACATTTACAGACCAGTATTCAGGAGTATTTTGAGAATTATTTTCGTGGTTCAGGACTTTAAAAAGCCAGACTTCTTCAATTTGATACTGCAAGCAGGTGATATGGTTTCAAGAAAAGGTAAATGTCCCTTCTTTTGCCACCTCCATACTCTTTACAACTATGCCTTTGCTTTCTTAGTGGAAGAAAAACCCTGTTAGAGGGATCACATTTAATGAAAAGGGGCTGAAAGGGAATTCTGACAGCATCAGATGTTGGGAGTTGATACCATTCCTTATATATTATTGTATTCAGAAAATCCTACAAGTACTCAGCCAGAGAAAAATTCCCTAACTTAAAATCAATACTAAAATAAAGGCCTTTATCCTGCCAGTAATTGCTGTTTGCATGCAAAGCTGCTGCATATGCCTTCACTGGGAGAAAAACTAGTAAGAGTTTCCTTATATCGGCAGAAAACCAAAGAACTCGGATGTCTGCTCTTAGCACTTTTGTGCAGGAGTGGATTGGGAGGAGGTGGTAATGGCCACATATCTTCCGTCTGAGCCTGGACAGCCGTGAAAGTCATGCAAAACTTTCAGGTTTTTTCCATAAGCCACAAACCTCTAGATCACAAGTGCCTGCATAAATTGTGTCAACCCATTGACATGCAATTCCTTATGTATGTGCCCAATATATATAGTTCCTGAAAGGCGATGCCCTGTTACCTTAGGAGGGACACTGAGGTGTCAAAACTAGAGGTCAGAATGGAAATCATCACAAATACCTATTTAAAGACAAGTTCTTCTGACAGAAAGTGATCCAATTGAAACAGAGAGGTGAAAATTTTACTGCTTCTCTGACCTGCCCAGACTGCATGAATTTGGAAAAACTGGTCAGGAAGTATAGTTATTTACCCAACCCTATACTACTAAGGTCATATTGGTTTGAGGATAGGAGTCTTTTCAGAAAACTGCAAAAATATCCAAGCTTCCAGTTCTTGCTTCTTAGATGTCTCAACATTTTCCTGTTAAGATATGAGCTTCCATGCACTGAGCCCTGTGGCACACCCGTGGAGGTATGTGTATGCACCGCACCCCCTGTGAAGGACTGACTCCCATGCTGCTGAAAACACTGAGTTTCTAAGGAGCATCCTGGTGATTAGCTGGAAATATCAGCTGCGGAGCTGCTATACAGCTCCATGGCCTCACTTCTCTTTCGGGATCCCCCATCAGAGAGCTGGTCAGTGGGGCACAAAAAAAAATGAACTAGGAAAGTGGAGACCCAGCAGAGGGGAACGGCCACACACCTTGCAGGTAGTGCAGCGAGATGCAGGCAAGATTTGTTCTATAGTCCTACAGAGAGTTCTTTGCATCCCTCTTTCCTCATTAGTCACTATGAAATGGAAAAACAGAAAAAAAAATGTTGCCTAGCGAATGTCAAGAGATGCTTGTTCTGTGCTTGTTCTAATAAAGTGACTAAATTTTCAAGGAGCAGAATTGCAGCATTTTCCAGACAGATTCACAGTTTACCACTTGCTAATGGGCAGAAGGTGAGCTGTGTCATACTGAAAGGATCCTGGTGTAGAAAGGCCATGCTCATCAAGGTCAACGCATGCAAAAGACACTGACTGTTCATCCGCCTCATGCCTACTTGCTCTTTTTGCAGAAGTACTATTCCTACTTGGAAGCATTCGGGCCACCTGACACTGATTCCTCCCCCAACCCCACCATGCTCTTCCTTTGAAATTGACTGATTTAGTTTAAAGGACAGGCAGTAAAAACAAAAAGCACTGAATTCTACAGATCACACGTATTCCAAAACTTCATAGGATGTGTGCACTCTGTGTTGAAAATGCAATCTATCCTCTATAACACTTTCACCTGAGCTGTGCGGTTTGTTGGCTTTGCAGTTGGCCAGATAGTAGGGGGTATTTGATCACCTCTGTTTGCAAGATCGAATTCTACCTTTTGCTCCCTTGTGGTTGCAGGGCCATTTTAAGCTGTATTTTCTAGCCAGCCTTTCCATAGCTTCTGCAGAAGCATGTAATTTCCACCAGCACCTTTAATGCCAGTATTGTTTAATCCCTTCCTGAAACGCAATGAAAGGGAATTTAGAAGTAAGTGAAAGTACCTGGATGAATAAAGAAGGAGAATATCCCAATGTCAAAGCCTGAATTAGTTGTGTGCCTGCATGCATGTTGTTTTATTATAGTCCTGACTATTAAAAATGGGCCAGTGCACTGCACTGGTGGAATCAGAGCTTGAGAACCTCATGAGCTCTCTCAGTGAATCAAAATCACGCAATCCCCTGTGCTAAATAACTTTGTGCTGATGTGCTCTGAAAATGCAGAGACAGTCTCTGCTCCCCGCTCAGCCTGTTTATCACCTAAAGTGGGCTGCTATGGAAAGTACCTTTTGCCTTTGAATCAAATTACAAAGGCAATGGAGCAATGTCGAAGAAAAAGCCAAGGCATCTTGGGAAAGCAATTAGGTCTGTGGTCACCCACGCTCACTAACTGACTGCTGGCATTCAGGTTTGAGGCATATCTGGTTTGTTTGGGGGTTTTTTTCCCGCTATTTGGTAGAACACAACTGCATGCTATAATGTTATGCTCTGATGCTCAAGTAGGCAACCTGTCTCCGTCTGCATGTGGCCCTTCAGCCACCAGACACACTCAAGAACTTGAGACGTCCCCAAAGGGAAGCAGGGTTTTGAATCC
>NW_008825109.1:19556737-19560845 GCF_000699105.1 Pygoscelis adeliae
TGGGCCTGGGACTCTGTGGGGTTTGGAAAGCTCTCTTCATGATCTGATTTAGTATGAGCATAACTTAGAAATAGTTCCTTGGATGTCAGTAGTAATTCCTGTAGTCCTGTCTGTTATATAATAAACACCCTGTGTGTAAAACAAGTATGAAACACTTCCAGGAAAAATTCTTCTCTCTGTTGGAGCAAGATGGCATTTCACACTCACTCAGAGCTGCCTGGTGCATCGGGCTGTAAAGAATCAGTCCCCTAAGGGGCAAAACCAAGACGAGGGCAATACCGAGTTCTTCAATTTCCATTCAACTTTCTGCACATAGCAGCTCAAGAAAACAAGAGGTTCTTGCAATTAAATACTGCAGCAGCAAATGAAACCATTGAACCCTTCCCATGAAGACCCATGAAGTTTGATTTGGATACATACCTTTTCCGAGTCCCACTGAAACCAGTAAGAACTGTATCAACAGGTGACACCCAAAGCATCCTGTATGAACTGGTGCCCTGTTCACACAGACATCCCCGCTCTGCCTCGCCAACAGTTTAAACTCTAAAGCATGTGAAAAGTAGAGATCGAGGCTATGGCACATATGCAGATGAAATCAGTGGAGGGTTAAATAAGCTTTGTTATTTACATTTCCCATGTTGTACTCCATTTTTATGAAATTCCTATTAAAGGATGTGAGACAACAAAGCTGAATAGGGGAAGAAGAAAAATCAGATCCTATTGCCTACCCAGCAGCCGTCACCAGACTAGGTGTGTCTTAGAGGAATGAGGAACATGCTCTGGACCTTGGTCTGATGGGGCACTCTCTGCCACCCCAGAGCTCTGCCCTGCCCTTGCCCCATTAACTCTGGATCTCTTCATCCAAATTGGTCCTTTGCGCATGAGCGTCAGTCTCGGTTCTGCCTCAGTACCAATTTTATCCGTTCCTCACATCTTGCCACCTCTCACCCTGACTCCTCTCAGCCCTCCCTCTCCTGCTGTAGCAGGGTACCCTGCTCCGGGCAGCAATGCCTGCTCCAGGAGAGCCAGGCGAGAGCCAGGGCCATTTCCTGGCCAGGTCCTTCCATGGCAGGAGATAGGCTACAGGGTGGGTGGGCAGGCAGAGAAGGGGACACGGAGCCAGGAAACTCTCAGCTGGTGTGCTGAGTGAGCACTAAACCTTCTTGGCAAGTTCACATCTCCAAGTGGACATTTGCCTTTTTTTTTTTTTTTTTTTTAATTACTCTTGAATTTCCCATGGCTTGAGTGGTAAGACATTAATGGCAGTCTTTTAATTAATTAATACTCCAAGGAAGCAGAAGTCTTGCCATGCTCTGAACTGCATTTAGATGTGTTGACCCCACTCCAGTCAGGCAGCAGAACTGAGCAAGAGCCCAGTGGACTTCACACAGGCTGTTTCAAACTGATATACCCAGCTGAGCTCAGGGAAGTAGCAGTCGTGTGGCTACCGGCAGCTGCTTAGTGCACATTTCCTTACATGTGCCAGTCAGATCAATATTCACAGCTATACTTTTCACAATGCTGATTTAAACCCGTGTTATGGATTTCAGGGACCTGTAAGACCTTTGTAAAGAAGAGAAACCCCCGTGGCCTCCCCAGAAATAATCTTTATCAAAGTTATGTAAGGGCAGGCACATACACCAACAAATCTATCCAGTAACTACTTCTGCGCCGTGCACTGTATTCAGAAAACTCTGAGGAATGCAAGTAGCAACAACATTGAATAACAAATATCAACAGTAGCTCTACAGCAGCTGCTCCTGTTAGCCGTCAGGAAGCTAGAGAGCAGCAGATGAGCAATGCCCCACAACAAAATATGGGGTAATGCTGTCCAAAGGGACCATTGCTCCATCCTGTTATTGCAGCACGGTTTTGAACTTTTCTTTACTGCAGTGACACAATACCACTATGAAGTGGTGCTTCACTTAATTAAGTCAAAACTGAGACTACCATGCATATTAATAAGCACCCTAATGAGCATTAATTTTTTATGTTGCTCGTTAACAAGCATTATAAACTATGACAAATTTCTGTTTGACTGAATGCCAGAATTTGGATGAGCAGTGGTTTAAAATTGTAAATCTGAATGCTTCCCCAGGGATTAGAACGCCATGCATATATACTCTGAGAGCCTGCAACGTCAAAGAGGAAATATAAATGCCGTGACAGGCTATCTTCCACTGCCCTTCTACACGTGTCAGTGGAAAAGCACTTGCATCTTTCAAATAGAGGCAATTTAGATTCAAGGAATAAAAAAGGAAATACGCAACTCTCAAATGGTAAAAATGAATTATTCTGCTCCCATTGAAAGCAACAGACAAGCTTTAATATTGAGAGCTGTGCATGAGCAGAGGTGCACTCACCCCTTTGAGTTATGTTTGTGCAAACACTTGGACTCCTAC
The DNA here is from genome assembly GCF_000699105.1 of Pygoscelis adeliae. Lineage (NCBI taxonomy): Eukaryota > Metazoa > Chordata > Aves > Sphenisciformes > Spheniscidae > Pygoscelis > Pygoscelis adeliae. The sequence goes on from NW_008825109.1 coordinate 19,559,140, forward strand.
TGCAAGTCTAGTAAATATGCTGGTTTGTACCTGTTGTCACAACATTGGCATGAACAAATTAAACATCTTTAAAAGATTAACATCCCTAAAAAAAAGTCTGGCTCATGCAATACAGTGATGAGAAGATCTAGAGGACAACAAACCCATATGTATATTCCATGCAGATATTCCTGTGCTAATTTTTACAAGGGTCTTCCTCAGGCTTCAGCTGCCTGACTCAAGCGATGAGCCATGTGGCTCCGTCACCGAACAGCTCCTCTAAAACACACTCCTGATGCATCTAAGCCACTGTTGCATTTTGTTCATTTACAGATAATCAAAGTAGTTTGTTGTGGTTTTTTTTTAAAATTCCTACCTTGCTTTTGTGTTCTAATTCTATCACAATCAAGCACCACTTTGAAGATGATAAACATAACACACCAAGCGAGGCTCATCTGCACTTCTCACGCCTCACCGGTTCAGATGGAACAAACTAGTGGTGTGAGATCTACATTTATAAACAGATATAAAGAACATGGCAAGCGAGGAGAAGGAAAGCTGCGAAGTCAAGGGAGCCTGCCCTGCTGGAGTTTCACCAAAAGCCTCCAATAGTTTTCTGCTACACTCCACCTTACCCATCTAACCATCCTCTAAGCCCGAGATCCCCATCCGAAAGGGAACCAAAATGAGCACCAGACTGGTACTCATGTCATAATTCATGTAACTAAAATTAAGGTTTTATAAAATGTGACTTTTCAAAGTTGTTTCTTTTTCAGAGTATTTAAAATTAGCTTCTTTTTGTGAGGTTTTCCCCTTTTCTTTTCCCTCAATATTTTCCTCTAAACATCACTAAAATCAGTAGCGACATTTTGCTTTGTCAAAATCTGGTGTTCACTAAGGAAATACACTTATTTTAATAAAGTTTGAAAATTGTATTTTTTTCCAAAAGAAGGAATTCAGCAGTGTTGATATACTCCCCCTCCAAAAGAAACCCACATGACTTTCAAAAATCTGCTTTCCATGAAAAAGCAGCTGATCAGTCCATCATAGACTGACCTTGCAGCAGTTATTTAATAAATAACTCAGTTATTTAACAATAACTGTTATTATTTAACAGTAACTGAGGATGGGCTTCATTTTGTCCTAAAGCAGACGTCTGAAGAGAGCCAGACAAACAGCACCCCAGAAGGACCTGGCCCTCTCCGTGGAATCCAGAGAGACTGGGAGGCTCCGTCTGTGAGTTAAACAGGTAAAGATGGGTAAAATAAACCCCACCACTACCACAGACCTGATTTTTTTTTACCCCTGTTCTCTGAAAAGGAGATGCAGCCAGATTTTAAGTGACATCTTACACACACTTGTGTATCTGTGGAGCTGAACACACAAAGCAGGTAACACAGGCTCCAGCCAACCCGATGACAATTACAGGGCACGGTGCTTGAAAATGGAGAGCTCTAGGGAAGTGCCTGTGAGGTACCATCTGGGTACATCGCACTGAGCCTGTGCAACAACCATTACACTTGATTATTCAAGTAAATCAGGGTGTACCCACCTACCTGCACTGGGTGCCCGTGCCCAGGCGCTGGCAGCGGGGCTGCAGGCTCCCCTCTGAGGAGAGCTGAGGGGCTGCCCCGTGCCGGACACGGCCGGTTCCAGCCGGTTCCAGCCGGTTGGCCCCACCGCGGGGCACAGCTGAGCCCCTCAGCCCGGCTGGTGCCGCCGGGGAG
>NW_008825109.1:19561060-19564863 GCF_000699105.1 Pygoscelis adeliae
GGAGCCGTTATGGACGAACCACAACCCCCCATCCCCACCCACTGCACCACTCGGGGCCAGGGGAGGTAGATGGTGGGGAAGTGAAGGAGTGAAGTCGAGCCTGGGAAGAGCATAGGGGTGGGAGGAAGCTGCTCTAGTTTTCATCTGCATTTCTCACCATCCAAATCTATTTTTAATTGGCAATACATCAATTTGCCCCAAGTCAAGTCTGTTTTGCCCATGACAGTAATTGATAAATGATCTCCCTGTCTTTACCATCTTATTTTCTCCCCCTGTCCTGTTGAGGAGGGAGAGCGAGTGGCTGGGTGGGCGTCTGGCGGCCGGAAAAGGTCAACCCATTACCCCATAACACACACCCTGCAGAACTCTGTGTTTCTTGCTCTTCTGTGTTAAAATTGCTGTTATCTGACACCCCACAAAACAGGCCTTTGCCTGCCTGATTACTTAATTTAATTGCTATTCCTCTGGCTGTACTTACTTGAATAGATTCACTCCCTTTACTGCTCTCACCACTGTTAATAAATTAGTAGATGGATTTAAAAAAACCCCACTACTATCTTCCTTATACATCAGCCAGTCCTGTATTGCCAGCTGATTTTCTCTGTGATTGCTGACACTTTAGACAGCAGAAATATTTCTGACACTCACACTAAACCAACCTGGATGCTTTATACCTGCTAAGCATCTTACAGTCCTGTCCCTCCAGCTAGGGAGGTGAAAACAATGTTGGCCTTTTCAAGTGATCCATCACAAATTTTCATTTCTATTTTCACTTTACTTTCTATCGGTGTGCCTTTGATTTCTACTTTGATGTTGTTTCCAATAATCAAAATAAGAAATCCAGCTTTTTACTGACATCTTTCAAAATCGTCTTCAAATTATGACAGTTCCAGCATCCCAACAGGACAATTCAGAAAGATTTTCCATTAATACTTATACTGTAGGATCTCAGTGAAAAAAATTTGATTAGTTTACAGCCATTGTTTAGGTCAGGAAGGTGATTTGTAATTGGAAAATAATAACATCCTTATTCTTCTGTTAAAGTGAATGATAACTGACAGCAGGATTTTCTAAGTATCTTCCGTTAAAGTATTAAGGGGAGGGTTAGTTGGTTTTTTTCCTTTGGACCTGTGGAAAAATTGGGGATGACTAAATTGAATGGCAAACCAACACACACTGAGATAAAAGAAATCAGTTGTCCCAGGTGAATAATGATGCTTTTTCAGTCACTTTACTCCACCCTGAAATGTGTCATAAAAAAGCTCACACAGTTGTTATTAGCCTAAGCCTCTTGGATAACATTAAGGAAAACTCCTCTCAGTAATCTCCCCCATGCATTTCTGAAAAGGATGGAAAAAGAGATTAGGAATTACAAAAATCACATATTTTTCCAACTGACCTGGAAATATACTTCTTAAGAAATAACAGATGAAGTTTTTTTCCCCAATTTTTGTGTCTTTTACCCAGTGATTGGATAGAAGCATGGAGAGCTCTTGGAAAAGCCGCTGTGTGCTGCTCAAAAGGGTCTCTCATTTTCAGATGGATATAATCAGAATTGGTGTACCCAGCAACAGATGGCTATTTTATCTGATCAAGGTGCGATTCACTAACTATAAAAGGTATGAGAAAGGGGGAGAGAGAGAGAGAGAGTGTTTGTGGAAGGGGGAATGAGGGTTCTCTGCCAAAAACAATCGCCCTTCAAGATTCCAGGAAATTTCCGAAACCACCATGCAATCGTCAAAATACCACTTGTGCCTATTGCTTGAAAGTGCCACTAGACGTCTCAAAAGAAAAAAAAGGTAAAGTTTTTAGCTCGATTAATGGACTTGTGCTGTTCGGGACAGCTCAGATGACCACCACCTCTGTCAACACATGTAGGAATCCAACTCTGAACATGCTGAAATTCATTAGTTCACACATGTCAGGAATAAGGGGCAGCTTGGAAAGAAAAAATTCCAAAAAACAGACCTGCACTTTGCGCAGGCTGACATCCATAGACATGAACAGACATGAAAGCAGACTGGCTGCTAGAGCAGGTCTCTTCTTCCCGCCCTCCACAAAAGCAAAATAGTGAGGGCACCAGGACAGACACATATATATCCCCTGTCACTCCATACTTCAAAATCGCTGTCTGTCACAGCATGCCAGAGCGGGGGGCATACATCCTGCCCAATGCTGCAGAGAGAAAAGGGGACGAGCTGGGTCGTCCCATCCCAGCGGGTGTCCATGAGGCCCTTCCCCAGGGGAGCAGCTCTGCAATATGATGCTGGGAAAGGTGACGCAGGAGCTGCAGAGAAACACAGGGCAATGACAGGAATCACCCACTGCCTCGAGAGAGGAAGGCAGCCTGTTCCCCTCTGCAAGTGGCTTCCTGCAGGGGTTAGCAGCAATAGCACATCTGCAAAATCATCGTAAGCCTTAAGCACAAGATGCCCTGCCGTCCTTTTCCTCAACGCAGGCTCAAGGAGCAGTCCTCTTCCTCCCTCGCCTTTCCAAAGGGTGCTCAGGTTCAGCATAGCCCAATAGCAATGAGCAATAAGGTTATATATAACTGTGTTGGCACTGTATGGATCAAACTGGCTTTTGTTAGCCAGAAATGAAGGGTTCAGTGGTGCATTCCTCACTCCAAGCACATTCTCATTGAAATCTGCCGCCAGGCTGCCAGGGCAAGGAGAATGGGATCAGTATCAAAAGCTGCTGTCATTCTCACCTCACCCCACTTAAATACATGTTTACGGGCAACAGCAGAAGTTTGCTCTCGCTGTAGTCACTGAGAGGACACAAATAAACTTTAATGAATATTGCCACAGCCCAGGTCAATAGATGATTCTGCTATTTAACATAGCTTTCAGAGTAATTTCTAAAAGTGGAAACCTACATTTTATACCTCCTTATTCACTAACACAAGCTACAGTGAAATTTAGCTTGGCATTGGCTGGTGTTTTGTGAGTTAAAGGGATAAACTCCATTAATTTTCTGCTGATAAAATGTTATTTGGACTCATTCTATCGTCTATTTTTCCCTTGCCGAGATCTCCAATTCCTTTTTTCCCTTGCTACTCCCTATCTGCACTATAGGCTATGTAAAAACCAAAGCTAGGCAGTAGAATATTTCCTAAATTGAAAAGTTTCCCTTATTGTCCGTTGACAAACTGGCAGCCTGCAGGGACAGCTCCACACAGCCCGTTCCACACAAGCAGCCCCACAAGTTGCTGCTGCTGCACTACCATGACTTTGCACAACGGCATTGCAAGAAATGCCCCCAAACTTGCATCCACCCCACAGCTTCCAAACAGTAAGCTTACCCTAGTCTAAAGAAACACCACCAGACTTTCTAGACCAAATAATATACTTTTACATGAACAGTTTTACATGAAACTTTCTTCTAAGCTAAAAAAGAACATTTTAAAGATTACAATATTCTGCTTTAACATTTGTGACCAAATAATTGGGCTAGTACCGGAGACCACTGGGAACCAACCCAAAACTGATTTATCTGGTTTCACTTGCCAAGCTGAATGACAAGCTGAAAATTGAAGTAACCAATTATGTTTTGAAAGTATTTGCCTCAAACAGTTGCATTTTGAAAACGCTTCCCTCATCCCATGACGTAAAGCAGAATTAAGAAAGAGCAGCACCCCTCCATCTTGGCAGACAATGCAGATGAAGCCACCTCTCTTACAGAAATCTCAAAAAAAGACGACTATAAATTCTGTCTTCCCCCTAGGGAGCAGGACTCTCTGCTACTAGAGGAGAATGCAGTTTGCACCTCTGTCAACTTGATGCTATATGGAAAATATTAGT
>NW_008825109.1:19564905-19569472 GCF_000699105.1 Pygoscelis adeliae
GAAGGAACTAGAACAATTTTGCAAGAATAGCCCTGAGTGTTTTTCCTTATTTAATATATTTATTCATGAGTCAGGCTACCAGTAAGAGCGTGCTAATGAAAAATCATTAGCTGATGATATCAGGTTAGGAGACCTGATCAATACACAAAGGAGGAATGGAGTATCACACAAGAAGAACTACGAGATCAAAGCTGAACATCAAGCATTTAACAACTACAAGGATTTTGCTGTAAAGTGGAAACTCTAGGGAGGATTGAGGAAGAGAAAGACTTGGGTGCGTGGCTACGGAAACAGCAAACACAGTGCTAGCATGCGTCAGCCAGCCAGCTCCAGCAGGGACCCGAATGTACCAATGCAACTCCAAGCACGGGAGAAAATTCAAGGCTGAGAACGGCCATGGCTATTGTCTTTAAATTCGCCATTAAAGAAAATCTCTTGAAGCTAAATGTTATTTTTGCCCCCAAGATGAATGGGTATATATTGACCAAAAAACTGATTAAAGACAAAAATTAGGGAGGCGGGGGAAAAGTAGCAAAGAAAAAGATTCTGGAACGGTCTTCAAATAACGGAAACAGCAGAAAAGGAAGTAGTCCAAGTGTAATGTTTGTGAATGGAAATATTTCATATGACATGAACAGAATTATCATTTCCTGCACTGGTAGGCTGCTGGACAATGCTCTGGGAAGCCCTCCCTGTGCTCCAGTGGCAGGAGTCACCTTGAGGTGGATGATGCTGCAGGATTAAGGCCCAAGGGAATTCATCATATTTAATATTAAAGACTTTACTTTGACACAATTTCAATTGACTACAACAAATCAAAGCAAACTCTGCAATAAATGTCTTCATAATGCCTTGTGCTGTAGCTGTACTTTGAAAGTCCAAAATCAATAAAAACAAAATGGTGACATATGTTTGTATTATTTGGAAAGCTAAATGCATGCAAGGGATCTGTCACTGCAGGATTAATAGAGCACAAGATGTTCTGTTTGTTGGGCATCTGATTGTCTGTCTCATAATATGAATTTTGAAATAGCTAGGGATTTCTGCTAGTGTGTTTGCAGGTTTATGCTGAATTTCACATTAACAATAAATCATCCTGTATGTATAGTTCTCTTTTTCAATTTACTGCAACATAACCTCATCAATCCACATAGGGAACAGGGCCATACGCATAATGAGTAGAAATCTGATAATAAAATATTAAGTAAGACAACGAAACAAAAACATTTGAAATATTAATACCAAGGGTCCAAAATACCCCTCATTGCCATTCAGCCCTCATTTGGTGTGCACATACCTCTTACATGTGGGTGGAGTGACAGCAGGAGAACGCCAGGTAGCTTACTCTAATGACTGCAAAATAATCTACTTGAAATTAAGAAATCCATTTAATGATGATGTAAATAAAAGTAAGATGCATTCCGTTGTGAGCTGAAAGACATTATTTCTACTCTAGTGATTAAAATTACCTTTGACCAAGTAATTATTCACTACGTTAGGACCTTTTCCGCATCCCGAGTGCTTCACAAAATGAACTTGAATGTATTTGTCAAGACTGATCCTTGGCCGTCTCCGTGGCTGTCCTAATGAGGCAGAGAAGAATTCCTGGCACAGCAAGGTCCCCGTGGTGCTGGACGGCTGCATATCCAGCACTAAGCCTGTACTTAAGCACTCCCTTGACTTCAAGCACTCCTTTTCAGCAGACATTGAAGTGCATGCTTAAATTTAAGCACATGCTGACACATGCTTGACAGCAATGGGAACTCTGCATATACCTATGTACTTACCTGAAATCGGGGCACTTTTGCCCTCGCCATTTTGGTATCTTCTGCAGATTCAGATACTGAGGCCCCTGGAATTAATCCAGTCTTGGATTCATTTTTTAACTACATCTATATTCAAAATCCATAGGCAAGACTTTTTCAAGATCAAATGCTTTTGGTATTCCACCAAATACAGCTCTCCCATCCCATGTGTCATGCAAATAGGCTCATGAATTGAGTAATTCTCCTCAGCTAACTGGGATCATATTTACTTAACTGATGTGAACAGACAAAGGAAGATATACCACTTGCTCAATGTGTGCAAAATTTATGGTATGTAGCTAACATAATGTGTTTAACAATTTTATCCAAGTTTCAATCTAGGACAAAACAAATATGTTCACATAATCCCAAGCCATATTATAGCAGTTGCATGCAGTGATTTAAAGTTTTAATTAATCATTAAATACACTGTACACATACACGTTTTTCTTTTTAAATAATAATATGCAAAACTTCCAGAGTCATTAACAATTTAATAAGCTGTTTAAACAAGAGAACTCTTTGAAATGCTTGATCTGTGCCTATGACTTCTAAGCATCATCCAATAATTTGTCGTTTTCACAAATTGCTTGTCAGCTAGACCAAAAAAACCTGTTCTGCAATTACCTCCATTCTGAAAAGTCTCTATATAAACTTTATATCAATGGGTACGGGAAGTATATGGAATCATATCAAATACATTTTTCATTGAGAAAATGTTAATTGGCCTTACTTATGCCGTTAAGACTTGCTGAGAACCCAAGGAAAAACTATTCTACTGCCAGATCATGAGGCTGAAGCATCTACATTTTATTTGCAGTAACATAAACAGTCAACAGCAATAATGACCAAGAAGAACATACCAGACTTGACAGCATAAAGTCAACTGCAGGACACTGCTCATACTACTTTATGTTTTCAAAAGGTCATTGATATCTTGACCTGCAATTGGGGGTTATTTACCTAGGCATCTAGCAGTTCCACCCCCAACTTAGGCTCAATATTTGCCGAAGGAGGGTGAATTAGTAATGAGGTTGACCTTCAGCATTACAGAGCCATTTTAGTTCTCCCTTACCTGAGCTGGAGTTGGGTTAGCACGGCACAAATTTGCTATGCATGTGTCTTGGGAAAAGGACACGTGGGCAGAACTGGTAAAACAACACGTTTCCCTCTGGCACACCAAGGTGAAACAGCACATGGGCAGCTCAGGGCTAGTCTTCTTGCCTGTGGGTATTATGCAAGGAACAGAGGCAGGGAAGATTTTTCTCTCTAACCCCTGCCTAAATTCAGTCACGATTTGTCCCATAATATTAAATTCATGATGAATGCAGCTGATGGCAGTCCATCAAATGAACTACCACGCATACCTGAGGAGGGATCCACCAATGGCCTACAGCAAAAACTTCTGGCCACCAGCTTTCTCATTGCTGCCTTCCCACAGGAACCTACAGCTGCCAGCGGGACGAACTGCCCTCTCTCCAAAATACTTGGTGTGAACACAGCCATGTAACACCGTCTGTGGCCTACACTCAGTAAAAAACTCCTACTGAGAATAACAGCAGTCTGAGTGAACATTGTGACTAAAGATATATGCAGGGCTATAATTTGACACTCTGCTCTAGCTGGTATCGGGCACAGCCACTATGTAAAACCAAACCACTGAGAAGTCCAGCTGCACCTTTGAGATTCCGAGCTTGGGAGAAGAGCAGCACTGTGGAAATTTGATCAACACCATAACTAGCTCCATCTGCCTTTATTACCCGAGTATAACCGTCCAAGAAATTTGCCCTGTAGCTCTCCCCCACCTTTACAGGTAACCCTTTTATAGCTTTGTATTATGCCACATAGAGGGAAAGTCTTACTGCATTTGAAAGTATAATACCAAACTCTAAGTGCTTCTTACGAAGCCAGCTGACAAGTAGCCATTAGTGGTTTACATCGAGACTTGCATTCTGGTTTTACTGCATTTTTCATCAATCACTGACACATTGTTAAGGAGAAACAGAACTAATCTAAAATTTGACCCCATGGATTTCAATATCCAACTCCCACTGTGGCAGCTGAAACATCCCATGGAAATTTCTGAAAAGAGTGCAGTGACTAACCTCATCCAAGTTCATGGACTTTGATACACTGCACTCACAACTTAATAATTCAGTCCAAGTTCTATTTCCTGCTAGAGTTTATAAAACCTTGTTCTATAAGCATAAAGTTTAGCAATTTTTAACTGCAGGGTCAATAACAGTGCTTGTCAGGACTTGCTGGTCTCTAAATACCCATGCTGGCACCTCACAATGCTGAAGAATTACATCTTGTTCGCAGAGTCACTTTGCTTTGTTTTACGTTACTGAAGTATAAGAACGCAACACAATTGACCTGTCACAGCAAAGAAACTGGAAAACAACTTGGTTTTTGAAAATGCAGGTTAAGGAAGAACCTACACAGGTCTCCAAGCCTGTACCTTTGAAGGCGTGCTTCCTGCAGTTTGGGATGGACTTGTAAGGTGGCTTTGACTGACATTTTGTGAACATCCCCAGCCAAGCATTGTGAATTATTTTGTTCATTTCACATCCAAGATCCTACAGCTTTTCAAACATTAAAAGGATGTACTACTGCATATAAACTTGAAATAATAGGGCTCTGAACTCTCATTGCCTGCCATTTAAATTGCACAATTACTACAGAATTGAAAAGCTTTAGAGATCAAAAATGTTCAGTGTTAACTAGGACAGCCATCCAAAACAGAGTGGCATCTGCTAGCA
>NW_008825109.1:19569518-19596991 GCF_000699105.1 Pygoscelis adeliae
TTCTAACAGAGATATAGAAGCTAGTATGGTTAATTCTGTTGCCAGCAATGAACGATGGTGGTAACAGGACTTGTAAGACTGCATGGTAAGTAAACAGCTGGGAAGAGAAACTTTGGCTAGATGGCAACAAGAGGACTTCCACCAATGGAAGAAACAACCTTGCAGCGCGAAGGTTTCCAGAGCCATGCATCAACATATGCGGTAAGAAATGCTACTGGGGCCACAGAAACATTTTAGTCCTATTCTCTTTAAGTTTTTGGTCCTGGAAAAAATGAGAGCTGGAGTCCAACACTGAATTCAGCCAATGCTAATATTTCTAATTACATGATCCTACCAAATAATCTGACACATGGAATCATATAAACACATTCTCTCTAACCTATATCCTGCAGGTCTCAATAGCATATTCTGGTCTCCGAAGTAAGTTACCATAATGTCAGTGGGTGAACTGCACAGAGACCAGGTGAAGAATCTACAGGAGACGAAAATAAAGTGGAATAGACTGCCTGTCATTAGGGACTCCAGCATTTACTCGCAAGGATCAACTTGTTTCAAAGCACTGCTGAAAAAAAGATTGCCTTAATGAAGCTGAAGTCTTACTCGGATTGTAAGAAATTATATTTTCTGTGTTTCAGATGCTTTGGAAAGATCTCTGAAGACAATGTGGTGCTTAATAGAGATGTTTGTTCTTAGTTACCACTAAGAACTAAAATATATTTTTGTTTTAATATCACTGTAGTTGATTCACATTGTCTCTGGGCATTATGAACCAGTTTTTCACTACACAGTGTGCCACAACGTCTCATTAATATCAATGAGACATATGGAAGCTTCAAACACCACTCAGCATTTGGCAGGATTAGGGTAACTTGACAAAATGAGCGTTGAAATAGCCTTTCAAAAAAAGACCTGTAGCACTTAGCACTGCAGTTGCATGTTACCTGTTGTACCTTGCTGAATCTTAACCACAAACTTCATTAAATATGATTCTCTACAGAGGAGGGATACATCCTCAGCTGGCCTCTAAATTATAATGTATGCAGGTAAGATGTATGTTTCCTGAAGAAGCAAGAGAGAGAACTCCAGCTGGGTTGGGAAGGGAAAGCAGACTCAAGAGAGACAGAAGCAAAGTACCGCATCACTAACGCAGTGACATCCACTGAACAGATTGAAATGGGCTAGAGAAACAAATGGAAGTCTGAAAGTACAGCGTGGAGCTATGGGTCCAGGCCCTTATATAAGAATTATATCATACAAAGGAAATAAAACATCATCTTGACCTACATTACTCACCATGCCATCCATTACAGTGGTGTTGCCAGACAAGAGTTAGGACAGATTTAGCCCCGTGCAAGTTGTCTTCCAAATGTGAGTACATAAGTTACGATATTCTGTCCCCATTTGAACACTCAAGTGGCGCTGAAGTGGATATCTGTGCCTCAGTCTCACTTTTCCACCAATATGCAGGAATGGGAATCCTCAGGCACCCACATTTACAAATTAAGCAAACGTTATTCTGTAACAAATTACTACATACTTGGAAATTATTTTAAAGCAATCTGAAAAAAAGCCTACAGGGGCTCTACAGATTTATTGCAAAACAAAAACAACATTAAACCACAACAATGAGAAAAAATAACATCATTTCCCATATGCTCAATGTGCAAAATGGATATACAGCCCTTTAGGTAGCAATAGTAATAAAGAAAAGTCATCTGGGTCAAATGGCATATTTCTATTTATTATTAGCATTATTTAAACTAGACTTAAGGTGTACACAGTGCTCTAAAAACAAATAAAAAACTGACAGATCCCTTCCCTGAAAAACATACCGTCTGAAGTAGGAGAATCAATGGATAATAACTTTTAAGTTTTTGCAGTGAGGAAAAATGTCACAACAAAAAACATGTTTCAAAGTTTTTGGCTATGAAGTGAAAAGCTGATTTAATTTTTTTTTCATTTTATTACAGAGCAAGCAGCAGTCTGGGTTCAGATGGGCTCCTCCACTAACGCAGCTGAAGCTACAAACAGTAATATCTCTAATTCTACCAAGGAAACATAAAACAAAAAGAAGCCCCACAAAACAAAAGAAGCCTCAGATCTCATTTGTTGGGTGCCAACAATGCACTATATATTTCAGAGGAGCTCACGTGGAGTGAGTCAGAGTTTCAGAGATAAGGCAACTCTCGGATAATCCCTTATTGTTAAACTAACACAGAGTATTTTATTAACCGCATGTCAGTTATTGCTACAAAAAGTGTCAAATCCTGCCTGGGTTTTTCTCAGGGTGTCGGCTGGCTCATACCTGCGAACCAGACCTGCCTCCCCTGTCCTTGGCCCTGGGCTCGTGCTTTCAGGGAGTTTCTAAACAAACTTTGAGGCTGCTCCTCATCACAAGTTCAGTGGGACCAACCCCAAGGGGGGTGCCCCCTGTGCCTGGTGCACCCCCTAACCAGCCCTTGCGCTCAAGGGGATGACAGCAGGGCAGGGAGCCTCTTCGACGCGGAGGGACCAGATGACAGCAGTGGGTTTTGGGAGCTGGAGACCTCTGCGAGTGTCACGTCTTGAAACTAGAAAAGTATGTGCAAGGGCACTTAACTGCTCAATTATCAGGTAAGACTTCACTGAGTGAGCCTGACACAATAAAGCCAGTCTTCTTGCCTGTCCATTTTGCAAGCAGATGAAAAAGTCCTGATGAATCATAAACTCTTTTAAAAAAAATAAATAAAGTTTAAAAAAGATGCAAAAAGCCAAAACCTCCATCTGTCATGGGAAATATCTGATGACCTTCCAAAAATACAAAAAGTAATTTCTGATGCCCCAGGACATAGCAAGATGTAAAGAAAATCCAGAATGGACAGAAGTGTTACAGTTTTACTGTAAGAAACAAGGGACATTGGCTGCTAAGGAGAAAGTTTGGTGGAATTACAAACACGGCATACCTTTCTAGATCTGTCTCTCTCACACACAGACACACAGAGTATAAAGGTGCACACACATGCATAAATATATAAAACCAAAAATAACACACGAAAACATTCCTCTTCTGTTATGCATCCATTTTTTTTTTTCCAATATTTTTCCAACTGCGATCCCTGACAGTACCTTCTAGGGGAAATAAGATATTCTAATCATCAAATTTACAGGACCAAACAAACTAGAAAGTAAACTTAATAGCATACAGCAATGGCAGCCAATGTTTTTTCTTTAATGACAAAGAGAAAGGATACAGATATAGTGACAGCATTTCATTGAGCGTCATAGTTCATAGAAACGTCCACAAAACAGCTGAATGCAAGAACCCAATATTACGTTCCCATGTCAAATCAAAAACTTTTTTTTTCCCCCCAGAGGTTTGTCATGGAGTATTCTTAGTATGGTTCAGAAAACTCACTTCTCTCTTTCACTGGCTCTGCTAGAGCTGAATGAAACGACACCAAGGAAGGCATTTGCCTCAGGTTATTTTATGCAGCCTTTTTCAATACTAAGGGCAAAAATACAAGCAGACCTATGAAGACTTCGCAGTAAAGCTCACTTCCACAGTTAAGGAAATATGGAAGTGTTCACCTAATGAGCAGTATGAACAATTGCTAGAAGTTGGACCATCAGCCCAAAATGCGCATGCACACTTGGCAGGTAAATGGGCAAGACCAACATCTCTGTTGGGATCCCTCCTCTGCCGATCGTGGTGACTCTGAAGTGCTCAGATTGAAGTCTACCGTCCTTGGCAATTTTTATAGATAGAAAGTTACTTTACTAAAAAACTCCTTCCATCAGTGGCAGCCACCGTATCAGTTTTCACTTGGGTCCACAGCTACAGGAGCCAAAGTGAGTTTTGATTTTCCCCTAGAGCTGGGCAGCCCCAGACGTAACACTCAGACTCCTCAGGCAGACGCTGTAAATCGGCGCGGTTCCCATAATGTCCCGCTCCACAGACTTATGCCACCAGAGGAGCTCGTCCCGTGTACCTATTTTTCCTACCACCATAGTATTAAAACACAATGCACAAAGAAATAATTTACATTTACAGAAGTGCAATACATAAAAAGTAATTAAAACATTAAATCTTTCCAAATAAATGTGACGTACACAATTAAACTCAGTATTCAGCGTAGGGAAAAAAATCCCCTCAGACGAAGCTTATTGATATGGAGAAGACCAGCTTTCAGGTCTTCTAACTAATTTTTATGATATCATCACGCTTTTGTCCACCTCGTTATGATCCTCTCCCCAGCAACCTGCATTAACTAGTCCATACTACTGGAAACATTACCTCCAGCCATGCTTGTGTGTGCTGATTTTATTTCTCTCAGTAATTTCTTTAATGTTGTGTGTGCGTATGGTATCCAGTATTTCAGCACAGATTTACACACCACCTCTGCTATTTCCTACATGCAAGTGTATTTCTCTGAATTGGATTTCTGAATATAATGTAAGAACATTTTGCTTACAAAAAAGCTTGTTTATTAGCAACATAAAACTGTCAGGTTTTTATGCCCCACTTGTAAATACCAGGCCACATTAACATAAACTGGCCAAATGGAGAGCAGGGGGGAGAGCGGGCTATCTTCCTTGCGACCCTTCAACAGGAGACCAAAAGAATAAATAAAAATCAAGCACAGTGGGAAGAGTTACTATTCGTTCTTGTAATTCAGCCCTGGCTCCAAAGAGGAGACACATGGCCTGGAGGACATGAGCGTGCACAGCCGTGGCCAGAGTCCCCTTATTTACTGCCTTGAGTCCCAGCCATGTTTGCCAGCTTGACTTTACAGGAGAATGTGTTGGCTCGTCTTGTGAAAATATATTGTCAGGCTATATATTTTAAATGCTGTCTACCCTCCTTGTAAGATTCAAGACCTAATCAATCCTTTATGTTATAACCAGGTGTAAGTCATAAAGCGGTTGTTATTACAAAATTTTATAGAGTGAGGCGCTTAGACACTCACGTGGGAGAGAGGTATATGAACAGCCCACTATGCCCTCACGTTTTCAGGTACTGGCATCAAGATTTCTACCTA
Source organism: Pygoscelis adeliae (assembly GCF_000699105.1). Taxonomy (NCBI): domain Eukaryota; kingdom Metazoa; phylum Chordata; class Aves; order Sphenisciformes; family Spheniscidae; genus Pygoscelis; species Pygoscelis adeliae. The sequence goes on from NW_008825109.1 coordinate 19,574,537, forward strand.
CTGGTCAATTTTAAAGATTTTTTTCAGTTACTCTCAACCCACTGGTTTCAAATTCTAGAGTTGCATCTGCTGCTGGTCTATAAAAGCAAAATTCTCCAGCCACAGAAACATCCAAATAAGACTCACCAGGATATTTCAGCTTGGAGGCCAAAGCTGACCATTGGCATGCCGTAGCACCCAATTTGACTTTGCACCCCTGTTATGGAGAAACAAGGGTAGAAATTAGAGCAGAATGACAAAGAAACCTTTACAGACTGTACAATGTGTAAAAGGTCAGATTATAAAGACAGTAATCTACTCTTGAAATGACAATCTGAAGCAACAACAACATACAGCAGTTCAAAATATACGCATAGACCTCATTGTTAAGTTACCAAAATGTCAAGGCAACAACAAATGAATCCTAACTAAATTTGTATAAGCACTTGTGAATTCATACTTATTGCAGGTTAAGACCACTTTTTTCAGTTTAGCTTAAATCACTGGAGTATAATTTAAAATGAGAAGGCCCATATAGATTTACCTAAACTCATTTCACTACCAAGAAAAATTAAACAAATGCAATAAGTTATTGCAAAGAGTTAAACTCTTATTTTGTTTGACAATTATAATGTAATTTTATTTAGTTTAATCCATGATTTGTCTTCCCATTCACTCCCTGCACTGCAGAATCCCACCTAAGCTTTGGTTAGAAATTGGGTGCCCCACTTATATTTCTTGTAGCACTTAGCTTTTTGAAAGTCCTTCCCTGTCGAATTGCTGAACGGGCCCGTGACCTTGGCCTAACAGGGAGAAGATGCAAGCCCGCGGTGGCCGTCGGGGAGTAACGATGCTTGCACAGTGCAGCACTGCCTATCTAACTTGTCCTGCACACCCACTGAACCACACATCCCAAGGAAGGACCCCAACTACTTCACTTGCTAAACAGCAATTTCAGAAGTCTCTGGGTTTAAAACGTGAACGGATTCCTTAATAAGTGGAATTTATATGCACATTTTGCATCTGCAGTTAGTGTTCAAGCTGCCCGCTTACAAATTTCCTGCAGTGGCGTGTGCTCCTCTCACCAAATTCCAGCAAGTCACTATATTAAGTCCCGCATATCAAGCCCAACCTTTGGTGGTGTCTCATTCTGCTATTTTTGTCCTAGGTGGCTCTGCCTCCTATGTAATTTGTCACAGTAGTTGTAACGCAAAGGAGCCAGTTCCCACCTGCACAAATTGAAAAAAATTTAGGGCAAGACAAGATACCAGGTATCCGCAGCGCTATTACTATTATCTTGATAAAATAGCAGGGACACACATTCTGCCTGTCACAATTAAGGTGATAAATGCCTGTTTCTTTGAGGCTTGTTTGAAAGTCAATTATGCAGATTATTTCTAGAATACAGACAGATGGTCTTTTCCCCCATATGAGACAATCCAGTTGAACTTTGATATGTGCATAAAAATACTGTAATTTGTCAAGCTCCAACGGGGCCATTTTATCACAGATAACCAAAAGACTATATGGATTTTTGTATTTGCCTCTTTTCGATTAACAGAGCCTATGTTCCTTTTTATTCAGATTTTTTTTTTTAATGGAAGCTTTGCTATGTTTCATCTTGAAGCCAAATATTGAGCTCTGAGTCTAGTCTTCAGGTTTTGATTACCGCAGAAGGTTGCCAAGCGAGCAGCTTTTTGTTTGTTTTCTGTTAATTCTTTTTTTATTATTCACTTGCTGCAGTAAATCTTGCTTTTATTGTCCAACCACTGAAAAGAAAAAATGGACTGATTTGAGCACCTAAATAATTTACAGTGCAGAGCTTTTTGGAAAGACTGATGCAATGTTGACCTTCATTTTTTCCCCTTCTCTTGTTGACAATAGAACATTTTTGATTGACTTGAAAGGAAAAAAAGGAAGAAGATTGATTTTGACATGTTAATGATGGTCTAATGCAACAAAAGCTTTAGAAAATGAGTGTTTAATAAGACATGTTTTTTTAACAAAAGAAAAATAAGCTGTTGTAAGTTAGAGAATTATTATAAATATTTTTCTTGTCACTTTCATTCTCTAACAGCCCAAATTTCATGCCCCTATTTAAAAAAGGAGTTATATTTATTTTTTATTCACAGATGTTCTGACTGCCTGAATTCCTCTTCATCAACTACATAACAGGTTTGCTAAGCAATAAGAATAAATGGAAAAGCTCTGACAAACGTAGGAAAGGATAGTCTGAAACAGACTGTGGTAGACGAAGATCCTGTTTCTTGTAGAGACTTTTTATATCATTGTGGGCAAATGACTTGAGCTCCCAGGGAAACACAACCAAGACCTAGCTCCAGTCCAATCCAATCCAATCCAGTCCAATCCAGGAACGCCTTAAGCCTGCTTCCAAAGCAATAAAAGACCTCATCAACAGAATAAATACTAACTAACGTTGTAAGTTCATAACATCTGGAGTCAATAACAGATGCTGTCTTACCTCTTTGAGGCTGAACGTTAAACAAAGTGAGGTATATAAGACATGCCTAATCGAGGAATGCTTTGAGGTCTCCAGGTGAAAAGGGCAGTGGAAAGACAAGGTATTATTAAGATAACTTTTTAGGTACTGGAAGTATTCCTTGGCAACACTACCTAAAGTATATAGCACAAATAATTGGTAAACAAATCATATAGGATTAGATCCAGCCAGATGTTAAGCCAACAGGTATTTAGGTGGAACATTTTACCTACTTTTGCTGTGAGAGGTGTAAGGTTGATTATCAAGGTTCACAAGGAGGCATGGATATCAGTCACCAAAGCCCACAACATTTCTGCGGAACGTATAAACATGCACTTCAAGCAACTACTCTCCTCAATCGATTTGCCAAAGTACTTGCATTATCTAAAAGTTTCTGTTCAGCACTTCTCAGTAAGCACATGCTGACTTTTGAAACAGTGCTTTAAAGAACTTCAGTTTTGCCAGGTCAGAAAGTTGCTCTCACGATATTCATGTTACTGGCTCCATTCACCTTCCAAACAGCAAAATGCTGCATAGTAACCTACCAGCCATGCTGGGCTGGGGCAGTCACCACTGAATGTGTCAACATTTTTATCATCTTCTCCGTTATGGTGATTGTTTAATGTCTCTGGACATGTAGTACCTTCATTGAAGACAGTGCAGTTACTCCAGATTTTCACTGGCATCACTAAGAAAAAAAATTGACTCCATATCAATAAAATACTATGTAAAGCTGGTAACAGATATTCAGCTTTTCTCTTGGGAATGTACTACCTCGTTTTCACTCCAGTAGAATGTAATACCAGCAAGTACTCGGGGGTCCGGTAATTCACGTGTTACTATACACCTGCCAGATACATAAGTGTACGAGCTCCATATGCTAAAGATTATTTTTGTATTCACTTAGAATACAAATTAAATTAGGCCATTATCTCAGTAAGGTTCTGATCCACCAAATATTCAATATCACCATAGAAGTAGCAAAAGCTGAAGACGTGCTTAACTGTTCTGGACAGGAGCCTAAATTAGATTTCCAAATAGAGTAACATATGTCTCAAATGTCAAGCTACACCCAAAGTCAACACTGTCCTTATGGACCACTTTGTTTCAGGCAGTTGTATTTTTTTAATTACATCATAATTTTAACACAACACAATCTCTCTTCTAGTCATCACCTACTTACAATCCAAAAAGACAAAAGCCCTAAAAAATAAGCAAGTCTTGTGCCTTTCAATTATCAATTCCTTTTATCTCCATTCTATCCAAATGGTCCTGAGACTAATAATTTTCCTTGTACGAATAACGTTATGTATGCATGGTAAGCACAAATGTATTCTAGGACTGCTTATTTCCATGATTTCTGATGCTCACAAAAAAATTTGCACATGTGGTGAGGTCTCCTTAAAGATCAAGAAGGCTAAACAATAACAGGTTATACTGAATTTGGACAGTTTACATGCAGAAAGAATGTGAAGCCTGAAAAACTCACATGGCCTGTAAATCTATAAAAGGAAACACACCTCTTTTTAATGAGCCTCTATTCACAGCAAGTAATTGAAAGATCAAGGTTGTAAACAGGGCATCTCAGTGGCCTTAAACTTCTCCAGGGAATGTGTTCATATAACAGGATCATCTTTATAATTGGCTGTGTCTACATTGTTTTCCATGACTGTTTGGCATGAGCAGAGGCTCATTTAGGCTATTGGATGTTGGATCAAACCTCACAAGCGTTCTCAGTTCCTCTCCTTCTCTGCTTTGTCTGAGACAAAGAGTTTGCCACTGTCCTAAGATAAAATGGAACTACATTTAACCGGTTCTTCATCCAGGCTGTTAGCACCTTGCAGGCCAGCGAGCCTAACTGGGAGCATTCAAACACACATACACAACTGCATTCTCTGCTTTAACATGCCAAACAACAAATATTCAAAAAACAAATTTGTTGATGGAAATGTGGAGGGTGAGAAGGACCACTGGCTTCAACAAGGCAAAGCCCGGGGCAATGGCAACATGACACGGCCTCTGTTCGTGAGTCCGGTTCTCCCTCCTCCTCTAACCCACTCATCTTCTCTGGCCAAATGGTGATCAGCCATTGAGCCGCAATCCTTTCACGCAAGTCCCCAGTAACTGGGGTTTTCATATGATCTGGCTGGTGAACCTGATCTGCTTAGTTTCTAAGTTCACCCAAGCTCAAACTCACTCACTACAGCTATACTCGCATATGAAGTACTTCTTGAATTTAACAATGAAGGATGAAACTCCATAGCGTGGAACATATTATATAAAATTGGACCGAGCGCCAATTTATATAAATCAATAAGTCTCAGTAAAGGCAATGAACTTACTAGGTCAACAGAATACCTCAGCGTGTGTGTAAACTGTAACATTTCCACTGCCTGCCTTCATAAATTTGGCTGCGTAGCCTGCATAAGCGTATTTTAATGTGACCCCCTTGTATCCACTGTTTGCCACAACATTACACCATGCCACTGCAGGCAAAATGCTAGGAGAGTGAATGCATGAACAACATTCAACTCATACTTGGAAAAGTACATTGTAGTGCCTCAGTATTTTCAGGAGAGAAAGCACAGAACATGAAAGGATGAGCATACGCTAAGAGAGAAAGAATATACAAGACGACAAATGAAAGTTTTTCAACTTATTTTTGAAAGCACATTGTAGGCAGGAGAAGATGCTAGTGACAAGCATTTTCAATAAACCAAATTCATTATCATCAAGTAAAGGAATCAAAAATTCTTGAACCTTGCACATCCTTAAAGCTACTTGTTGTCTATTTTCAATTGTGTTTAAGTTTACAAGGACAAATCAGACCTTTGAAACTAACAATTTCATTTTTAAGGGTGTCCTTGAAAGACTGCAGCCATATACAAATAAGTTACAGGATACAAAAGAAAGCCACGTAAATAACAAAAAACTAAGGGTGAATGTCAGCAATTGAAAACATACATGCAACAGCTGCAAAATAAATTACTATAGTGAAAGCCGCTCCTCAGACTCAAGAGCTCATATGGCAGTCTTTTAAAGGTCAACACTGAAGTCAGTCACATTGGAAAAGAAGTCCAAGAGTATGAAATCCAGTGTTCAAATGGTTTCTTTGCCCAGGGGTCCTTATTAGAAAGGTAATCTCTTTTCTATCACTATTTAATAACATATCATCACTTTGTGAAGTGCTTTAAAATACCTGGAGTACAAAAGATGATATTTAAAACCAATTCATTCTATTCCATCCCAAACAATACATAAAAAAACTGGAAAGAATAGGATAAAGATGTTAATTTTACTGACAATTTTGTAACGCTCCTTGAGAGGGAGCAAACAGCCATAACTCCAAAACTACACTGTAACCACAGGACATTTTATCACGTGAAAAGCACCAAGTGATGATAATTTCTCCACTGACTTTAATTAAGATTCTTGGAGACTCTCTCACACTCTCCTTCCTGCTCTCTTTGTTATTAAAAAAAAAAGTGAAGTTACCCCCCAGGTGAATTTTGCCAAATGCTCGTAGTTCCAGTGTCAGAATCATGCCTCGCATAATGGAAAGTTTACATGAAAAGTCAAGGTTTTGATGAATGTCACGCTTGAAAGCCAATTAAGTGGGCTGAAAGGAAGACACAATTTCCCATTGTCTAATTGCCTCACAGCACCTTCAAGGTAATAAATTTGTCACATTGAATTATTAATGAGAAACGAATATTTGACTTGCAGCCTTGAATAGAAAGTAGTTCATTATCAGTTGGCATTGTTCCTTCCAAATAAAGAGAGGGGCATGATGGGAGTTAAGGAAAAGGTGTCAGAGAAAGATTTTCCTCGCACCACTGCCTCACACACTGAATGCACCTTTTGGTTTAACATCCTGTAAAAATTCCAGTAAGGGGGGAAAATGATGGTGCGTCTAATTCCTAATTCTCTTTGGCCTTTGCAGCCTGACAAATAAACGTCCATCTGAATTCTCCAAAACACACTCTTTTACTGTATCACTTCAAACACAAAGGTTGTAAATTTTTTAAAATTGGCTACATAAAAGTACAAGGAGCACACTAAAGCAGAGGCCGGTTTTAGGTTTATGTGGCTCTTAAAGGCTTTCTGCCTTATCTCCTCTGCAAAGCAGTGTTCATACACGTGGGGGACACAGGTAGATCAGTATATTTATTCTTACTCCAGTTGCTGAAGCAAAGGTAACGCACTTGAAAAGTATTCATTTCAGCACAGGAGACCTTTATAATGGTGAAGGACTCTGCTACACAACCTGTGCACAATGAAAGACGACAAAACAAAATGAAATCTAGGTCCTTGGTTTGGTGTTAGATCTGCATCTGAAAAGGGAATTACGAAATAGAGTTCATGTGCCATATCTTGGCCTTCTCAACAGCCCAGGCTCTGGCCATGTAATGTCTGGGACCCCCTGTGAGTTGGGGACGGGCTCGCCAAGACAGCCCTAGAGGTGAGGAACCAGAAGCATATGTTAGGTTGCATCGCTGTCAGTAAGGCTCTGTGTCCTTCCTCTCCCACGTGGCGTTACAGTGCCCCTGGCACGGCTACACCAAAGAAGCATCTGTGCATGTAGCTTGCAAGCACGGTGGCTCGCACTGCACGAGGTGGGTAACACAACAGTGGCGTTCTCCTGCATTTTCTAAATGGAGAAAGAAAAATGCAAAAAAGGAAAGGGGCAAAACCATGGGCCACCAAAAATGGCTTTAAAAAGAAAATTAGAACAGTGCACAATGATGCTTACTCATGGAAATAATTATGGGTCCTGTTTTCTTTTTTCTGCTCATAAGATTGAAAATTTTAGAGAATAGCCAGAACAACATAAAACACCCAGTGCTGGTACTGGTTCTCCAAGAAGAGTTTGGATCCTGTTTACTCCCTGCATACTACCAGTTCGATAAAGCGCACTACAGGTTAGCACACCCCACATTTACTGCTTTGTCTTTTTGAAAGATATCATTAGCTGCGAGGAGAATTCCTTGCATTCAGAAGGTACCCGGGGGAAAGAGGAGAGAGGAAAGAGGCAATCCGTCTGTATCTTATCGTAAAGAACTAGAAGAAAACACAAGGCCTGCTAACACATGGAGACGGAGCACTTGCATATATTCAGCCATCGCTTGAACAGACATTTTCTGGAAATAGTTTTCATTTCTTCAGAAAGAACCGAAAATCAGCAATTTGAACCACAGGGCTCCAGTTCACAAATTCAGGAGGATTTGTTCATGACTCCAAGATAGCAAGCCCTTTCCTTTTTGATCTCAAGATCAGTAAAATCAGCTTCTTTGGTGCCTGACCATCACAGAACTCAAATGGTCCACCAAAAGTGTCTTTAGAACATCCTCTTCCTCACTTTATACTAGGATTCTCCCAGCGTTATTTAAAAGCAAGATTAATGCACGCTTAACATCTGTTTCCATAAACCAGTAATCACAGCCAATGACTGTAAACTCTCAGAGGGTCAGAGGGTCAATAGGCCGCTTCTCACCTAAATTATAACCACTCACCCCCAAAAGAAATCCTAATAACAGTTCAGAGCTCGTATCACTCCAGTCTGAACACAGCTACTGTGATTTGGGGAATGAAAGCAGCGTGGAGGGAGGACAGACCGCTCGGCGAGACCCCAGGGGCTCGGGAAAGCAGGGTGGCCATCAGCTGCTGGAAGGAAACGCCTGACAGCCAGTACCCAGCTTTGCTGCTGTAATATTACAGCATCATTCACTGCGTTAGTCGAACTCCAGCGCATTCATCGTGGTGCACAGAAGAGCAATGGAGAAACCAAATGCTAGTTACAGAGCTTGCAATGAAGCAGCTTTGGACATTAATACTGCTGTTTGCGTGGGGCTTGGCCGCAGCCATGTGTAAAGACCAAATCTTGCTCTCCTTGGGAAGAAGCTAAAGTGCTGTTAAGACTCTTTCGAGATGCGACGTTTGCCAGAGAGGTTTGTTGATCTAAAGAGGTGCTTGAAGGGCCTATACCAAATACTAGTGTGAGCCCTTAGCAAGAAATCTCTCAGATGCCGGCATTTCTGGCACTTTATCAGAACTCTGTAGGGATGAGAATGCCTTGGGGCTTCAGCAGCTTTAATTTTGCAATGAATTTGACTTGGTGCCTTTCATGTGTGTACCAATAAGACCTGTAGTAGAAACCTTAGAAGTTCATGAACAAGACAGGGAGATTTAGAGATTTGGGCATATAATTACTATAGCAACATGTGCTCTTTCTTGCACTACACCATGAGATCTTCTATTAGGCGTGCTGCAGTAAACCAAATAAATCACAGGTCACAAAACACAGCAATAAATCCTGCCCATATTAAATTGCAAAGTAATTAAAACTGGTATGGTATTTACATTTCAAATTCACTAATAACATCAGAGAAGATTCTGATTACAAGTGCATCCGAAGCAGCCTCTGTAGTGTTTCTTCAACTACTCCTAACATGAAGCCCTGCTTTTCCAGCAGCGCCAGACATACAAAGGTAGTTACATACATAAATGTGCAGCAGGTCTTCCTAAGGCTTTATAAAAGTTCCTTGCTTGGGTAGATCCCTAATTCCACTGATAGGTGTTAGTGAAATAATCATACGCTTAAAGTCCACTCTACAAAAACCCACCAAAATGGGCACCTTCATCTAATTAAGTTTTTGTAAAGCACCGAACAGTACTATTTAAACTGCTTATCGGCAACTTGATTTTTCATCTCTCAGTCCCACCTCCATCCGGGGTCAATCCAACAAACAACAAAAGGAAAACCAGGTGTAGCTACTGTACATGTATTGTTCAAGGGCCTGAGTGGTGCCAGACCTCTTACTTCCACTGTGCCTTGCAAATAGAAAATCTCGATCCCCCAAAATCTTCCAAGGCCAGAATCTTTCATTAGTGCTGAAACAACAAGCAAGAAAATTAATTCACTCCTATAAAACCTGACAAGACAATGGTGAAATACTCATTATTATCCCTGACTTATAGGGCAAGTCAAGCCTTTAGTCATCCTTGTCTTAATACACTCTTACTGCAGATAGCGAACAGTTTTCATCCTATTTCAGCATCTCCTACAGCTGATACACTGAAATTAAACTCAAGATTTCATTACACATGCGGTAGATTTTATTATGCCATCGCTTTTCATGTTGGTCACCTGGCAGTAGTTATGTATCCTCCTCAGAAATTGGGATGCGGCAATTAGATATCCTATGTTAGACAATGATACTGCTCAATCCTGTGCTTGCACTCTGTGCAGTGACTCCCAGTACATCACCAAGCCACTTGTAAAGAGCAGCCGACACCTCCCAGCAACCTATGAAAATGTCCTATTTTGAAACAATTTTACCTCTGCGTGATGTATGTTCTGTTTTTCCTTTCCCCTCGCTCTTCATTACTAACAACATTTGCATGAAAAATAGCATCTTCCTTCTTCAAAAAGTTCATCCACTCCTGCTGCTGCTATTTTTTTTTCTCTGCACTTGAACTCATAATCCTCTCTTTGTGGAGCTATAGCGGGATGCTGTGAAAATGACTGTGGTATCGGCAAAGAGGAAAAAAAACCGTAGCTGCTGCTGAGTTTTCAGGAGGAAGGCTGGGTGCCAGCGTTGCCCCTGGTAATCAACGCAGAAACCAAATGGGCAGCTGCCAACATGTAAAATTTTGCCACCCTCAGTAGCAGCTCTCTGACTGTCAGCGCTCACGGCTGTAAGTCAGGCTGGAATTTCTGCAGGCGTGCAGCGCATCCGCCTCCACAGTGTCACACGCAACCCAGAGTAGGATAACCTCCGCCCCTTCTCCCCGGTGCTTCACTTGGGGACGGCACAGATCACCAGAGTGGAGATGCCGCTCCTGAGTCAGGCACAAGCAGGCACCATCATGGGTGTGAGAGACAACCAGTGCAACACCTTTTCTCCAGCATCCCTGCTCTGTTCAAATCCATTTGGGAGACTGGGGCAGAGAGCATTTTTCTAACCCACAGGTTCTTATTCTGCAGAAGTGGCTGATTCTGGCCTCTCGCCCCCTTCCCCTCTGTGCCATGGGCCACCTGGTCCTGTGCAAACACCCTTCTCCCACGCTGACCCTCACCCTCTGAAGGCACCACCTGTAAAACCATCCCAGAGCCTCGTTCGCTCATCCCAGCCCCTTTCTCAATTCCTCAGTGACAACAAAGAGCCTCACAACAAGCAAGTCACTGCTACCGGCTGATATCGCCCTGTGTTTCCCCTGTGCCGTCAGGACTGTATCCGTCAGTTGTTTCCTGCCCCGGATGGTGTCGTCTTTTGCGCAGTCACCATCTTTTTGTCCGCTGGGATTTTGGTGCATGAGTAACGCTCCAGCTTGCTCTGGCACCAGAAACGGCGCACGTAAATAATAAGCAGGGGCGAAATATGAAAAGCACAGGCATATGCTCATTTCACTCATCTCCCACTGTTTTTCCTGGCCTTTAATCCCTAAACATGAAGCCAAACAATGAAATTATGTTTATGGTGAAATAAGATCTATGGGACTCAGTGCAGTCATTTTTCCCTGTGTAAAACTAATACACAAAAATGTTTCTAGCGTAGAGCTGGAGCATTCAACTTCCCAGGGAGAATGTTATTTCTGCAAGAACGCGGCCGAAGAAATTTACCGCGGCATAGAGGGAGCAAGAACCACCTACGTGCGGGAAAAAATTAGCCCAGAGCAATGTAAGTGGTGTGCAGACCTTGTGCTGGCCCTCAGCAGGGGCTGAATTTCTCCCAGCGTGCCCATTCCCACGCAAAGATACAAAGCATGTTGCTATCAAAGCGCCTGCCCCAGAGCATCACTGCAGCCATCAAATTGCTGTTCTCTACTTTCCTTTTCCAGGATGCAATTACTCAGATTGCATTATGGCTCCAGAATAAAGTGGGGGAAAAAAAAGTCAACAGGAGCTACTGCATGCTGTAAATCCTCAAAAGACGCCCTTGTCAGTCACGCTGTGCCTTCTCTTTTCTTAGGAGGAGCTAGCTGCTGACTACCATGTTTTCTGTCCCTCCCACCTTCTTATCAGGATTACTATAATCGTTTGATTATTCCGTTCTATGCAGCGGACAAAAACATCAATCATTTTAACCAAATGTTTTAGGAAGTTAAGTTTAGCTTTCAAAAGGTGGCTATTTCCATGAAATATGTTATTATTCATAATGGCTTTAAACAGAATCTGTTTTCCCCCAAACGCCTGAACACAAGTTGAGAGCTCTTTCATCTTCTGGTGCTCACCCATTTTATTTTTTATACACACGGTGGGCTGTATTCATCCAAGCAGCTCTGTAAAATACGAGCGATCCATATACAATGAACCTGATTTACTGAGCAAGCGTAGTCTCCTCAAACCCAGTAATATATGAACAGCAAAGCTGGCGGGGAGAGGAGAGCAGCGGCTGAAAGCCAGCCACCAGAAAAAGGTAAAATACTGCAAATGGAGAGAGAAGAAATGGGGGAAAGCCACAGGTCCAAACATCTCTGTGTGAAGTAATTATGCCTGTGAATTAACAAAGCGATAAAGCAATCATGTGCCTAAGAGACGAACTGTGGCTTTGTCTCTTAAGGTGAGGCGTCATTTCTGTAGCCATAGAATTGCCAGTGATACGGCACCGGTGGGTGTGAACGCATCCTGCGCCATGGGGCTCCAGGTAGGCCAGGCCATTTTACTTTGCTCCTCACAAGCATTTTACAGCTGGGAAGACGGAGGCCGTGACCCAGGACAGGTCCCTGAGCAATCTGGACACGAGTGCAAAGGTAAGCGCAAGCCACACGAAGGAGCGTGCCAGCAGGCAGAGAACCAGCGTGCTCGTCACAGCCCGGCGAGCACGGTCACCTCCTGGGGATTTATAAAACTCCACTTGCTTTAACAAAGCCAGCTCGGGTGGTGGGAGATGAGACTCCAGCTCTGCCCATGCCTTCCAACTAAAGCTTTCCTCTCACTGGTTATTAATGCAATAAACACAAAGGCAGAAAAGATACTTTAAGGAAAATCAATGTTTTTAAGATAAAACATCAATGTAATTCAAACAGCCTGAGTCAACTGCCTATAGTAAATTAAGTTTAAAATTTTAACAAACTGTCATGTAAAACCGGTGGTGTCTGACAAATTGAATTACAATAGTAATACATCACTCACAAAAGTATTATTGATAGCGACAGGAAGATATTGAATTTAAATTATTCATTTTTATTGATTAAACTGTATGTCTTCACCAAGAATGAGGCAAAACATCTGACAAACATTCGAGATTCATATTTTAGCTCCTGGAATAAATAGCTGTCAATCCACCCATGCTGGGCTTTCGCCTATTCCCCTGCAGTGGATCAAGTCAGCATTAAAACTTCACACGTGAAAAACTCTTCACCCACATTTCTTGCAGCCAACACCGAACTGCAAAACACACTTTCACTTTCCAAAGACCATTTTAAAAGCTGTTTCACTGAAGATGCACAGGCTAGTGCCTACCTGGGAGCAGCTGCCTTCCCCCACCCTACAATTCAGGGCAGGCATCCGACACAGGTGGGGCACCTCGGCTCAGCATCAGCAACAAGATGCCATCCCCTACGGCTGACTCCCCCGGTCCAGTACTAGCAAGGAGACTTCAGCTGGAGGCTGAACCTTCAAGTCATTCGACACAACCAGTCTGAACTCCATTCCCTGCCAGCAGCAGTGAGACCCCAAGCAAAATGAAAGGAGTAATTGCTTTCCGAGCTGGAAGACTGATCCAAGCCACACAGAGAATACTGACCCTAAGCAGCTCTAACACATGTAAACCAAGAAGAAAAATAATCAGGGAACAGAAAGTCAGGGCGGCTTCAATAACCAGCATGCACTTCTTCCCCTCAAATTATTACCTGTGAAAAGTCCTGGGGTTTGTTATTGCACTTAAGCTCCCTAGTTTCCTTGGCCAACTTCTGTCTTTTGAGGTTTTCACTACGATGGCACTGAACATCATACATATAATGGGAAAAGAAATCTATGCCAGCAAAGAAGGTGGAAGCAACAGAATAAATTTTAAAACTTCACCCAGCCCAAAACCAAGCAGCAATCTCGTATGGCAAGGAGGCCTCTTACATCCAAATATGTGCCTTTTTGTATTTTTAGAGACTTTCAGCCATGGTAGCTTTCACATGCCCACAAAATCCCAAGCTCTTCCCTACTATAAGAGAGGGAATGTCAGGCTGAGAGTTTGGATATGTTTGTGCTGTTGGATATGTTTGTGCTGTTAGTATTTTTGCTTATCTGCACAGTCTTAAGGGCTGAAGGAAAACAGATCAACATACATATACATCTGGGTGATCTTCATGCACGATGAAGGACTGCAGAGCTGGTGGGTGCTCTGCTTCCTGTAGGAACTCACTCTCACATCAGAGCATGGGGAATGAAGCCATCTTTTCACATATACGTACTGGGTAACCTACTCATGGGCTGTGCACGTCATTAACATGTACATGAATAAATGTCAAACAAACTTATCATCATAATGCATTTTCAGTGGATTTGTAGGAGAATTTGAAGTTCTATTGCCTTTGTCTATGTTCCAACGTAATAGCACAATGCTACAATGCCACACTTTGGGCTGAATAATCTTACTTGGCTATACGTGACCAGTTTTCCCTTTAAAACATTAGATTTGAGTCCTCATATAGCTTGAGCACACATTGTTACCAACCATACTATCATAAGATTAGCCAGCCTTTAAAAAGAAATTCTATTATTATTCCAGACTGGCAACATTTGCGTGCAGGTGCCAATGAAGAGAAGAGTTTGCGCTTCCACACATTTAGGATCTCAAGCCATGATCGGTATCAGCTTTTTGATAAGCCGACACAGCAGACTGCTCTCTGCACGCAGCACGTGGAGGAGCCCAAGGCACAAGCAGTTCATTAGCTGGTCCCAGGACACACAGCCCAACGTGGCCAAAACAACTCCGGGCGATCAGTTTTACCATTAGCCAGTGGTTCTTCCTATGTTTAATGGTAATGTTTAATTTTGTCTTCCAAAGGAAGGTATTCACTCCTGTTCCGAATTGTCAAGAGGGAATGGAAATGTAGTGCAACAGCTATGTGTCAATTAAATGTTTCACTGGAGTATTAATACAGGAGCAGCACACTTTGGTCTTTTCCCTGATCTGCAGAACAAAATGGAAGTAAATAAGACTATATCAAAGAAAAGCTCTACAAAGTTAACAATCAAATTTGTTTAGATACTAGGCTGACGTATGGGGGGGAGGGTTCAGAAGAAAACCTCTTCACCTGCCGCCAGCTGACATTTTTCTTTTTTACATGAAGATAAAATTTCTTTTGGTACAAGAAAGTTCAGACTACTACCTGGACTATTTCTGTCTACTTGAAATAAAAAGGAATTTGGTTTATATACTTGACCTTTGATAGACTACTATAAAATAAATCCTTTTCATTTCCCTCTCCCTGCTGAGTGTGTGTTTGGGCCAGTGTAAATACAGCACCTTTCAGCAGCTCTGAGAAACTTCAACAGGAGACCATGGAAAATTAGTTTGTTCCTAGCATTACCACGCCGTCATTTAAAAGCCCTCTGTGATCCATCAGAAAAATACAGCAAATAAAGAACCTCAATGTTTAAATGATTCACAGTCACTCTACCAAAAAGCAATGAATCCAAGATGTTTCAATACCTCTTAACACCTTAACATCTAGTTTAAATGTCCACTTCTTAAAAGTCCTAGTTTTAACACATTTCAGCTATTCAATGGAAAGATTCTGAACCATGAAATCAAGTGGAACTTCTTGGTCCTAATCTCCTACCAATATTACACAACTCATCCCCAAATACACAGTGGAAACCTGTAGGAGAGGCTTAAGATCAATCCCCAAAGGTTGATTGATCAACAACACTGGAATAAAAACCAGGACAAGATTTCTGGATACCTATTTAAAACCAGAGGCTAAAGTCTCTATTGAGGGAAACACTGAATGAAATCTGGGTCCCTCTGACTTCCAGTCACTGCAGACTCCCATTAGCGAGACTCTCCTATTAGCAAGAACCCACCACATACACCGCTGAGTTATACCATTACGTTGGTCATGGCAGAAAAATTAGCTCAGGAAACTTAAGAATGGACAGATAAGATGTTTTTCTGCTAACAGGTGAGTAAGAGTCTGTAACCGCCAAGAGGGCTGAGCAAGAAAGACGAGATTTGGGAGGAAAGCAAAGAAGTTGGAGGTCTCTTCCAACCTTAATGATTCTATGATTCTACAAGTTGCATCCCATTCCTCCAATTGAGGGAAATCTCTTTCTTTCCACGGTGAAGAACTCCCAGGCGTTCCTGAATGTCTGTTTTTCAGCAAACAAATATGAAAGAGAATCTAATCCTGTTGATAACCCCCCTTTTATCTTCTACCTAACCCAGAACCGCCTTGTGCCAAGTCTCCTGCGCTCCTATAAGAGAACAAAGTCAGCGAGCCCTTCCTCTGCAAGATTGTTTTGCTACCTGCTAGTTAGTATTTCCTGAATCTTTGTATTTCAATGAAAACCAATTAATTTCAGGGAGGAGTCTATAGGAAAATTAACAATTTCAGATCATTTTCTTAATTATTCAACAAACTCTGCTTGTTTAGCTTTATTGTTCTGCACATCTGTCCTATTATTCAGCAACCAATGCCAAAAATGAAAGCAGCTCTCCAGATCCTCAGGAAGTAAGTCCTATGCAGACAACCACAATTAAAAAGCCATAAACCTGCTGGGTGCAGCTCTCAGATGCAGAAATGTCCAGCTGAAAACATCCATATAGCCCAGCTACGTCAGCGTGCCTCTACTTACATCATCACACACAAAATTTCTGAAAAGATCCACTTTATCTTGAGTTCAGGCAAGTGAATAAGGCAACTTGTCAACATTGACCACGATTATTTCTGTGCTGCTCCTCTTATGCACTATACGCCGTCCAGCCTCTGTAATAAGGGAGTCACATAATTTGGGCAGTCTGTATGCTAGTAACTGCTCTAAATCAAGGCAGAAAAAAAATGCAGTATATGACTTTGGAATGCAAATACCTAGAAGGACCAAGGCTGTGTGGTCCTAACACCAGCTTTCTGTTTTGCTTTAATCGCTCTACCTTGCCACCTCAAGTTTCCTTAGTGTCATCTGTTATTTCTAGAGTTTTTATTTTTTCCCAGTGATAAAAGACTTTCCATCACACAGAGCTCTTTCCTAGACAGCAGCAGATGTTCTGTCTTGCACTGCGTGCTCTCTGCAAAGTCATTGAGAGCTGCGGGTCTCTGTGCCAACTGGGGCTTTACCTTCACTGCCAAAACCCAGCACTGCTTTAATGCAGCAGAACTCCAGTCTGGTGGAGACCCGGCTCTGTCATTTGTATCATGAGGAAAACTGCAGGGAGACGAATACAGCACTGACCTCTCCCAGCGAAGACCAGCCATGCCGTGTCTCCATTAGGATGTTACAGCAGAACAACAGAGCTTGCGCAGGGCCCAGGTGAAGGAGGCAGCTGCCAGGACGCTGCCTGTAGGAAAGGACAGCCCGTTCGCTTTGCATTTGCCCGAAGAGACTGAGACGGACTATTTCAAACCTGTACAGCCTACTGCTTTGTGAGGAGAGAGAGAGACGTGCAGGGCTGGCACAGGGGACAGCTCTGCCCTGCTACAGCCACTGCATCCTACCCCCAGCCCTTGGGACCCTTCTCACTAGGGTCTGACTCCACTTTTCTGTGCCAGCCCTACACCACTTGTTTTCCTTCCCTCCTCCTCCTTTCTTCTGAAGCTGTGGTCCCTTCCCCCAGCGCGCTGGAAACACAAGAGGGGAACAGGGAAGAACGCTGCTTCTGCTAGAGACGGACAGCTGGAGATAGGGGAACGCAAAGCAGGATTTCTGCAAGTCCCAGAAAGAGATGGAGGAAGAAAGGGGAGCCCCAGCGCGGGAAGAAGGGAAGAGAGGCTCCCTACCCAAGCCCTGCAAAAAACCCAGTTCCCCCATAGCACCCTGTTCTTGTAAGGTGCCTACTCTATTGCCACTGCAAAACACAGTCCCTGTGGCCGGGGAGCCATGAGGCAGCTGTGCTTGCACTACACTGACAGCACGCCCAAGCCACACAAACACAGTGAAAACACAGCTACTGCTGTTCTTATTTAGAAGCATAAATGTAAGGATTATGATTGGAAAGCACCAGCAGCGAATGACTTGCCAACCTTCACCGTGTGTGTCAGCGGCAGCGCTGGACAGTGATTCCAGGAGCCCCGAGGGCCGGCTGCAGCTTTAGCAAGCAGACAGTGCCCTCCCTGTGCCTGCAGCAGGGCTAGCAATAGCCGCGGCTGCGCGTGGGGAGGCTGGATTTACCAACGGACAGAAGCGGGGAAGAGGGTTTGCTTTATTTATCTTTCATCCTTGACACCTGTGCTACAAACTAGATACTTCACCCCTAAGGTGAAAGCAGCACGAAATTCAAATCACCAGAAGCAGCCCCGGGCTGATGAAGCTGCAGGGCCCATCGTGCCAGACTGAGGATGAGGCACAGTAACCCACAGCCTCACCCCGACTGTGCCGACCCTCCAGCACACCTGTAAAACACCCGCAACGTTCACTCCTGAGGCTGGCACGGAAGAGTGGAGCAGACCAAACCACTCCCCTGCTGAGGCTGCAACAGCAGCGCTTTTTAGTCTCACCAGCGCTGCCTTTAGGGCTTCAGATTCAACTTTGCACAAAAACAACAAGAAAATCTGGTAATTTAGGTAAACAGAAAAAGTGGCTTTGCCTGACTACAAACAACACTCGATATTCTCTAGTGTTCTGGCCGCATGCTGATTTTTGGCAATTATGAGCTGGGAAATTGCAGTAAATTGTTTTGGAAGATAAAATTTCTGGAGATTCCTCCTGTTTTTTCAAAAGGATCATGTGAAATTGCTCTTGATTCCACACAACACTAAAGACAAGGGAATAGCAAGTATTGCTAAGAAAACTAAATGACAGCTCATCCACTTATAACAAATTCTCATTGCTGATGGAGACACTCATGAATTTAGCCGAAAGTTATTTGCAAATAATGTCTATTTCTGAGGTTCTAGTGTTCACCATCATTTCTCTTAATTATTTCTGACACATTCCATATCATTTACAGCCCCCGATGACACTGGGAAATTAACTCTGAGTCTTCTTTAAAGAAAATGTGCCAAGCAAGAGAATTAGATGCAGCACATTTGTATTACAGCATCCAGAGGCCTGCAGTCATCAAGCCAGTGCATGCAATGACAGGGTGGGAATAATACTCCTATACACCTACGAGGGACGAGGGCATCCTTCGGTAGATTTTGCTCGCTCTCTCCAGTGTCCTTGCCTAAACAACCAAGGGAGCTCCTGAACTTCCAAGAAGCTTAATCAGCCCACGCTGATAGAAAGCCAGTCCCAGCATGGCTTGCACAAGGGGCTTGGAGAAAGGAACAGAAACAAATCCCCCTTTTCAAGGAACTCTCACCCCAAAATATCTGTCAGCCTGGAGGTGTACGAAGGGTCCAGCTGGCCCAGAATAGGAACAAAGTGCCAACCCTCGTTCACCTTTTCCTGCAGCATTTGCTCACGCTCCCTACAACACAATGGCTACATACGGAATTTTTTGACCCATGCAAGAATTCTCTTTATACTATCAGTAGCTTCAGGTAGGAGCATCCATGACATACTTTGGAAAGTTAATGAAATCTGCCCACCAGAAAGGCTGAGAAATTGTTGTCCTTCAGCTGTGTCATATTTACTCTCCAGGGCTATTTCCTTTTCAAAGCAGCGTGTGGGCAGGAATAGCTTTTCTTCTTGTGGCAGGTGCCCGTACTAACTTACAATCCATGGGCACATCATAGGAGGGATTTGGTACCAAAAGATAGGAACTGGAAATTAACTCTTACTGGCTTCAAATCCACTAAGTTCCTGCCTGCTCCTTTAGGTCTCTAAATCATCTAACGATCCGCCCCTGCGGGCCAGCCTGGGTGGGACACCAAGGTCTCTGCTGGGGAAAACAAACTTAGAAGGCTGCTTCTTAAGCAGGCTTTCTTCAAAGACACAATTACTCTCCTGAACAGGTCTCACATTTTACTAGAGCTTAACACCAGCTGGGCAGCTTCTTTTAAAGTCCATCTCTTCCCACAGAGAGCGGTGGGAAGACGATGGGACAGAAGACAAGACCCTAAAATACACTATCTCTTCACATTCATTTGAAAGTCAGACTGTTCGGTCCGACTGTCTTATCTCCCTCTTTTATCTGCAACCTGCAAACATTTCCACAAGCGGATTTGTATGCGCATAGATGTCTGGGGAATAGTTGTTCTTCAGACACATTTGAATGAAAACAAGGCAATATTATGCACAGATCAGAAACTGCAGCTCATCAGCACCTATTATCACTAAGTAGGAAACTGCAGACAGATGGAGAGACACACAGATGCAGCTACTCCATCAGGATGAGGGTGCTGCAGTGCCAGGGCTACACAACCACGGCAGCGAGGGTACCCGCGCCGGGTACCATGCGCTCTACGCCGCATGGTGAGACACGATGAGTGGTCGGAGCAGATCAAAGAGGGACACAACGTAAATGCAACCGCTATATCCATAGTGATAGCTGCCGTGGAGTAACAGCTGTTTCATAAGCATCATGGCACAGTCTCATTAAAAATTCGCCTTTTTTTCTCCTTAAAAAATCCTTTTCTTTTTTTTTTTTAAATGCCAATCTTGCTGAAGAAGCAAATCCCGTGATACCAGGCAGAGCAGTCTAGTGGTCTGCTAGCAGGACTGCAGTACCAGTACTAACGTGTTATGAATAGTCTAAGGAAATCCTTCATTCATCAACTCACAGCCTTAAATCGGTTTCTACAAATAATCTCATCAACTAATAAATGATTTGTAGAGAGGTTATAACTAATGAAAATGAAAAGGGCTAAACTCACAGAATGTTATGAATTGGTCTGATAGCACTTGATGACACTCAACAAGCAAATTGGCCGCATTAAAAATGGATGAAGTCACTGTCGAAGCAGAAGATCTGGCAAAAGAATGAATGTTGAGAACTCTTCCACTTTTCATGATTAACTTGATCATTTGATGGCCAGATCAAATCAAACCCATAAATGGGAGCCCTGACATGATTAAAACAGCCATGAAAAGGTTAAGGGCTGCTTAATTGTCTTACAATTCAGCGTAAGATTTAAGAGAAAAGTGTCACATACGAAAGATGAGCATTACGAGATACACAGAGTTAAGGATTAGGCTGGCCTTTTAATCTATATATCAGGCCCTGAAGACAAGGACTTGGCACAGACATGAATGTGACACACTAGCTTTCTGAGAAGACAAGATCTATAAGGACCCTCCACACCCACATTTCTGTTAACGTTCATCTTTTTCATCTGGTTCTACACCTGCAATATTAAGGAGACAATTACTTATCTAGCTTTCCAATGCATTAGGAGAATTATCAAATGCAAACCACCATGCAGTCTTCAGGTAGGAGATGGCAATAAACATCTCCAAAGTATAGGCATCAGGCAAAAGAAAAGCAGAGGTTTTAGCATTTTTAATTTATTGACTAGCAGGGAATGATATCATGGGTGTCTGACTGCAGATGGAATTGCTGCTTCACTTCATCGGTATAACTGTCAGCACTGAATCCAAGCAAAGCAAAAAATGTGACACCTTTCAGCCAAACTTAATAGGAATATAAATGGTTTGAAACAGAATCGCAATCAGCTCTACAAGTGAAACATCTAGGTGCTTAGAAAAAATTACTTATTTTGACAACACAATAAGTGTGATATGAACCAATAAGTCACTAAAGTCATCACTGTTTAGGAAATAATATAAAAATATATAGCTTTGCAGTTGTTTGGAAGTATGTCACGGATTTTTTTTAATACACCTGACAGCCAGTATTTTGTGTAGGCTCAGAGAAATTTCACATTTATTTCAGACTCATTATCCTAGATAAATCATAAACTTTCATGCTGCTTAGTCATCTAATGAGCAAGAGTGTGCATATAAAATAAAAGGCCAGATTGGTCCTTCAACACAACAGCAATTGTTTTCTCTCTCACTTTGAGTAGAAGTTTACACCTGAATTATGTCCATCATTAGAAACATAACTGAAAATCAAAGCGATACTTTCTTCCTTCTGCAGAAGATCTTGGCACAGAGAAGTTGCTTCAAATCAGGAGGGACACGAGGCAGTAAGGCTAGAAGAATACACAAGAAATCAGTCCTGTCTAACCCGCCATCCTTAACACAGAACCAGCTGGAACATAATCATTCCTGACTCACCTTTGCCTAAATTATTTTCCTAAAAAAATCCTTCAGCATGTAGACTCCCTACCTAGGTAACCTATTCCAATGCTGTGCCAACAACTCCACCCCAGCTTGCGAACACTTAGCAGTCTTGTGTCAGGCTCTAAAATTGTTAGCTTAAAAACCAAAAAAGTTTCTTGTGTTCTTTCACTTTCCACCTTAGTTTTTGAACCCTGAAAGTTTCTATTTCCCAGCCTTTCTGAAATATGATTTATTTTTTACCAGAAATTGATAGCTTTTCATAATCATCTGAGTCTAGATGCTGGAACTTGGGAAGCAAAAAATATATACTTCTCCCAAGCACCGGCACTATTCATTTAATTTCTTGCAACCAGGGTGGAGGGAATAATAGTCCATTGCCCTTTAACCTCCCAGTGCCCAAAGACTGGTACAAATGCTGCCCTTTGCACAGCGTTCGGCTGGACTTTGCTGGAGCAGGCCAAGGAAATTTACCTCTGGGAAACAGGCCCCCGAGCACCCTGCAGCACCCCTCATCCCCCCGCGGCACCCAGCTCTTGTTTTCATTGTTCCCTTTGCTACAAGGGACTATGCAGCAGCAGTTTTACTTTCTGTTTTCATTGTTCCCTTTGCTACAAGGGACTATGCAGCAGCAGTTTTACTTTCCGTTTTCATTGTTCCCTTTGCTACAAGGGACTATGCAGCAGCAGTT
>NW_008825109.1:19597357-19601672 GCF_000699105.1 Pygoscelis adeliae
CGCGGGGCCCGGTGCTGGCTGAGTGGTGTCAGCCCCTTCCTCCTCCTCCTCCTGAGACCCTGTACTTCAGGAGCCGCCCAGACCCAACTCTCGTTGCCTCCATCGCTGTAAACAAACAGCCAAACACCCCGCAAACGCGAGCTTACACTTGGCACAACCAAAGGCTTCACAAAACCCCCCCAGGCCGCCCCGCCGGGACCGCAGGGGACGATGTCCCCACATCAACGCCTGCGCTGGGATGGTTTCTGTCATGGGGAACAGGACCTCATGGTATTTCCTAAACTCTTTATCCCTTGCCCTATCCTGCAAAACTCAGTCCTGCGTTAAAATTAGTGAGACACCAGTCTGTGCAGCAGCAACTGAGAAGTGAACCTTGCTCAAAAGAAGTTTGTCTTTTATAGATTTAAGGTATCTGCTGGTGGTGACAGAAGCAGAGGGACTTGCTGCTGGGAACAGGGGAGCGAGCTTCCAGCAAAAGGGACGACGGGACAGGCCAAGAGCTGCTGCTCAGAGCTGTGTCTCGTGAAAAGCACGTTTACCACAATACTGATATTTTGCTAATATTTTTTCATTCTCTGTCAGGCAGGCTGACTTACATATTTTGTTTCATACTTGTTGGACCCAAATAGAAATACACCTGCTTGCTGAAACAGCCAACAGCGCTTCGCCCCGGGTCAGTTCAGGACCAGCCCCAGGCTCCCACTGGTGCCCGGTGACACCATCCATGGCCCAGCAGGACGTCCCCCCCCGGACGGACACACAGCACCCGCGGGTTTGCACAGCAGTCTCACAGGGGCTCAAGCCCATGAAAAAGAGTAAAGGTTTTCAGGCATCCAAACCACGCAGCACCAGGTCATCTAATGGAAATGCTGTTTAGGTAGAGTGAAATACTTGAGGTCAGTTCAGCAAGTTAAAAATTTACTCGGAAACGTGTGAATATTTCCTTTTACCACCTCCCAGTTTTCCAGAACCTCTTTGATTCTATGCCAGATTACATTTTACAGGGTTGTTTTTTTTTCTTTCCTCCTGTTTGGACATATTTATTTTCTTTCTTGATTCAGGAAATGGAACAGGGGAGCAGAGCAGAACAGAAGAGATTTGCTTCTTCCCTTCCAGAATGTGGCCACAGCACCCCCTGACTCCCGGACCTTCGGTTCACAGAGGTTTGTGCAAACCACTTTATTCTTCCTGAAGAAAACCTTGGAGATGTTGCTCTGGTCTTCAGAGGAAGAAGCAGCCCTGTACATTTACCACTTTTCTGTTTAACAGGAACACACAACACAGATGAATTTTAGCCACATTTTTGTGCACATATGCTCCTCCTGCACGAAAGGCTGTAAAACTTTAGTCACAGCCTCACGCATCGCTGGCCTGATCCATCTTTCACTGAAATCAGTGGGCATATCTCTACAAAACTGGACCTACGCACCCAACAATTCTCCTCTAACCAGGCTAAAAATAACAGAGCTCTTGTACGAAACTAGATATAAATGGATACCAGACAATAAATCACTGTAATAAATAATAGCAAGAGAAGAAAATGGGGATTCAAGTTAAGCTCCACATTATAAACTATAGAGGTAAAAGATCTAGCAGCTGTGCAGAAACAAATGGGTATGATTGACTGCTTTGTTCCTTTCGCAGATAAACTTTGCAATTGCAGCTCCAGCTAAATAATAATGCAGGAATACTTAGCTGTAAGCACAAAGGGAACAATAAAACAGCAAAACACCAAAGTTACAATGCACAATAGAAGATGGAAGTGATGCAGCAGGGCTTTGCCTCCTCCTTCATTTGGCAGTACTGTCAAAGTGGCATAATGATTTAGAAAATAATGAATACATAACTAAAACTATGTCAGAATAATCAGGAAGGGAAAAACCATGGGTTTGCTACCAGTCTCTCTCACTACTAATTGCTGATTTTGATAGCTTTGCATTTCTTAGCGGGCAACACAGGGGAAGGGGAAGGAAAAATGTTTTATTCAGTGCTCAATAAATGCACCGCAGCTTCGTACCGACATGGCGCTCTCAGGACAAAAGCACTCCACTGCGCCGTCAAGCAACCGTCAAGCAACTGAACTTCCATTCCTGAAAAAAATTAAAAAAAAAAAAACCTACCAAGTGAGATGCCCCTTCTCCCAGTCAAATGACACATTAGTTGCTGTCACTGTTGTCAAGTTTGAGTTATAATGATAGCATTACAGCTAGTACAGCCTGCAGTCAAACCAAACAGCATCAGAGAGGGAAGCTGCCAGAAAGGCGCAGTCACAGCCTGATCTGCCTAGTGAGAGGAATAATGTTTTTTGCAAGAGATACTTCCCAGTGAGCAATGATCCTAGAAAACCGCCCTGAGAAACACCCGTCCCCTCTCTGACCGGTCTCCTTTTTATTCTACAGACACAGTAAATCAACCTTCACATTCACAGCTGATGACAATATTTTTCCTCATCGAGCTGAGACCATACCAGGCGTTTTCTGTCATACTCGGCCCGTAACAGGCTGTACTCATCGTGCTGTGTTTTGACACAGTCTCTTGTGGGAGGTTTCCAACCTCCTCGTGCTGCCATCCAGCTTTGACCATATGGCTGAAATACGTGAGAGCTGCAATATAGAAATTAGCACATGGCACAGAACATCGGCCTTCACAGGGCTTCCTTTTTGCCCAAATAAAGTCAGGGTTATGTCCCGACAGGATTATTGTCCTGCCATGCAGATATTGTTATGAATAGTTTCATTTAAAGAGAAACCATTTCAATTTTTACCTGCTTCCCTGCACTCTTTCTCCCAACGTTTCCAATTCTGCCAGACTGTTTGAACTCCCATTAATAGGCCTCGATTTCTGTCCGTTCCGACAGGCAACGCACTTGCGTTATGTGTGTTTTGCTGGCAAACTGGAGCTTGCACTTGGGTTTCCGTGCCCCCGGCGGACAGCTGCCCAAGGTCTGTCCCGCCACCGACGAGCCTGTGGGTCTACTGAACGGGCAGGGACCAGCCTCACATCTCAGCATCTAAACGAGCTGCCACAGCGACAGCACCTCGTCGGAGAATCTGTCCCACCAAAGCTCATTAAGGGAAAATAAGCAAGGAGTGCTGGGGAAGGATCTTGTCATTGTTAATAATGTCAGACCCGTTTCTGCCTTGTCTTTTCATGTTAAAATTTTCAGAACAACATGGAGGAGTCACACTTGACGGGTCTAGAATACCTTTGATATCCTGATCAAACTCAGCACCTACTACTTTATCTCTGGAGTAAATGATCTTTGGAGCTCACATACACATCACATATTAGCATATGTAGCTTTTTTATATCTATTTGATATGCATGATTCTGTTTAGTCGTATATGGATACACACCTACCTATTCCTCGGCCTGGTTTGATATCCAAGGGGATTCTCAGGCAAATTCCTACTAGGTTGGCCTCCAGGACGGTACTTTTCTGCACTGTACAGAGCCACTGTAGTTACTCTGAACAGCTCATTGGTCCATCAAAGCATTAGGTGACTCCTGCTAGCTGGTTACACAGACTGGCTATTTTTCTTTTTCCCTTCTGACAGATAAATTAACAAACATTTAAGACACGAAAGTTTCCCTTTAAAACTCATTGGCAGAACATCCACACACCATGGCAAGCTCTTATATTTGGATACCTTTCTCTCATGAGCCTCAAGCCGCCTTCTCTTAAAAATGAGGTTCCCGATGGATACCAACATGGTTATGCTGATGCGCAATCCACGCCTAAACACAGCTCCCTGCGTTATTTCCCCAGCTCACTGGGCAGCATGAGAAATACCAGGCTCCCGAACGGTTTGCCACCTCACTGGTAATGGCGTGCCTCCTACCTTTGAGATTTTTATCCCAGACTCCCTGTGAGCCTGTGGTGGGTTGACCCTGGCTGGACGCCAGGTGCCCACCAAAGCCGCTCTATCACTCCCCTCCTCAACTGGACAGGGGAGAGAAAATATAATGAAAGGCTCCTGGGTCGAGGTAAGGACAGGGAGAGATCATTCACCCATTACCACCATGGGCAAAACAGACTCAACTTGGGGGAAAAAAAATTAATTTGATTTATTACCAATCAAATCAGAGTAGGGTAATGAGAAATAAAACTAAATCTTAAAGACGCCTTCCCCTCACCCCTCCCTTCTTCCCAGGCTTATCTTCACTCCTGATTTCTCTACCTCCTCCCCCCCCGAGCGGCTCAGGGGGACGGGGAATGGGGGTTGTGATCAGTTCATCACACGTTGTTTCTGCCGCTCCTTCCTCCTCAGGGGGAGGACTCCTCACACTCTTCCCCCGCCCCAGGGTGGGGGCC
>NW_008825109.1:19602363-19658152 GCF_000699105.1 Pygoscelis adeliae
AAGCACGCACCACGCCAGCTGCAGACGCTCGACTGGACGGCTGGCTGGGAACGTGCCTGCAGCATGTTTCTGACGGAACACAAGAAGTGAGTTCTTCAAAGAAAATACTGACACACTGGTGTTCGCATTTCTAGCAGGTGCCACTAGCCCCGGGTATAACAGCCCTCTTCCCTCACGGGGGTGCCTGAACTCATCCTGACACGCTACTGTGCATCCGCCTGCACTTTATAAACAGACTTCAGCTACTGTGCAGGGTAAAAAAAAAAGGGGTGGTGTTGTCAATCTCCCATTATTTTTGCTGCAGATGTAAAGGAAGGTAGAAATAGGCCTTGTTTATTTAACGAGCACATCCAGCAGTCTCAAAAGGCACCAGCCCTACGACCCGCAGCCCCCATATCCCTCTACAGGGCACGCACAGCTCGAGTATTTGCAACATGCCTTTCCAGGCCTCTCCACCCCACCGCAGCAATCAGCTCCAGCTTCAGCAGGTGGGTCACAGGAGAAGGTGCCTCCTCCCACAGACACTGGAAGGGCTGTAGCTACTGATTTTCTGGTGCATTCAGTGACCTGACTTAGACAAAGTTTCACTAAGTTGCTCCAGGCCACGCATTTCCTCAACTTTGTCACTGGAGCTATCAAAAAGTGCTATGTAGGGTGACGTTTTCCCTTGCTTTGCCCACAGGGAACTCATCTGAAATCTCCTCCCAGACCCAAAACAGCACCAAGCACACTGCCTAGATTTAATCCAAAACTTAAGGACTGCCTGTGGTGTTCCTTGGGGGCTGGCAGCTCCAGCAGCCCCACAGCCCCCCTCCTTCAGCCTCCACTGTGTGTCCAGAGAAGGGCAACGAGGCTGGTGAGGGGTCTGGAGAACAAGTCTGATGAGGAGCGGCTGAGGGAACTGGGGTTGTTTAGCCTGGAGAAAAGGAGGCTGCGGGGAGACCTCATTGCTCTCTACAACTACCTGAAAGGAGGTTGTAGCGAGGTGGGTGTGGGTCTCTTCTCCCAAGTAACTGGCGAAAGGACGAGAGGAAATGGCCTCAAGTTGCGCCAGGGGAGGTTTAGATTGGACGTGATGAAAAACAACTTCACCGAAAGGGTTGTCAAGCATTGGAACCGGCTGCCCAGGGAAGTGGTGGAGTCCCCATCCCTGGAGGTATTTAAAAGCCGTGTAGATGTGGTGCTTAGGGACATGGTTTAGCGGTGGACTTGGCAGTGCCAGATTTACAGTTGGACGTGAAGGTCTTTTGCAACCTAAACGATTCTATGATCTCACCTCCATTGTTCTTTAACTACCAAGAAGCCCTTATTTCTGATGCTAGCTGTCCAGAAGTCTCAAATAGAGCAGAATCACCTCCCCATCTTGCTTATATTACAAAACAAATTAGAGATATTGAAGTGAAGTGTGTTAATCCTGTAATTATCACGGTACTAATGAGGCAGTTTAATGATCTTGCTAATTGTCTGTTCAGCGAGACCGGATTGGAAAACATTCCTTACCCCATCCACCCTTTTAATTCTGCTTAAATCAGATGCTCCCTGTAAGTGAAGAGTTGTAACTATGTGTATCGCTACCCCATTGCCGAACTAATGTTGAAAAATTGCTGCAGGTCTACCCAAAGGCCAAGTATTACATTGTAAGCAATGTCTACATGGCCACAGTCAGTAGCTATTCAGCTATATATTAATTCAGACAAGATTGCCAGAGGAAGTAAAAAGAGAAAGAAAACATCTCCGTGAGGGCTAAAATTTTGCTTATGGATTGCCTGTTAAGGGTCTTAAAATTATCAGCTACAATAAGCTGCCTGAAAGTTGTATCTGCCTAATCAACTCCCTCTCCTGTTTGCTCTATTCTGCTGCAAAGCACCATCCTCAGCGTGTCAGCGCACAGCTAAATGCAGGCTAAATACGGGCGCTGCCCCAGAAACCGCCTGCAATGCCCCAGGAAACATCCAACTCCAACTCGTGCTCATCTCGGGAGTAAGTCAGGAGCCCCTACATGGGTCATCAGAGACCCATTAAAAATGATCTTTAAAAATGAAAATAATCAAGAATAGGTACACAAGTAAGATATTGTTAGCTACTGCAAAGCACATACTTCCAGCGCATCAGCTTCTCTGCAGGAGTTGTCATGCATATGCTAATCCTGGAGTAAACTGAAAGTAATTTAAAGCACTGAAGCAGTAATTTACCCCATGTTTACTGTAATGCAGGTGATACAGCCATGCCTTCCCTGCCATTGCTTGTTCAAAAACCCACACCTCATCTTTCCAGCACTCTCAGTTATAAAAAAGGTGAACTAAGTATAACTGTAATAGGTAAAATTTACCAAGCATGGAATGTGGAATTCCCATTTTGAGGCTGATACCTGTGTTTCCCAAGCAAATGATTGCATGAGAAGTGAAAAAGAATGAAGCGCGGTCTGTCCATTTATCCAAACACACACCTCTGATCAACTGAGGCAACTGGTAGAACTTCCTCCTGCCACCAGCCATCACTCTGAGGAAGGGGAATCCCTACCTCTTAGCCTGCTGCTCCAAAGCAAAGGTGACTTGTCATCAAACCTGGTAATAACAGTTCTATGAGCAGCCATCCAAAACCCAGAGGTCAGATTTAAATTGAGATTAAACCAGTGAAGCTCCGCCAGTCAGAAAATATAATGATTTAACAAGCAGTCGAGGACCCGACCTCAGCATCCAGCAAACTTTGCATCTTGTTGCACAGGCAAACATCCCAAAACACGTAGGCTAAAATACCCACTGCTGCACAGAACAGACAAAAATCAGTAGTTATCGCTTACTGTAACCATACCTTAATGCTTAGTACCTACCAGATATTGTTTCTAGTACATTTGACACGCTACAGAAATAATGAAGAGTAATTAGAATTAATCATTGCAAGTTCCAGTGCAATTAACAGCAGTGTTTAGCATGCCAATTATTTATGAACACAGAAGTGACGTACTGGATCAGCCCAAAGATTTAGCTAACCCACTGTCCCATTTCCAATAACTGTCAGCAGCAAACGCCTAGAAATACGAACACAAGAGCAAGGCAGGCATCAAGCAATGCTTGATTTCCCTGAATACTCTTCCAGCCTCCAACGACTCGACTCGCAGCTCAGGAATTTCCCGAGCCAGATACACCTTCCAGGCACTCAATAAGCCAAAGCGGATCTCTCATCAGAACAGGCCTTTGAATCTGCATAAACTGTGACTCCTGTGGGAAGGTACCCCAGGGCGTAGCGCAGTGCCGCGCGAGGAACCACCTACCACGGGGGTCCTGCCACGGCTGCACATCTGAGCAGCTGTCACCCAGCAGCACCCACAAACTCTCCTTTTGCTCTGCAGAACATCACTGCCTGCACCTCAAAGGCCGAACCGCAGAGGATACAGGCAAGTACTTCATGTAGCACTATTTCTTTACTTATTTGAGATACAATCCTTCCCTCAGCATCACTGCATGATCTCAAAATAGCACAGGGCTGGAACACCCCATTAGCTAAGTGCTGAGTGTGGATAGTTTGCTGGAAAAAAGGGCTCACAAGCGAGACAGCTTTCACAATAGCCAGGTAAGAAATATACCATACTCTAATGATTTTCCATAATTTTAAGAAATACTGTCACTGCAGCATTTGGCCATGATAGCCAAAGGATGCAATCAAGAGAAGGCTTGTAGATAAGCATTGGGTTTCATTAAACCAACCAACAGAGATTAAAAATAAAGAAAAGACAAGCTTATCAGGACACAAGTCCTCTTCCCAGTTCTAGCAGCTCTTCTATTAAACTGTATCATCTCTCCCCAGAGACCTTCCTTCACTGCGCAGTGCACGGAGCGAGAACAGCAGGGAGCAGGTTGGCTAAGCGCCTCCTGGAAGGTCATGGCCCCTGCTCCCCACCTCACAGCGGCGAGCTAAAAAACCCAAGGGGATAAGGCTGAACTCATTTCCCTCACATCTACAACAGATATTTTTATTCTGTGGAGCACATCCCTGATAGCACAGACACAGCCATTCGCAGGGGGTCGAACCACAGCGCACTCAAGTCAAAGAAAAGTTATTCAATAACTTAGGTTTTCGCTGAAACTCGAAAAGCCCTTCCTAGTCAGCTGTGCAGTAGCTGCTTGCAAATCAGCTGTTGTACCTGAAGAAAGTAGCATAGTGTGAAGTTTTAAATAACATACATACTGATTTCCAGACATATGTTACAGCAAGGAAACCACTGGAGATGGAGAGCCTCGTTTTGTTTTTTAAACAATTTTACAAGAACCACCACTCCAAAACAAGCTGCCACACATCAAGTGGCAGACTCAGTACTACATTTTAAATAAAACAATTATTTGTTTCTCATTGTGCCTTCAAAATTATAAACTTCTTGATTACAAGCCCCCAGTCTCAGAAAACCTCAGATTAAGAGGTGTGTCACTGCCAGCCAGAGAAGAGCAGCAGCTGATTGTTATCAGCACCATATGATCCTCATCAATATATCAGCACTGCAAATGAATTTGCATACCATGGATACTTGGGGCCAAATACAGCAGAAACTGCTGGCTATTCCTGAGCTGCAGCATGGCTGAAACTGTCCCTCTATCCAACATTTATTGGTCCACCTTCAATATGAGCAACGGGTGGAAAGTTCAGGGTAAAACCTTTGCAAAGATGAATTTAAATCAGAACAAATATTTATTATGAGATTGTTCTGCAGTCCCCTCAATCTACTCCCTGGCTCTCCACAATAAATCACTTGGGTTCCCCATATACTGCACCGTGTCAGATCTCAACAGCGTAGATCAGAATACACAGCTGTGTTTATGTGAAAGAGAAACTAATAAATGAAAAATTATGAGTGGAAATTGAATCTGCTAGACGAATGCTCAGCAATAGATTAACATACACTGCATTTGCAAAAAAAAAATACTTTAACTCCAGCTTATATTAAATATTGAAACTGCTGAGTTTTCCTCTATGTTCTGCATGTCTTGATATATTGTAAGCGAGCATATTTCATTAGCT
Organism: Pygoscelis adeliae; assembly: GCF_000699105.1. NCBI lineage: Eukaryota > Metazoa > Chordata > Aves > Sphenisciformes > Spheniscidae > Pygoscelis > Pygoscelis adeliae. Next base: position 19,607,374 of record NW_008825109.1, read on the forward strand.
GCATATATCCGTATCTCTCTAATAACTTTCAAACTCCTGGACTCCTGTCATTTGGACTTATATTTGAAGAGACACTCGAGACCTATAAAAGAAAGAAAAAAAGACCAAAACCCAATACTAAAAGCAATGTGCTTTCACTGCTTTTGTCAGTGGAAACTTTCCTTTGAGCTGTATAATTGAAAAGCAATGCAGTAGCCCAAAATATTACATGAGATGAGGAACATTTCAGTGACAGACTCGCAGCCCGCAAACCAAAACATAATGTACTGTTTATCACAGATAATTGCAGGCTTTCCATCCCATTTTAATCCTTTTGTTACCTTTTAAACAAGCACTCTGTCCCAATTTTAGAGACAGGAAATAAGAAAAAAAATATTTGCATTCTCTTCTGAAGAATATTGATTATCCAGGGTAACAGAGAATAAACTGGATCTTCTGCAGAACATACTACCCTGCTCGTGGTAGCTACCCTTTGCAAGATAAGACACAAGCCAATGAACCATCACAATACGTTTTCTTTAACTTTTAGAGAGCTGTAACTAAGCTGTAAGCTTCTCTGTTTATATCCCTTTTCTTTGAATTCATTTTCTTCCTTATTTTAATATTTTCAAAATTAAAAGAAAAAAAACCCCAATGTCAAACCTTTTTCGTACAGATCAGGATGCTAGGAAGTAATTCAGTTGCAGATTTATCCTTTCAAACAGGAACCAATTTTAAAAGGGGTATCTCCATTTTTTATCATTTTTTACAGACTAAGGAGCATTGTCTGGTGAGGTATTTTTCCTCCTGCCTGGACTGCTCTGAAGAGCAGTCACAGTCTATGTAACATCTGAACTGCTGAAAAAGTCCACGAGAAGGTCACAAATGTCATTCTGACACCAATCTTAAAGCCTAATTCAGCCAAAGCCATTCAAGGGAGAAAAAAAACCCAACACCTTAGTGGTCAATAGCCAGAGAGAACTTTAGGTGCACCCCGCCTTTGGGTTATTAATTTAATGGACATCAATGCTGATGACTATTCTTCTTTTCGTTTGTACTATAGCAATAGGTATTCATAAAAAATATAAAGAATTAAGAATTTAGCATCTACGTGCATTACCAGAGACACAAGCAAATAAAACGGGTGAAGGGAAGCAGGGTGGTACGGGGCAACACTGAGAGTGTGGTCACGTTAGTCGCCTGACGGTCACCAAGGGGGTTGCTGGTGTCAGAGCCACGATGAGGGAGGGAACTGCCAGAAAACAAGTATCAGCAACTATCCATAAGGAGCTGCTAAAATGGGCAATCGAGACCTCATTTTTGGCAAGCAGACAAGTGAGCGACCTCTCGGCGATGTGGGGAACAGCCAGGTCTTGCCGAGGCGGCAGTCGTGGCGGGGTCCCAAGGGGTGCTCAGTCCCAGGGGCATCCCCCAAGGCAAAACTGCAGGACCTGGCTCGCGGGGCTAGGACAGCTGCCACCAACTTCCCTGCTCCGTACGCTTCCTCCGCTCATCAAGGAACCAGATGGATTGCTTATTAGTAAGCAGCCATTCCTATGCATGCTTGCTAGTTGCTAGTTATAGTTTTCAGTCAGGATAAAAGCCCAAAGGTCTGGGTCCCTCACGACAGAGTTCATCACAAAAACAAAAGTTATTTTTAACGTAGCCATCACAAGTGCATGGTCTGATACCAACCTGTGGATTGTGATCGCTTTACAGTCATACATAAGCTTTGTCTCCTGTGATATCTTCCCAACAGGTATCATAGGTAATCCACAGAAATACGTGATTTCTCTTAAAAAGATGGAAATTAACGCCTGAGACCTCGTTCCTTACGCATATACCCATACCCTGAATATTTGCATGTATGACTGATAGAACTCACCTGATGAAAGTCTGTGGGACTACTAATGCTCACCCGCTACCGCTGAATTAAAGCTGTTTACCACCATTTGATATCCGCTTCTTTCTCAGGGTGACCCAGTTTGAACTTTACACACGTATTTAACGAAAACTCAGCTTCCCTCCAACGAGATACTATTGTGCTGGTTTAGTTACCTTCTGCAAATACAAGGGCTAGCTAGCACAGAAAAACTTGCGCAAAGTCGGCTCAGTTTGCTGACACCACTCAGATTTTGTTCTTGCGAGGCACCTGCTGTAACAAGATTTGCAATGCATTTTTTAGAAGAACACTTGTTTAAATTAATATCTGCTAACTACAATGCAACACATGCATAATACAGTGTAGCAGCTCTGAAGATTTAGTAAGACTATATACAGGTAAGCATCCATAGCGTTAAATGAAAAATTCAGGTTTTCAAAATACAAACCTTATGTCCCAAGACACCTGTTATTTACTCTCAGAATTAACGGAAAACTACCAGAAATAAGAATAGGCACCTGTTATTTACTCTCAGAATTAATGGAAAACTACCAGAAATAAGAATAGGCATTCTCATTAGGTTGTTTTCAATTTATTCCTCTGTTTTGCACCGTCGGCAAAGCAGACCCCTCTGGCTGTGCCAAGACTGCTGCTGTCCCTAATTCAGACAGGGGGAGAAAGCCAGGCAGTACAGGAAAACCTGGATCCAATCTTAACTTGCCCACGGTGTAGGGATGTTTGAAGGACAGCTCAGAAGAGGATAAAGGACATTAAGTGGCTCAGTCACTGATGTGACATTAAGTAGGACAGTGCAAGGTCTAAAGTAGTAAATTGTAACACGTCTTGGTCTCCAAAGAAATTGCAGAAGTAGGAGGATAAAACTCAAACCTTTGTGCTTCAAAGGCATGAAACTCCTGCTGCTGAAATGAAGAAGGGACAGTCCTGGAGTTCTTAGTAATACCTGATCCAGCAAATTTTTCAAAGGACAGAAAAGCACAGAAAACAGCAATGCAGAAACACAACAGGGTTTGAAGTCACGGCTTTATAGAATTCAATATTAATCAAGTTAAGGTAGAGCTTGCTATTAGAGACTATTGCTTTCAAGTTGCTTCTGTTGGTGTATTTATTAATTTGGGGCTTTTTAAACATTTTCTGTACAAAACAAGAGATTGATTTTAGACTTTTGGACTATACTCTGTCCTACTTTACTCACTATTTCCACTGAGTTGCACACACGCTAAACTCGTGAGTGCTGCATTCTGAAGCTGTCTGTTCAAAATGCCAAGTATGCTTTTGGCAATCAAGACGAATAATAATGCACAAGCAAGGACTCTGCATTTGTAATTACAAGACATTATGTACTTCTAACTTGCATACTCCTGCCCAGGACCCCTAGGCAACAGCCCTGCCACCAGTAACACCACAACACAGAGCAGCCCTGTCCATACCCCTTTTCTTAAGGCTCACTTTCTGCGTCAGAGACAGGTGAATATTGTCCCCTCACACCAACAGTCTCATGCAGTTGACAATTCCCAAAAGAGGAGCCTTTGAATTCTCAACCAGGCATTTGTATGGCTGAAATACCAAGAAGCCAAGACCAGGGTCATGAACCGGCCATTCCAGCTTCTTCCTCGTTATAAATTGGTTGCAAACATTTCTACTTGCTCTAGCAGTATGAAGTCATAAGTGAGCAGAGCGATTCCCACTGCAGCTGGATAAGCCCTCCCTTCCCAATCTGTTACAGCTGTAACAAGATATACGTGGAGAAATAACGTTGATCAAGGTGGAATAATATTTCGAGCAGAATGTCAGGTTCAGCCACAAATAGATTTGCTTGTGGAAGCAGCTGCTCCATCCATTAGAATTTTCTAATAACCTGTTATAAAGATTGACACCTTGGAAGAAATTAAGTGTTAGGTATTTTTAGGTAATTACTGCAGCAATAACATAAGACGTGCTCATTTTCAGAATGAGGAATTATCTGTAGTTCCCATTGCTTTGCGCCTTTTAGTAATTCATAATAGTTTTGACACCAATGATTATTTTTGATTAATCCAGCTTTTCAACTTTCCAAACAAACTAATAGGAGTAAAAGAAACTGTTTACAGTCTGGGGGAAATCCCATCAGTTTAACTCTAGCAGGTTATATGGGACTTCTTGGGGAAAGGAGCACACAGAAGGCAGGATGACAATGCACTGACAAACAGCGAGAGATCCATATGAAAAGCAAATACCTTTAAGTCAAGATCCTGTGTAGAAGGGCAAGAAAAACAGTACAGCAACAAAAGTAGCCATCAGAAAATGATTTCTTGTTAACAGGCATGCTCCTGCATTTGTTAGGGTACTCAGATGTTGACTCTAATGAGGAAGGCATGTTTTCATACGATTAGTGCTAAACAGCTCTTGGACCACCACCCAAACCAAGCTCCCCACCTTCTCCCTTCCACACCTCAACTCAGACTTGTTCCCCGCATCTCTTGAAGGGCACAAAGTTCATCCTGGATGTCCACTCACCAGGCTGCGTTTGCGGAGTGAGCCATTAGGCAAACCAGCCTTAGCCCGCGCTTATTCACACGAACAGAAGTCAGCAGCAATCTCTTTTGGAGCCACATGATTACAACTGCGCACAGAGCCAGACTCAGGCACCTGCTACTTCCAAACAGCATTTTATCTGGGAATTGCAAAAAAAAACCCAAAAAACAAAAAACCCAAAACTTCACACAGATACGCTTGTTATTTTTGCTATAAACTGCCCAGCTAAACAACAACAGGCTTTCTGCGAGGTAGTTGCAATAGGATTTCAACACATGGGTGGTTTTTTTCAGTTTAGGAAAGCTTACCTGTGATCACTCTGCAGAGGAAGGAAGTGTGCCTTTCCTGAAGCTATTTTTAAGAGAAGAGCGACCAGGCAAGATTTCAGTGCTGTCCCCCTCCTGCACGGAGTCACGACTCCAGAATTCACACTAGCAGCAGTGTTCTGCACCCACCACTTGAAGGAAGGGACCCGGCACTGCCAGCGGGCTGGGGCATGCCGCTGTTTGGACCCTGCCAGCACGAGAGCAGCTGCGCCCAAAGAAACTGCTCTGCCATTCTAAAAGAAATTGAGAATTAAAAAGTAAATAAAAAATCAATACTCATCAATTAGACAAGAAGTCCAAAGTCTAAAAAATGCTACTGAATGAAAAAAAAAAATCTAAGGAAAAAAAGAAATGGTCTTATTGAAGAAATTCGCTTCAATGGTTTTAAAACTACCTTAGAGTGGCTTTGGCCTTTTTTTTTTTTTTTTTCAGTAAAGTCTGGAAGTTTGTTTTGTTTTATAACTTAAACGTCAAGTTATAAATGCACTTTGAACTGAAAATACATTTAAAAAAGCCTTTTCAAAGTGGGAAATTCACTGAAACTAACCATTTTCCCATAAACAGGCTTGGCTTTGACAGAAAAATGTCAGCATAAAATATACCCATCAGCTCCATCCTGAACTGTGGGGCCCCCTAATGATAGGATATTCCTCATTTGGCCTTCTCAAAACATTTCTGTAGTGCCTAACCACCCAGGACTCCCAGATATCCTTTTTCAGCAGCAGGGTCAGTTCATCAGTGTTGCTCACAGTCAGGATTTACAGCCGCTGCCCCACTCTGCCCTCTTGGCAGAGCTGCTCATCAGGAAAGCTCAGACTCCTTCTATGCAAAGATGGGAGTATTTGTGCTTGGGATGGATACGTACAGTTAGATTAATTCCCACTTTGTCTTCATTTGCTCCCATCACACCAAAGAGAGAAATATCTAGCCTGTACACAGCCTCTGCCCAACCCCATTAACATTTGGTTACAATAGGCACCAAAGGAGAGAATAACAGCTCATTTATTTTAAAGTGTTTCCTGGTTTGTTTTTAAAATGCACCATCTGTGCTTCCACCATGATGTGTTAATGAAACACAGCTCTTGTGGTTTTAAGGCACAAAAGTGATTCTAAAGGCACGCGTAGCCAGGAGGCTGAACCCAGCAGTTGCGGCTGCGACCGTACGCACGCTTGCGGGAAGCTGGAGTAGTGCGAGGCGACTGTGTATCCGACTTCCACCCTTCCGCCAGGGACAGCTCATCTCCACGGCTGCCAGGAGCTTTCTGGAGACGGTTGGGCAAAACGCACCAGCAACATCCAGCCTCTTTTACAATTAAGATGTAATGAGGCCAAGGAGATTTTAGTATCCATAGATTTCAAGTAATGGTTGGATTCAAACAGCTGGAATTGAGACACACTCTCACAGATGGTTCTTATGTTTGTTTTAACCAGCAGACTTTGGGATAAACGTTTCTTCGGGATCCCAAGGCTCTAATAAAGTTGCATTTCCCCTCAGCTCTATTTTTATTTGCATTGCTACATGAGGTACGTTGGCATCTGCAAGACAAGACAAAGGCTTACAAAGTGGATCAAAGTGTAGGATTAGGGCGCAAATTGACTCTTCAGATAAATATACAAAACCTGCAACTAAACTGTGCTTTGGAGAGGAATTTGAAATTTTATTAAATCTCTGTTTGGTGTGCTCTCCCAGTGTGTGCTCTAAACAGAAACCCAAGATTTTTCTCTGGCTTAAGCAAGCAGTAGAGGTAGTTAAAATCCAGACAAATTCTCTCAGACCAAAGTCTCGCAAGCGCATCTCCACATGAGATAACCCAGATTACACTAACAAAGCGGTGGATTAACTTCCTTTTCCTCAAGTGGTAACGCTGTTAAGTATAACAGCATTTAAAAATACAAAGTCAAAAGACGCTGTCTTGGCTAGCAAAAGCCCATCAGTGTTGTGCAAAGATTACTCTTATTAAATAGTAATATCTCCATCTGCCCAGAAATTACTTTCTTCTGGGGGAGCCAGAGAAGGAAGCAAAGAAGGAGGACGAGAGAGAGTGCAACAGAAGCTTTAACATCTGCTTTTAAAGGCACTGTTCTATTTGGCTTAAGTGACATAGTTGTGTCTCTAAAGAGATGAAAATCTGAGCCTCATGGCTTAAGTCTGCCTTTTCCTGAGGAACAGTGTCACGAATTCCAACAGTTTTTACCCATACGGTGAAGTGGTACCAGTTAACATGGGAAAAAGGTAAATAATAATGTTTCATGTCCAGATCAAAAATTAAATAAACTCTGAAAAAGCAAAATGTGGGATGCTGCATGCAAAGTTTTATTCCACATTAAACATGAAACAAACCTACTATAAACAGGGAAGGAAAAAAAAAAGCTTGAATTATTCCTGAAGAGGCTTTGGCCATATGTGGTGCGGTATTCAGAAATTTCTTATTACGCTGCTATGGCACTGTTCCATTTGTTAAATTATTTTATGTTACTGGGAATGATTAGGTTTCTTGTGCAGTTATTGGGACCCGAAAGGCACCTTTATTTACCTCATTTATCATGTACAGCAGCATTCAGCTGAAGTGTAGAGGAAAACAATTTTAAATAGCAATACTCTTGCTAGAACGCAGTCATCTTGACCACAGGAGCTTTGGAAAAATGCAGATTTAAACTGTTCACATTACTGTTTTATCTGCATTTCAGTCTGAATTACTAACTTATCACCAAGCTCAGCAATAAAGAAACATGGAAGGAAGATAATAAATATTTATGCCTACAGTACCTTACAAGTTTTCATCAAAATATTAATTGTAAAACAAAATCACAATTGTTCCAGCTACCAGGAGTGGGAAGGGCAATACTTAAAGCCAACCTGACAGTGCCACAGCCAATTTAGTTTGGAGCGCTTAAAGAATTGTTAGCTCAAATTAAATTTGGGGAAGAAAATACTTTGAAAACATATATTGAAAATACTTGTCAGTTGCTCTGAAATCAGAATCTGCTAGAACTGTTAAATTGTTTGCATATTACAGGATAAAAATAAACTAGGGACTTATCTCCCTACCTTGACTCCCCAAGTGTTACACTGAATTACTGTCACAATTTCCCTCAAAATTCAGCCTCAGTGATATCCGCTTGCTGCAGGCTGCACTCACAGGGCTGGGTGCACCTCAGATGCCTGGGTGCACAAAATCCAGGTCGAAGCATCCGGCACGGTCTCCAGCTGTGCCCCAGGCAGGACAAGTGGCATCCGGCACGGACCTCCGCTCGCTCTCTTGGTAGATGCCGCTGGAGGAGGCAGCGAGGTCCGCGGGGCTGACACGCCTGCAGAGCTCAGCAGCAGCACAGCCAGCAGCCCCTGCTGACGGTCATCCCTGTGGATGAATTAACAATCAATAAAGACGACAAGAACCCAACCTCTCCTTGCATTTCATCTCTCTAACCATCACAGTTACCCCTTACACTGCGCTCGGGCAAGTCTCCACTTTCTTCTCCTTCCCCTCCTGCTGATCTATGTGGCATCTCCTGTTTACTTCCCAGGCTCCCATCCTTGCTTTTGTTTTTCTGCACCTTTCGATGTCTTGGGCCTGACCTAGAGAATTACTGGAGAACTGCTCGCTCCTGTGCTAGGACTGACTAAAAGCTCACCAAGGATAAAGGGCCTGGGAAGGGGGAGTGTTCTAGCACCACTTTTAGAAATATCAGTTCTGAGGTCTACAACCCCTGTAATTCATGGTGTTACAGCTCTCATACCTTTCCTTGCTTGTACCCTGCGATAGTCCACCGGTGTAACGGCGTTTACCTTCAGTTTATCCAGTAGAGTAAAACTGTGCTTGAGTAAAACCTCAGTTTACTCAAGCACCAACAAGGGATCTGACTCACCAGAGGTCACCTCGACACCTCAGCACCAAGTCTGTCATCCCCAAACCCCAATCCACGTCCACAGCAGCTAGTCCCCCTTCACAGTGCCCAGCTCCAAATCCCCAGGCTGCAATCACCCCCTAACTTTGGAAAAAACAGCTCATTGCCCATCCTTATGGCTCTCTGGCAACTTCTGATTCACCACAGCTGAAATGAGGCTCCCATGTAGCTCCTAAACTGTGTATCATCTACGGAGAAAGTGCTGCCCCACGTATGCACCAACAGCCTCACACCAGTCTGGGGAAAGGCTGAGGGGGGACCCCGCTGAGCCGGCACTGGCACAGCTCAGCCCTGTTATTCAGTCAAAGAGTCATCACAACCTCTTGTCCATATGAGATACATCCAGCCAGTCCCTTCCCGCAGGTATAAATGTGACTGGCTCTGAAAAGAAACTCCAGGGGAATCACAGACCTTCCAGGAGACCTCTTTTTCCCATGCTGCTGCAGCAAAAGATCAGCTAAAGGACATGCAACAAGCCATCAGCAAAACATCGCTCAAGCCCTTTTAAATGTCAGCAACGCTTAGCATTGAAAATAGATTTCTTGGTTACTAGTGAGTAAACGTTACAGAAAATGCTTAAAAAAGAGTTAAATAACCTTTAGCATTATATTAGTTTGGAAATAAATATATTAAAACGTGTTTGGGGCATATATTAGAGAGTTTATTCTGTGACAAGGAATATTTATTAACTCTGGGGTGCTGGGCCATACTTTAGAAATGATTATGTACAGATTTAAGCATCTGAAACAACGGTAACACTCCAGAGAGAAATCAAAAGTCACACACAAAGCCCATGTAGTTGGAGAGATTTTTGTTAGCTACTGCTTTTTTTGTGTGCCCAAGAAAGAGGCAGCAGAGACCAGGGTAGTGGGGAGAAAGCCCAAGGAAACCTGGATGTATCCTGGATGAACACCAACAGCTACTTAGAGGCTTTTTTGGATTTGCTAAAAAGGACTTAAAAAATGCAAAGGCGAGAGAGAAAATGTCTGTCTCCCACTGTTTAGCTCCTGCCACGCTTAATAAAATGGAACCTTATGAGTTCTTTTTAAATAAAAAAGTGCATCAAAAATAAATGAGTCCTTTCATCAAATTCTACTAATGGAAACAACCCACATGACTCCATATTTGACCAACTGCTCAGATCAGAAAGGGTAGCAGTAGACTGCCAGGCAGTACACTCCGTGTTATTCTCTGCTTTTGGCCCCCGACTTCTACAAACCTTTGTCAGCTGTAAAATCTTCAAACTTCACCCCAGTTTTGCACATGGAACAGCAGAGACCCAAAGGCGTGGGGGCAATTTTGGAGTCATCGCCCATCAGCCAGCTCGTCTCTCCTGCAGTAAGATGTTGAAAGGGTAGGAAAGCAGGATTGTACTTGTCATAAGGAGATTTTCATAAACCCCATCCTCCACTGACAAAACAAGAAGCAGTCGAAATCCAGAGAAAGGACTACCTAAAACCAGTGATCCACTGTCTGTGATTGCTCCTATTAAAGAACGTGTGCAGAAGGGAGAAAGCGATTTTCTTTCTAGATACACTTTTCCACTACTTTGGAATGCGATTTCTTTATGATTATTTTATAATCATATGAATATTCTGAACAATTAGCCCCATTTAATCATTCTGTATCGCTTCCTGTTTATCTAACACTAACAATTTTGATCCCCATTGTCCAGTTTCACTCAAGTAACACAAAGGGTTTGAACTCAAGTGGCTGTGAAGAGCCAGACACTGATAGCTTCATCAAGTGAAAGGGGGTACCATGGACTTTGCCTGTCAGACACCAGAAAATTCATACAAGGGAGACGTTAGAGATATCCAAACTGCAAGGAAAAGTCTTCAAAATTACATATACACAGGGGAAATTCAAGCACAAAATACAAATTCACAGAAAACAAGCCTTCGTGAATACTGCTGTTTATGGAAAATACTGGTTATAGTAGCAAAAGCCCAATTTTAGACTCAGTTAAGAAATCCCCAAGTGCTTTGCTGATTTGGTTTATCTTGGTTTAGGGCAGATCTAGACAAGCGATGCCACCAGAGAGACTTTGCCCAGCATAAAGACATTAGATTGGTGTATTGCAATAGGTCAACACACACGGGGGTGCAGGCAAGTATATTCTAGCGTCAGCCAGGTCCAAGGCTTTGTGGCAGACTTGAAAGCACAGAGCAGAAGCAAACAGCAAATTAATTCACTGTGATCCTCTGCAGCTTTGTACGTATACACAGACGTACTGACACATTAGCCCAAGTCTCCACAGCCTGGCCTGGGAACGATGGTTATAGCAAAGCAGGTACCACTTCGTACCAGCCACAGCAGGGACTGCAGCTCTTCATCATGCCATTTTCTTAAGGGTGGTCTGTTCAATCAGAGAATGTCTTTTACAGTAAGTCACAATTATTTTTTACAAGAAATAAAAGCTTAGTGCAGTCTCAAAGAAATAAAGCTGGTCTTTGCTGAAAGAGCTTATTATAAAGGCAACCCGTGTGGGTGAGGAGGGGAGAAAGGGAGAGATGCCAGCTAAAATGGGCTGAAGAGAAAAATCAAAGAATAGTTGGGATAAATTAAGTGCAACCTCTACTTCACAGAGATTAAATAATTAATTACTCCTGAAGAAAGCCCTATGTTTACGTCGCATATGTTCAATGCCTTAACAACGGCCACCATCAGCGCTGTATTATAACAGCACAGCACACACTTAGCTGGAGCTCAGGCTTATTGCATTACAGTGGATTTTAAATACTGCTGCTCCTCAAAGGCAATGATATGGGGTCAAGACCATAATACCCATTGCAGAGAAATCTAATTCCAAAGCTGGGAAAGTCTCTTCCCACCCCAAAATGGCTTTAAGTATTGAAATGAATCCCGTATTACAGCTCAGCTTTGGTCAAAGTAGAAATTCTGACAGATTTATTACTACTTTATCAAGTGACTTCATGGTTTCCAAAAATACATATATTCTTCTAAAATCCATTTATCCAGACAGAATTCAATAGTTACATGAAGTATGCTCATTTAATTGAAATTTGCTCCTAGCATGTGATTCTAGGGCTCTCTCCAGCTGCAGCACCCCACTGACGCGTGTGTCCTTTTATTCCTGCCGCCTACCTTCCACATTCACAGGCCCACTTAAAATCATGTTCAGGCACTTGCCTTTATGCCTTTACAGTCTCAGAAAATTGCTTTTTAACTTGGGTCAGCTTCAATTTTAACTTTATTTTTTAGGAAGTGTTTTTAATCTGCAGCAGCCCAGCATTTATATACCTCATTTTACAGTGCTACTCTTGAAGAAATGAAGGAAGTGGCCGAGGCCTCATCACCCCAAAGCAGCCAGCTATGTTCATCGAACGCGCTATGAGGCTCTGGGGGAGACAGGGCAAACAGGTTGCAATTTCAGCTCAGGCCCTCCTCAGCCTCCAGCACGTGGCAAAAATACTGCTTGGTAATGCTAGATTTTAGGATGTGCTCTCCAGCACGCGCATGTCCATAGGCCCATTGGACCAGTTACTATCTCAAAGCATTTTACTTACACAAACTCGCTGATTAATGAAGAAAGCTAAAAGCCCTTCCAAGAGCTAAGGACAGCCCTGGAGAAGGGTAAGCAGAAATCATCACTCAGCTAAAAGCTTTCAGTTGCACCAGCACACATCTGAAATAACTTGTTCAATTCAGGTCACCTCGAAACAAGCTGACGAGATGCCACGGGAGTCTCGGGTGAGCAGGGAGTGCGCCAGGCGGCTTTACATGATCCCCCTCCAGCCGCAGGCAAGGTGACATCGGGGCTCTGGGAGCACTCACAGACAGCACAGGGGGAAGAGAAGGGTCTGGCAGAAGGGACACCAGAAAGGAAAACTTAAGAGATCTGGACGGAAGTTTCAAGTCACTGTAACTACTGCACATCTCAGCACATCTTACTCAAAGGTTTGCTGTTAAGATGCATTAGTATTTACAATACATTTCTTGGCAAGGAGTATAGCAGGACCGTGACAGAAAGAATAATGCTTGATTTGGATTAGCTACCTGCCGTCCCCACTCCCCTTAGCACCATACACCAGCAGAGACTATGTCCAGCCTATTAGCAGAATATATTTAACATGGTTTGCTCTGTGCTAGAGACAGAAGAAAAGAGTCCAGAAGTGGGAACACGAGAGCAGCTGTGGTTCCCAATCACCTACTCTAACTATAATATACTTCCAATAAACATTTCATATCAGGACCCAACAGACAGTGCTCCTCTTTGTTTCAGATTCATAACAAGCAGGTATTCATTGCAAAGAAATAACGCAGAATAAGCAGGGATACTAGGAAACCAGTGTTGCATATAAATGAAGGAAAACTCCAAACATAAAACAAAGCTTTGACTAAAAGCACATTACAAAAGAAAATCCTGACAGTTGTACAAATGATTGAACATAACCGATTCAAGGATGTAGGCTACAGACTGAACCTCTAAAAGTTAACTAAGAAGCTTTTTAAATACATATTGTATTGTTTTGGGTTCCTGTAATATATTATTAATGTAGAGGAGTTGATGCCTCATATTTCTTTTTGTCCACTTCCAATCACAGTGCCAAGTGCACTTATCTGAAGGACATTATTTTAATGAAGTCATTTATGCCCTTAAAAATTAATGTCAGAGCAGTTAAAGTCTAGTGACTGTAACCAAACCAAATACTGTATAATGGAGAAATGTAATGAGGAAAAAATACAGCCTGAAGTCAAGGTTAAGTAGTTAACCTTAGGAAAAAAGTGAGAGGGAAAAGAAAAGTCAACACCAATTATACGTCCCTTTGACGTGCCATAAAGGATACCATTACATTGTCATCACCCCACTGTATACAGTTGTGAATTGAGATTTTTAACTATCACTGTACTGTACACTGGAGGCACCAGGAGTTTTATCTTTATTTCAGGAGCTAAAAATGATGCTCCTGTAGTCTAGAAACACTTGACCTAAGAGAAGCCCCTTTAGCAGCGCAGTACCAGAGCTTCTCAGAGAGCCATGACCAAAACTGTCCTTTTTGTAGTAAAGAGTTTAATGCAAGCTCAATACACTGCAAAAATCTGATGAAACATTCACTCTTCCTGTTCTTTAAGCTAAGTCATACAGAAACTGCTCTTTAATTCCATCAGCACATGAAAATATTTCATTCATCATTTGCATAAAGCCATAACAGACTGTTATTGCAGCAGCTCCTTAAATTAGAACAGCTCCAAGTCAGGGCTTCCTGTCTTTAAATATTTCAGCTTTTCCCACATTCAGGTAAAACTGAACCAGGTACATCCCTCCAGCCCTAGAATGCCAGCAATACGAGTAGCAAGAATACAAAATGTACATGTTGATATGCTACTACATCTCCTTTCTTGCCATGAAATTTTCTTCATTGAATGCCATCGTTTGAATAATTATTAACAGAAGTAGAGTTAGTCCCCTGTGAAAGGAAGCGTTCACATCCAGAGTTGAGGTTCCTCTCCGCAAGCTCCAGGAGATGCACCATCCATGAATTCACTGCCCTCCTTGGATAGTGGAAGGGCATTCCTAGCTAAACATGCAGGAAGTCCAAATGCATGAAAAGTTACTCCTCTGTCCAGATTTCCCGATATCCAACACCCCCCACCCCACTCCCAACAAACTGACAATATTGTTCTCTCCTGCAGAGAAAGACCATGTCCACTGGAACCCGTGCATCAGTCGGTAATCCAATACCACAGCAGTTCACTTCAGCTACTGCTCACGTAAGGGTTGACAACTTCATTATTAGCTGCAAATGTTTCCAGACAAGAAAAGCATAGTCACGTTTGCAGAACCCACCACAGATATTTACGTGTTCTTCTTCTTGGCTCATGGAATTTACTGGTTTGATCAACTTTCTTCCCCTTTCAAAGCAGCTTAGCAGTCTCAGAGGTGCATCTCCAAACTGGGTTAATGTACCTCCAGAACATTCGTAACGTAAAGAAATGTAATTTAATTTGTGATTGCATAAACCAGCCACGGAAGCCTCCCAAGAAGCCTGAGTTTTCGTTTCTTTCATAGTAGACATTTAATTATATGATAATTACTTACAGCTTGCAGCTCAGCTTCTATTTTTATGAAATATAAATTGCACTTCACTCAAAAGTGCAGGATGAGCATTTAAAAGGCTTCATTAAGTAGGTTTTAAGATTTTCCTGACGACTTTCTTTAAGCCGTGGAACGGAAAGCAGATGTACCTGTAAACTGAAACTTGCTTCACAGAAGAACAAAGTAGAATTGCTAATGTAATGCCAGGATGGATGAGCCTTTACAAGAAGAAAAATTAACTTTTAACAGATACATTTTTTTAAATAACAAACAAAATATTTCTGTCAAGCTGCGTGATAAAAGGGACCAGGAGGCAAGAAGCAGTATTGCCAGCTCTCAGATATGAACAACAAGGCTTTTTATTCCAGATTTCCAGTGCTTGGAAACCTGAGGTTGTGTCAGACCCACACTGTCATTAAAGCAGACAGACCGAAAAAATTCAACTCATTTGTAGCTTCCTAAGAGCCCAGAAAACAGGAATTACGAAAGAAGAAAGATGAAGACAAGAAAGATAACTTCACCTGAATTTACGTATTGTAATTCTGTGGCTGGTTTGACCTCTCTCCTGATTTTGGACCGTTAGGAGATGACCACACTGGTACTTCCGCTCTGTCACATCTTCACAGTACTACAAGCTCAGACCTAGGAAAAAAAGGGATGAGGACACAAAATCACCAAAGGCAGAGGTCCTGGCTGCTACAAAACATTGTGCAGGTGTTACTGGTATCTGGTGGCCATACCAATACCACACAGTGATGGTAAAAAGGTGCTGTTTGCTGCAAATCCTGAAGGAAACCATTACTCAGGCAGGCAGAATAGTCTTCTGCTGCAGGATTGTGGCTCTTTCCATCCCAGGCAGGAGTGGTGAGCCGAGAAAGGGGCTAAGATGTGAATTCTACCTTTTGAACTTCCAACAGGTAAGTTTTTCTTATTTTAGTTTAGCAGTTGGGTATGCCCATATTAACTACATCTGGATTCATTAAACATGAATATACAAAATGAGATAATAAAACTAACATACACAGCCTGCCTGTAAATTCTGGGAAGAATTTGTTCCTGGAGAAAAGAGAATGCAGAGAACTGCACAAGTCCTCTCTGGAATTGCATCAGGGTGCCATAGGAAAAGCAATCAAGAACAGTCATTAAAATTTGTCCGTCATTTCAAAGATTGGGAAAAAAAAAAAATAATGTGGATTAAAAAAAACAGAAGTCTAAGCCACCTTTTGAAGGAAAGGCGATAAAACATTTGTTAGGAACAAAAGTTATTCCAAAGAGAAAACTGAAGAATTTGTAAAATTCACTAGCAAAGTCCTGCCCGCCAACAGCGGACAGAGTTTTAGTCTTCTGCAGTAACGTGACTGACAGATGACATGCATTCACACCAGCACACTGCAAGTCAGAACCTGGCCCGCACCTTCTCCCGGCTCAAGACAAAGACGACAGAGTGAAAAGTCCCTTCTAGCAGTTGACAGTCGTTTCCACCAGCTAGAACAATAAATCCCAAGTGAATGTGGACATAGACGGAGCTTCTTTCTTAACTGAAATGAATCACCTTCTGGCATTAAATGTCACTAGTAGCTGTTAATGGCATTAGGCACAGGAACAGAAATTTGCATAGGAATTATTATATGGTGCGTCCCCCTCCCTATAATGATGATGGTCTCCCAGTGACTTTTGCAGGAGCTTTTAATTGATTTGTTTGGAAGTAGATCTAGATAGCGCAATTGTTCAACTGAGACGCCAGAGTGAAGACAGACTGTTGGCTTCAGCTGACAGGAGATCTATAAAGACATGCACTATTTCATAGTAGCTAAGTGTGTTAAATAGTTCTGATATGTTAAATGTAATATTTAATACGCTGTCAAAGCAGTTCTGTGCTTTTGTGTGTTCTATATTTAAGACTGAACAATTGCTTAAAACATGTTGTCCAGCATCTTACTCTCCCCAGCAAACCTAAAGGTTGAGCTCAAGTGACAGTCTATTGCAGAGAAGTATGGCACAGCTATTGTCTGCCACCCTCCAAGTCGGTGCCACGGTGGAGAAGATAAATTCTCTCTGAAACAGAGAAACACAAAACTGGGGACTTGCCTAGACCAGGGCACTCTTAAGGAAGCTAATCAGGTCTACAAACACAGATTGAAAGGCTCAGTTAAACTGCATTAAGTCCTTGTACGGACACTCTCACTCAGAATTAAAGTACCCTTAATTCAATTGAGGTTTATTAATTTCCAAGGGAAAACTAACCTTACCAAGATTTTAGTCACTTAAATTCTGAAGAAACAAGTCTACCCAGAATTCAATCATTTGGTTTAAAAGCTACTTTGGAATAATTTTCTTAAAGGCTCCCATCTAGACCAGCATTTACAGACTGTGATGTCTTTACAGAGACTGCAGTACTGAGCACTCACATTATCCCAGAGTCATCTCTGTGCAGTAAGTGAATTCAGTTTACTCTGTTCTTCCTTCCTCTGGAGATGATAAACCCCAAAGAGACACTTTTAAGGGCGACTGTGGGCAAGCGGCCCCACAGACGCCAATCTCTACATACAGGCTGTGAACGGTGCTCCTAACTCCCTGCCATCTGGAGTCAGCCATGATCCAGTGGAAAATACGAGAGCCAACACCCCACAGCAAGGTGTGCCTTGTCTGGAACAAGCAGAGAAGTTCATCTTTATTTTATATAGTTTACAAAAGGGCATAAAATGCCACGCCATTTCATTCTGAACAGCTTCTTCCATTATCTACTGCAGCACGTAGCACTTAGCAGCTAAATAACAGCAAAGGAAGGAAATTAAGAAGTATAGAGGAGAGAAAGGAGTTGTATTTCCAGCTGAGACGTGAAGTGAATCGAGAGACAGTGCAAGGCCACTTTATGTAGGACTGAACATATCTTCTGTACCCTTAATCACACCAATGCAATCTGCTGGGGTCAGGCTCTCATATGCCCTCATATTGATCAGTAACGTCCCAACCTGTGGAAATCAGTTTAACACCGAAACAAAAGCTACCTGCTGGGCTGCAGCATATACAAATTTAAAAATATTTTGTGAGCACAAAAGCTGCGGTGAAGGGCGGCAGCCCTGTGAGCTGCTCAGCAGCCTGGAAGGGCCTTTCCCACAGGGAAAAGGCCACCGAGAGCTGCTGTGGGACCGACACACTTTTGGCCACACACATTGCCCTGGAAGGGGACAATGACTTGGAAAGGCACCTGCATGGAGCCCCACATCTCTGGAAACTCCCCGGGCATGGCAGCAAAGCCAAGCATTGGTGTCTGAGAAGAGACCCCACAGCCGCAGCCACCTCAGAGCCAGAGCTAAAGCCTAAGAAAACAAACACGCCATGGGCAAGTGCCTCTCCAAAACCACATCTTACTTCTCAGGTGAAGCAAATGCCTATACAAGTACTTTCTCCTCTATACCATATTGTTCTCCACCCAGTGTCACATCTCCCCCTCGCTTACATCTTCCACAGCTGCT
Source organism: Pygoscelis adeliae (assembly GCF_000699105.1). Lineage (NCBI taxonomy): Eukaryota > Metazoa > Chordata > Aves > Sphenisciformes > Spheniscidae > Pygoscelis > Pygoscelis adeliae. The sequence continues at coordinate 19,625,536 of NW_008825109.1, forward strand.
TTTCTGAAACTTGTCTCATGTCCAGAGTGGGAAGAAGTGGGTCAAGGGACAGGGGGACATCACTGCCTTCTCTCTCCTGGCCGCTCTGCACTGTTCCTGTTTCCATCATAGCCCATGAGTACACAACAAAATTGATCCTTCACCAGAAGGATCATTCAGTGAAACATTTTGAAGACAGCGGGGAGGTAAGGAGAAGTCTGATCACGCAGGCCCATAAAAATAAAAGGTTTCTTTTGATCTCGGCTGCTGCAGTTCCATTAAATCTGGCTGAAATTTTGCATCTGCAACAACTGCACAATTAAGACTATAGGAGATAAAGTTGTAATTTAAATCTATAATTAAAACAAAACTTCTAAAGAGCCATCTTTTATTCTTCCCAATCTGTGCTTCTAACTTTTTATCAGTTCGAGGCATTTTTAAAGCCCATTGCAAGACATAACGCCACACTGTTCCCAGGAAGGTAAGTGGCAGGGCCTCAGACAACATCTGCGATCAGGCAGGTGCACTTTGTGCTCCACTGAAGAACGTCCCATTTTTCATAGTTGGATACTGCTGGGGAACCTCATTAGAAACCAAATTACTACCTGCATCAGGTTTACACTAATGTATTGACATCTACAACGCTTGTTAAATGAACCGTAAATCCAATACACTAAAGTCATTTTCAACTGAATCAAATCAGGTTTCAGTCAAAAGAATTACAACTGTTATATACTTAATGCTTGGCACTTTCCTGGTGTCTCCAGCTAGATCATTTCAGACACAGAGAGAAAATTGTAAACCTATGAAACAGTGCAAGCTAAATTGGACACACTGCAAGCATACTAAACACGGTGCTAGGAGTTTAAGGATGATAATTGGCTCTAATTGACTAGTTGGTAAAGCTATCCAGGCATCCACGGGCACGCACCTTACTAATCTGTTTTCAATATGCTATTTTCTTCTCCTTAGTTAATTTATACTTTCTTATTATAAACCACATTGTTTGCATTTCCTAGAATCTTTGCTTTTTAAATCTTTAACTATTTGTTCCCCTCAGAAGTAACGGCTTTATGGGAATATGGTCCCAGCTGCACTACATAAGGAAAAGGCAGAGCAGCAGCACCGTGCACAGCCTTCCTCAGACCACTGCAGTCTCAACAGGAATCAAAATGCCTTCTGAGCCTTGGGAAGCAAGTTCACAGTCATGTGTTCTCTCTCGCCCTCACAGCCATGACTGGTGATCTTTTCATACTGATTTAGAAAACTTTGACCCATGTGTGAGGACAGCATTAACCCCTTATTTCCTTTTCACTCAGGGGACAGATGATTTCTCAGTAAATGCAGCACTACCATCCAGTACCTGGCTGTGGCTACGTGCACAGCACAAAAGGGGATGCCACCAGAGAGGACAAAGTTGGTTTCCTTCTGCCCCGCTCCTCCAGCCCACCCCCACAGCTTACCCCCACAGCTTGTTTAAACAAAGACATTTGAAAGACCCAATTCAAATTCAGCACAGCTATGAATTTGAACTAGCAGATTCGTCCAGCTAGATTTTCCTCCAGCCTCATACAGACACTTTCCCTAAGTGGCCTTAGTGCTGCTTAATTCATTTCCCAGAAATGGAAAACAGCAAAATGGAAATTAAAAAGGAAATATATATGAGCCAGCTCCTGTATCAGCATAAATCCATCCTGGTACCAGTGAATTACATCGACACTTGGTGTCTGAGGAACCAGCTCCTGATCAAGAGTTTATAGAGATTAAATTCATTTACTAGGCCAGACTCTAAACAACCTTCCCTGGTCTCTTGCTATCTAAATCCCAGGCAGATTATCTGTGCATGTACTCCTCCTCCCCTTTGCTTGGAGCAGTGCTGTCTCCATGGTATTCTCCAGTGATAAAGAGGTGTCCCTTGGAAGAAGTAGCCACACAAAAGAATAAAAGGCCACATTAAATTTATGCAGCCTGGAATCAGTTCTGCTGATCAGCCAGAAATCAATTGGTGACCTTCTATTATATGAAGAAATAACCTCAGTAGAAAGGGTGGAAACTACTTGCTTCCATTCATGCACAGAGCTGGATTGTCTGGAGAGCTAAGGCTGTCCAGTTGGATAGTGCTCTCACGCCTCTGGCCACTTTCCATCCCCGTTTACCATTTTCCACAGTGCCTGTGTTGGTTTTGGCAGCCCACTGTGCTGTTCCCAGAGGACTCTAGCAGACAGAAAGTCATTCTGCCAGTGTATTGAAGGACACTTTTTCAATACACTGTTACTCATCTGACACATTTATAGGCTGATGCTGAAAGTGTGGATCACCCACACAGCGCATCCCATTCCCCTGCTGTCGCTCGAACGCTGGATCTGCCCCTAAAGGGAGGCTCCTGAACCTCTTAAGTCAGCCATCCGGCAGGTATTTGGCCTGTCCCCTGAACCGACCAAAACCAGCGCACAGGGGCAGGCCTTCAACCAGGAAAAGCTGATAAAGCGCAGCAGAAGGCAGTGGGCCATTTGCTCAGTATGTTTGCTATCAAGTGCGGGGTCAGCAACTCATTGTGGAAAAATATGGAAAATGCTGGTAAATTCAGATAAAACCACAGCCCCAAGAAGAGCGAAGATGGTTAGTGTGGAAGATCACACTCACCTTGGAACAGATTTGTTTTCAACTGCTTCTTCCCTCTGATTCTCAAATTTGTCCCACTCAGTTTTCCAGCATATTGTTAGCTCCTCCCCTGCAAACATGCGTCATGCACACAAATTTTACATAGGTGTAACTCCTTTACGTTGCTTACCCGGACTGCTCACAGTTTGCAGCAGTGTCCGTCAGGAGGCAGATGAGAATGACGTGCCACTGCGCAAGCGGCATCAATTCACCACAGCCACCTCTTCAGGGAGGTGGTACGTGGGAAGGCTGCGCCCTCCTCACCGCATCGGAGCTCCTGATACACAAAGGGCATCAGTCCACAGTCAACTCTCCTACACTTTATCTATGGTGATTTTACCCCCACCCCAAAAATAAGAGAGCAGGTGCTGATTTACCAGCTGTAAGGTTGCTTGGCCCCCTACAGAGCCAGCTGCAGTGGGGTACCAAACTGGATGCTCACAGACAAGCAAAACATTAGTGGGATAACCAGCACTGTGGCTAATGCAGAAGTTATGAACTGGAGATCTCTGTTACTAAATACATAAGCTGCTATAGCATAAGAAAGAATAAAGTCTGGGATTTCACTGTAGCTGAGTCTATAACACACATCATATGTGAACCTGGACCTGCCCCACACATTCTCCAGGGAATTAGGGGACCACATGACTACACTGGGCTTCACTTCAAAGAGTTTCAAACTACGTACCAATGAAAGGGCAATACGAAGAAACTGAGGTTCTGATCCAGTTACAAAAGCTCAGAACAGGGAGTGGCTGTCCGAGACTTTAAAAAACTAATAGCAGATCCAAAAACCAAAGCCAATCTCAAAATGAGTTGTAAAGGAAACACATGAAATCTCTAACATAGTAACAGGTCAGAAAGGTTGTTTCAGTGCAGAGATCTCCAAATATAAAACAACAAACAAGCTGGTTAATGCTGTCCTGGAAGAGTCAGGATAGTTTTCTTGTAGCACAGTGTCTGTGCCCAACCGTGGTGCAAACCAGCCAGAACCAACGCATCGAGTCACATAATCAGTGCAGGAGGAATAAAACACCTTCCTCAAACATCTTTGATGGAGGCTTCTTCTGCCTGTTGAATTAGCTGCTATGCTTCAATTTATTATTTTTGATGATAGTCTTTTGTCTTCATCCAAACTAATTATGCCTAAATCAATGGTAATGGTAGATTTGGCATTGATTATCCCTGTAGATGCTCTCAACTTAAATACACATTATTCCCTTGGCTATCTCCTGCCAAGGGAGGAGTATACATCAACACCTGAGTATTTAACTAATTATTTTTATGCACGTCATCACTGGCATTTGATATAAACTACAGGAATACAAACAGCTTCTCTATCCTATACTGCCCAGAGACATCAGAAGATGGGTTCCCTTAGCAGTGAGGTGCTGTCTAATATTCCACTCAGAAAAGTGCATTGAAACTGGGCTGCGTTCACGTGATCAGGTTCCTCAGCCACAGACCCTGTACCAGACAAGGTGTCCAAGCAGATCATTTGTGGAGTCTTACAGTATAAGACCAAATCTACTGATATAATAAACCGATGTGTCTACATTTACCTTACTGGAGTGCCAACGGTTCAAAAAAGCTGGAAACTGTCAGGCTTTTTGGCATAATAAAAAGACTTTTGCAGTTCTGCAGCTGTGTCTCTAATTGTCCGCCTCTTCCAAATCCTCCTTGGCCTGAAAGGGGATACTCAATTCTGAAAGAGAAGCAAAGCCCACAGTGATCAGGATGACAGTTGGGTCCACCTGCTGGCATAACTACCAGAAACTTCAAAAAATGTAGAGGGGTGTGTGGCGTTTGTGGGCATAACTGTTTTCTGTCTGTCCCACCTCTAAATTAGGAAAAAAAAGTTACCTGTTGGAAGCGGCAGAGGGAACTACTGTTGTCCACCTTTTTACTCATATAAGAGTCATCTAGGTCAAAAGTACCTGCTTGACTTTTCATAGAGAAAAGCATAACCAAATAGATGCAAAAAAAATTTTCTGACATTTGAAACTCAGAATGTAAAAATAGTCTCAAATAGTCCCTCTACATTGAAAATTGTGTTTTCTTCTGAGACAAACAGGATTAGTCTCAGTGACAGATTGATTTGCTTTTTGATACAGAAAAAGTGCTCTGCAGGATGAGCACAAACACTCTGCAGGCTCCAGAGGATTGCAGCAGCGTATTTCACCTCCAGGTCATTGGTTCAAATTCCATCTGGGGGTAGGGACTGAAAATTTTTAATGTCTAATGGTTGTTCAATGGTCCATGTGAAATGAGTTTTGCGGTTGCGCCTTCACTCCAAGTAACACTACTGAGTGTCTTAGCGGTGAGGCCAAGGACTGGGCAAGTATAGTGAGCCGCGAACCCTCACGCTTTCCGAGAGTTTCCTTTTCATAAAGGAAAGTCTGCTCTTGAGTTGGCTGTAATACAGTTGTTCAGTAACAAAACAGAGGATTTTGTGGCATAGGGGCTTATCAGCTCATTACTCATCACCAGAATTAAATTTGTTCTAAGTGAATGTTCAAGGCAGCATTTATAACCCAACAGCACCTGTTAGAAACTAAGGTCTGATTCAGTGCTGAATAGGCTATTCCCTTCTAAAAGTTTCTCTTTTTTTCCTATTTGCAGATATTTGGGTTTCTCTAAAGAAATATCTACAGTCCCAAAGCCTAGGAGACTGCAGTTTTGGAGCATTTCCAGATGCACCAGACGAAACACATTGCACCTGCAAAGGTCAGCTGTGGGCAGATGGAAATAAGCAATAAGCCATTTTTCCTTTATGTAGTCCCACACCGCCAATAACACTGCCCAGAGGCCTCATTCTGTACCTGATATGCATATTAAGCTACTTTTACTCCTGTGAGATAACACACTTACTGTATTTTAAAGGCAGAAGGCTACTTGAGGTTTTCCAAATTGGAAAACTGTTTTTAAGGCCAGAACTTGAGACACTTTGTCTTAGGGAGAAGACTACTGCTCTCGCAAAGGCTGCTCTGAGGACCTTAGCAAAATCACAGCACTAATAAAAGCATTGCAGCCAGACAGTGAGAACAGCTGTGCTCAATGCAGCGCTCTGTGGGGAAAGGAAGACACTGGAGAGGGAAGGCAGAGAGGCTGCTCCACGCTCCCAGCTTAGGGCCTCCTAAACCCAAGCGGCAGATACCAACGTGATCTTCAAAGAACCAGGAGCTGCTCTGAGGCTATTCTGATCATTTTCTCCTACAAAGTGCATCCTTTCAGGATAGCTCCCAGCCGTGCCTCTTCCCCCGACCTAGGCACACGACATGGGAGAGGGGAAGAGGAAGGCAACATTGCACTTTGCCTGCAACGAGTAGAGGAAGCAAAAAAAATGAACTCACGTGTTTGCCAGATCTTGCCATAATGCTATATAAAACAAACAGCAGATGAGGAAAAGGTTCTTGCCCCGGCTACCCACCCATAACAATTTATAGCACCTGATTTGGGGGCATTAACCTGCACACGCAAAACGTGTCGGTTCTTATTATTCACTGTAAACATGTCATAAGTGCGGAAATACGCCCAGCAAGGCTACTGAGCCTGGTACTGAAATAGTAAACAGCCCATTAAGTAGAAGCAGTAAATACTCCAAAGCGCTGTAGATCTTGGTCAGTTAAAAAGCACTGGACAGGCTTTAAAACTCGAAAAATACTTGGCTCCATCTAAATCCCCTCTTGCAATCCAACCTAACTTTGCACTGCAAGAAATTGAGGGGAAAAACAGACAGGTAAAATCCACACAAGGGCAGCAAATACACTAGCACTTCAATAACTACTGGCTTCTAGAGCAAACACCAACAGTCAGCATGAAAGACAAGAGAGGGATGAAACACAGACAGGGGATACCTATGAGCATTCATCCTTGTTCAGAACAAAGGTGTATTCAAGTCAGTTCAGGGAGTAGAAACACTAAACAGAAGGCTCCGCTGGTGGTAACTGGTGACTTTGCATTGGAACACAAGACTACGTAGGAGGCAGAAACAAAGACAAGCCAGCGAGATAGTGGGGAAAGAGGAAGAAAGCCCAACATATATAGAAATATCATCAGATGATCCTGAGTAAAGAGCCAGAAAGAGAGCAAGAGCTTTTGGAGAGCTTCTGGGCTGTCAGAAGGAGGCTCAGTGCAGCACTACAAAACTCCGCATTCCTTGTCCCACCACCCAATTCCCATTTGAACGGATATAAACCCATAAAATCTTGATTTCTTTGGCTATCAAAAGAAGTAAGAACATTGCTCATGTCTCAGAGGTATTGTGCTCAGGATAAATGCAAAACAGAACTGCAAACCTGCTATGAATGTAAACAGCGCAGCTGATCCCTCCCATACGTATCCGCAGTGCTAACGAGGACTGCCAGCTCTGTGCTTCTGGGAGCTGATGGACCTCCAAACAGGCATAGCAGCCACACAAAGCCCCATAAAAACCAGAGATAGGAATCTTCAATTAGGTCATGTCTGTGCCCTGCATTATGCCAAGTGCTTCAGACCTACATTTAGCTTTAAGTGACTTCCTTTATGGGCAGATACACTCAGGCTCTTTCCCCCTTCATTAACTGCATGTATTTTCCAGTCACTGAGAAGCTACATTGCCTTACCACTTCTTTCTTTAGAGTAATTCTTTTACTATCACAGAAGTAATAGTGAAGAAAGTCCCGAAGTCTTGATAGCACATGATCTCAAGCCTAGTAGATCAGGAAAAGGCCTGTGCTGGGGATGTTCAGTGCGGGCTAAGCTTCACCGCTACGCAGCATTCTCTATCAGTGCATAGCTGGCACTGCCATAGTGGTCCTGGGGCGCTGGTGCAAGTACCAGCGGTCCCAGACCAAAACCAACTCTTCTCATCGATGCCAGATTCATATTAGTAAGGACACTACAGAATCTAAGACTTTATAACGTATGTGCTGCTTTTAACTCCTGCATAACTAGTGAAAAGTTAGTTTACTTGGATTTTAAGTTGAGTAGATAGGCTTAAGTTCCAGCCTATGAGAATGACCTCAAGCTGAGTAACCGAGATACAATACTCTCTGTGCTATAATACTCTCTGACTTAAGCACACCTTTGTTTTTGCGAGGTTGAGATGTATGGTGCATCTGCCACATGGAACTGAGAAGTAATTTTTTTGTTTCAAGGCTCCCCATCTGATATAAATAGCTCCTCTAAGGATTTGGTATCTAGCCATTGGAAGATTTTTGCTAACAAGAAGGCACAAACATGTAACGCACCTGCCCCTGCGTAACCCACGCCGTGGACCAGTGCAGACACTGGGACAGGATGGGGACCTGTGTCTTGCCACCAGAGGCAATTCAGCCCTACAACAATCAGTTCAGGTAACTCAGCTGTGCCTCGTGGTAATTTACACTGCTATCAAGGATAGAAACCACATGGCTCTTTCTTTACCAAAGACCACAAAACCTCATTTACTCCCCTGATTGAGTTAGCCAATATGAAACAAAGTAATTTTTAATAAAGTGTGCCATGGCAGAGAAAAATTGATACAATCACACAGCCAGTATAATAGGATTTAATTCTGCTTCAGATGTGCTAGTTTTAATAAAAAAGGATTGAGCAAATCTAAAATAAATTACACTGAAAGGTCAAGCTTATTGCTTGTACAGTTATGTTAACTCTTCCACAGACACTTTTACAGACTGTATTTATGAGACCTTTTGATTTTCAGAAGAGGTATAAAATACATCTGCAATTTTCCCATTATTTGCAGAAGTGTTTCTTCTACAAGTGTCATTTCTCAGTACTTCAATAGAGATTTCTTTAACTGACATTTATAAAAAAATGATGAGTTATTTATAGGGCGGTTTTGTTAAATTAGTGAAACTGTAATTCCCAACGGAAAGTTAAACCCAACTAGAAAAAGATTTAAGGGAATGATGATTCCCATTTGTGTGCCGGTGACACTCGTGATTTCTTACTCATTAATCATTCTACCGGCATGTCATTTATTCAATAGGAAACAAATCAATTATTTTTATATGTAGCTAAGGCCCTGATACTGTGAACTACTCAGAACAGACATGAACTGGAAAGAACTGTAAACACTGAATCTTATTACAAGGCTTTTATTAATATTACAGCAGCACCTAGAGACCCTAGCCAAGATCGTAGCTCACTTCACTCAGTGCTACTGTAACATAGAGATAACTATCCATCCTAACCCCAAAGGAAATACACAGCATAAACAAACCTTAGCAGTGGAGAGAAAGAGCAAGGAGTCTCCAGAGGAACGAGCTTGTTGCAGTCACAGAGGAGAGCTAGAAATGCATGGCAGTGTCCCAATTCGCAGTCCTGTGCTGCTACTCAAAGGTCCACGCTGCTCTCCAGCCCTGCCTGGGCACAAAGACCGTACAAATCCTGCAGGCACAACCAGGGAACTTAGAAGCACTCCAACAAGTTGCAATTACACTGATTCCAGTCTTACAGAGTTTCTTGCCATTGCCATGGCTGCACAAGTCTATTGCATGTGAACACAGATGTTCTCTGTTGTTTCTACGTGTTTTTACCCAACTCAGGTGTACGTGAGACCTCACACTTGGAAAAGGAACTATCAGTTCTACATCAATCTTGAGATAATATCTAGACACAACAAACTCAATTCTCTACAGCCACCACCAGAGAAATTCTGCTGAATTTGATCAAAGGAACTATTTGAAAGAACAGAAAATCCAATCCACTGTTGGCATCTGTCTGTATCCACACTTTCAGGGAACCTAGGTACAAGTCCGTCAGCAGCGAGCGTAGGCAAAGTAGGCTGGACTGTCGTCATATTTAAAAGTAAAATTAAGTCTTGGGTGGAGTTCTGCTCAATACTCGCGAGTCGGTTAAGAGTAGCTCCAGTGGCAGGAGACTGCATGCAACCACCACCGGCAGCTGTAGGAAAATAAAGCCCTGCCACAGTGGCCAAGGACTTCCCCAGGGGGTCTTGGGCTTTAAGAATCACTTTAATTCCAAAACATTGATTTTTATTTCATTTTGATGAAATCAACAAGAAATGATTACCAGCCATTACTATTGAGGAGCAGAGGTGATACCTGCTTTTTGCACAGCACGGAGAATTCAACCAGAAATCTGACCGCCCCGTAACTAGAAACATAAGCAGCTATTGTTTGAAATTAGAAAGCCGCAGCTTTGTGCTGTGGACTACAATAATTCAGTTTCTGCGGGTTGGCAGAGGAGATTCTGCAAAACACACATATCAAAGAGCTACACAGGCATAAAACATTAGCTTCTTAGCACAGTCTGAGTTATATGAATATGCAAAACAAAGGCATCCTGGGAACACCTGGGAAGCCCCTTGACAAACTCTGCTTGATTTTATCAACATTTCTGCTTTTGACAGCGAAAAAAAATGTTGAGGTAGAGTGGTACCCAGAGTACAAAATTCTGTGTTCCACAAATACAAGTGACAGACAGAACACGTCCATTAAAAGAGCAGTGTCCGCAATACAGAAGAACTGTTTAGCTTTTGGGGCTTTCTGAAATATGGTCAAGGAACAAGTTCAGATCCTGGCCAAGGGCAGTAGACACTGCACAGAAGGAGCAAAAGACAGTCTCAGCCACAAAACAGTACAGTGAAGGAGACAAAGGAGGTCAAGAAGTACCAAAAGCCTTCTAGAGAAGGCCAACAGTCCCTTCGGGAAGAACATCAAATGGCTCTGAGTGAACAGATAAATGTCATAGTTTTGCTGCAGTCAAACTGCAGGAAAAAAACCATACAAGAAGAGTGTGGTCTTTTTCTTTTGATGACTATTAGGTGACTAGTAAACTGGAAGAAGACGTCTTCATTCTTCCATTTGAAAATATAGCAAACCTTAGAGATACCTCCTCAACTTTGCTTCAACAGGTAAAACACCTACCGAGCTTTTATAGATCAGTTCAGATGCACTTTTTCTTCTGATACCACTGACTGTTTGACAAGATATCTGTATCTATTTCCCTCTATATAAGATAGAGACACAAACTACAGTCTTTGCAGAGGCCCTGCTATGTACAACCTCCAGTTACTGCTGCTGTGATTGATGTGAATCCTCTGATCTCCAACAGGAATGTGGTCCCGATCTGACAAAACTGTCTATCTTATTTTGTCTTTTATTTTAATAGGTTTCCTGCCAACTGGGCTCTGCCTCCGTTGATCAAGGGTACTATGTCCCCAGTCAACTCTTCTGCTTGGTTTTTTTTTCCCCTCTATTTTTAAAAGCAGTAAAAATATTGTATTTTCTCAACTTTTATTACTATAGCTAATTCCCAATGAGAACAATAATTTCTGTTAACAACCCTCAAATCTCTTTAAATCAAAAATAAATTATGCATGTAGACAAGCTGGCAATGCTGCTGATCTCAGGTTGTAGGCACCTTCCTTCATCCAAAAACAACACAGAAAAACCAGGCACGTAATTCACTAACATCGTCTTAGAAAAGCTGTACTTTAACACAAACTCATCCTGCTGCACTAATTACAGAGCAGACTCTCTCCTCAGCTCTCCTGCACCCTGGCACACACAGGCAGGCTCTGAATGACAGGTGACTCACATTGCTTCACCTAGTGCAGACCACGAACATCTAGTTTTAAGCGAGGAATACCACTTCCACTCAAAACTCTTGGAATAACTTAGAGTGCAGTGGTTTAATTCCAATCCAGGAAAAAGATAGGACTAATTTCTATGTGGTGTGTTAATAGGTGTTATTAGCTCCATATTACTTTTAGTTTCCTCCACTGATGAAGACCTTCTGACCATATTAAGACAGACTACATTCAGCACTGCATTGAGCCCTTTGTGCAAAAAAAGGTGCCAATTTCTGAAGAGTGATGCAGTCAGCCTATGTACAATATTCAAAAGGCAGATATACGGAGCAAGCTAAAGAAAAATATTAAGTAGATCAGGTGGACTTTAGGCCACTTGAATACCACCATACATAATTTTCCGAAGAGTTTTGTATCTCAGAAAATAGCCATGCAGAAGATGTTATTTACCAATTCTTTTTTTTCCCCACCTACTACAACTCCTACATCGTGCTCCTGTTTACGGTGAATTATTGCCCATAATCCCTGTTTCCTGCCTCTGCACCTAAGATTAAGGTACGCCTCGAATGCTCCTTACTTTGTACACAAAGTACACAAATGCTCATGGGGCTCCGCAAATGGTAAAAATGAAACGGTGGGCAACATGCAGCAAAGCATCTGATGCAGAACTACGAGGATCAGTACGAAAATAGAGTCAGCAACACCCTGCTTTAGGTAACATCTGACTCTAGAATCTAGAGTCCTTAGTAGACACATTTAGTACACATATTATCAGAGAAGTAGAACCAACATTCTTAGTTTTAAACACAAAGCGACTGTGGCAATTGGTCAACACAGAAAGACTATTAGGGTTGGAGGTAGCTCTGCAGTAGGAAAATAAAAAAAAATTACCAATGCACAGAATACCATAAACCACCTTACAGCAATCAAATTGATGTCTGTGTTCTACCTCCTGCCAGAGATTGTCTCCTCATGAAACCATTATACCTGTCTTTCCAATTCAAATCAGCTCTATTATTTAAATGAAGCACTATCAGAAGATAACAAGCTCTGCCACAGTGTAGTACAGGACTTGATGCTTTTAATATCAGAAAAAATTATTATGCAACCATGTTCTGTTTTTCAGTTGGTTTTGGCTGATTTCTTACTCAACCATCAAGCTGCTATTTGTAAGGATCCATGGAAAGAAATAGCCATGCTCACCTGCTGGCACATGAGGGTCATTCCCTCCACCTGGTAGGAGCCCCAGCTGATGGTAAGGATACCCTCATACTTCTGATGGGCAGTTGGCTGCTCTCCAACACCGTTGGCAGAAAGGTATCTGCACTTCAGAGTGAGGTCAATAGCTTACCTTAAACAGTCTCCACCACTACTTGACTTCCCCAGTCTCACAGCTACAGCATTTTAAGGGATTGTAGAAATGGTCATCTCCTTCAGGCAGTATCAAGTCACGATATCATTGTCCATAACGTGAGCGAGAGCCTGAAATCAGCCCTGAACTACTGAATCAGCACAGCGTGGTCATGGCTCTACCAGCACCTGTAATTGAGCGAATTTACACAAGAGGCACAAAACCACAATTAAAAGGATTGTACTCAAGATAACTTCCCATTTTTCAACCTGTCCCACAGAAGATTGGATGGGCATCAGGACCTGTGATCAGACAGCAAACCCTCACACCCCAGGTTTCTAAATAAACTTCTAAAATGGGACGTCTGTCAGTCAGCATTTTAAGAAAATCCTATCAGCATACAAGAAATAAATAGACTAACATTATTCTTGTGTTTCTGATTCCACCTCAGGTTCACTACAAAGTAACTTGCAGCTCAATAAATTTTGACATGTCTTCATGTTACAAAAACAAAAACTTACTTATTCACTTTTTACCTCATACATCCCAAATCAATAATTGCACCTATTGATCCATGACATAAATTCAAAACATTAATTTACATTGAGTACCATAATCTAATAGGAAGGCAACAACTGAATTTGTTGAAATCGATTTTCCTTTTGTTTCCAACAGAAAATCTTTTGGCCCGTAGAATAATAAGATGCAGTGCACGGAGCCATTAATTATCAATGAGTATCAGAAAAAGCTAAAATTAAATTTCTTTTTGAATATGGAAAGAAAATGTTGAGTCTCCAGGGCTGATGTTTAAGCAAAAGAAGTTTCTTTTAAGTGGTTGAGTCACCATCCCTGGAAGTATTTAAAAGACGTGTAGATGAGGCGCTTAGGGACATGGTTTAGCGGGCATGGTGGTGTTGGGTTGACGGTTGGACTCGATGATCTTGGAGGTCTCTTCCAACCTTAATGATTCTATGATTCTTGTACCTCTTCCACATGTGTGTTCAAGCAATGTGAATCATGGAAAGGTGAATTTCAGCATGTGCTAAAATCACTTTATAATGTAAGTAGAATTATTTCAGAGATATGTACCTACAGAAGCTATAAATTAATGCTGAAACATTTTGTTTTGAAAGGGCAGTATTTATTTATTTATGTAAAATTCCAGCAACATAATTTTAATAGTAAGTGGCACAAAGTGATGCTGTTTTTTGTGGTGCAGAGGGGCCTGCCTTCAAGCAGCAGTTGAATGCACGTGAATATAGTCAGCACAGTTCTTGCACGCTGGCTCAGAGCTGCTCAGAGTATTGCACTGAGTGCCACATCAGCTAATAACTTAGTTTAAATTTTGATAGAGGCTTTTTAAGTTTAACATAATACATTTTTTGGACAGGAAAACCTACCCAAATCACCTCTCGTGCAGTAATTATCCAGCCAGCCAGCCAAGAACTTTGCAGGTACGTTTGGTAAGGACTGGCACACTCTGAGGAGACAGCTGGACTATAGCCCCATCGAGACAAAAATCTAAGCAATTGCAGAGAGCACCTCAGCATTGCCACACCACTGGCCTCATCCACATGCGAAGGGAGCAGCTCCGTCCTCAGATTCTCTCCTTTTTCCTGGGGTCTGAACAGGTAAAAGAACGAGCGTGCTGCAGACAGGGAAAGCAAGGGAGGAGAAAAGCTCAGCGCTGTCTCCACAAGCTACGCTCCGTCCTGAAGTGCACACACAGCCCCAGTGCTTTTGGTGGTAACTCCACTCAGCAGCAAATTACAGTGGCTTTACTTTAAATTTCAGTTTACTACCAATAAAAATAGATAGATTTAGCCATCAATCTCCAGTTAATTACACACAGAGTTTCCCAGCCCAGCTCTCACCCCAGCCTGGCATTGGCAATTGTTTCCAAGATTCAACCACGTCCCTCTGTGTTTCAACTGTCAGAAGAGGAGCCTGCTGCGAGAGCAGCGCTTGCACAATAACCGGGAATTGCGCCAAGACACCCAACCTGTTAATTTGGACAGGTTTCCAAGGAGCCTCCTCATGAAAATATCCCTGATGTCAACTGACCCAGCAGGACTTGAAGTAAGGCCTAGAAGCAAAGGCTTCCTCTCAACCATGAGCCGCATTTTTATTAAGCGCATCACACATACCTGTGCATCCTCCTGCTCCTTACAGGGACTTGACCACCCTTCTATCCAAATACCAACCAATACTTAAAGCAGGTTACAGTAGTAACTTGCAATTTCTTGTCCCTTCTCCATTTTCCAGCCTTGTAAGCACAGTTCAGCATGCAGTGGCACAGCTTGATATCAGGCTCCAGGACTGCCCCAACTTGGTGTCCAGAGAGGTCACGCAGACTCCAGACAGGAGAGCAACAAGTGCCTCCGAGGAGGGTGTGTAACCCCCAGCCAGAGACATGCCTAAACGACGGTGGCCTCACACGGGCTGCAGGGCAGAAGGGAAGACCAGACAATCAATAGCCTCCTTTGTGCCAGGGTACAATGTACTGAATGAAAATACTAATCCACACATTTGAAATCCTATGGGGCACTCAAGGTTTCCGAGCCCATGAATGGCCTTGTTCAGCTCCAGAACCAGGCACAAGTGTCACCTCAAGACAGAGGGGGCAGCCACTGGCCCAAAGGGCCTTCTCCTGCCACCCAGAGCGGAAACTAGGCAGGCACAAGCCACATCAGGTTGAGTTTTTTTGAAAGGAGCTGACTGAATGAGAGGGGAGATGGTGCAGAGTAGGCAGGGGAACACACGCACGCTCATACTGACAGCCAGGCTAAGAGGTCCCTGCAGCATCGGGGGCTCTTGAAGCAGATACCGTCCCGCACCTTCGCCCAGGTGACACCACACCCAGCTGAAACAGCCTTCTAAGTCAAACACAAACACCCAGAAAACACAGTCGGAAATATCTAACTGTTCAGCGGCATCACCTAAATCAGGTAATCAGTGCTCTAGTTTGACACTGCTGAATCAAAGATATTAATACATTTACCAATGTTTTACTAAATAAAAGCTAAGAGTCAGTATCAGTGAACAGCTGAAAATCAACTTCTATTTTTCTATGCTGTTATCATGCCTCCTACCATGGAATATGAGTTCATTTAACAAAGCATTAATCAATGAAAATATATTTCAGGCAGAAAAAAAAAGAGTAATTAGCAAAGTTGTCAACATTTTATCCACACGTACATAAAGGAAACAATTATTGACACAGACAAATTTGAAAAGAAAGTTTATGGTTTACCAATATGGCTATTTATATTGCTGACTTTACTGTAAGATGATAATATTTTATAGCCGGTTCCTCAAGGTGAATGATGATTAAAAGTTTGTAACAGCCAATTTCTTCAAGAACCGTAAACTGTAATGAGTTACTACTTGAACAAAATGCTGTATTATATTTATTTAGAAGTGAGAACCGACTGCTAACAGCATGGATACATCCTTGGAATTTTGTAAAGGTCCATGAAATTCATAAACCACCAGTGTGCAACACAGTTTGCACTATCTTCACAAAATCTCAACTACAATTTTATGAGTCTAAGGACTATCAACCTTAGGATTATTTTAATAATTTGAAATACTCAGCAGTTAATACACTTTTTTCTTTTCCTAAGCAGAAATCACAAAAGGCAAAAACCAAACAAAAAACCCAACAAAAACCACAAAAAAACCCCTGAAGTAATAGAGACACAAGAATCAAGGTATCTAGAAATTCAGAAGGCCACCTTAAGAAAATGTGAAAGCAACAGTTCTAAGGAAAGAGAAATAACATTAACCTTACTGGACTCTCAACCCTCACTGTGAAGCAGTCTCCTGAGAAATATCCACCTGTTAACCTAGAGAAAGACGACACCTAATGAATGCCATTTACCAAACTGCTGAGTAGAATTTAAGATTTTGTGGCCTTCAGCAGTGTCCACTCAATTAACAAATGAGAAGATAAATGAAGATGACTTTTCAGCCTGTTTTCTTATGGCAAGAAACTGCCATGTAGAAATGAAAAGGTCTGTTCCCTGAAAAAGGTGTCTATAGCCTGACCTTCCCAAAAACACCGAATGCATACAGCGAGAACGATCATCACGTGACAATACCAAACTCCACTGCAAACTCCACAGCTCCCGAGTGGCTCTGCAGGCAGGATCACTGTTCCCATTAAAAGTTCTGATGTTTGAACAGAGCATCTTCTCCAGAAGAGTTGGCAGGTACTGCTTCCAAGAAAATCCTGAAAACAGTACACTTTAGTGCTGGTCAACCGCCACAGAGAACATGTAAGAAATAGAAACTAGCTATGGGATCATGCTCAGCCTGGCACTAATTAAAGTGATCTGGAAGAACGATAGTTCTTATAGTGAACCCAACAATTGTTTTGGCCTGCTACTGAGGACAAGGTAAGGCGATCCACATCTCTATTCCCAGCTCCTTCTTCCTGGTCTAGGTGCCTCACCTGAAAAACAGTGAGGTCTATCAAAAGTCACTGTGAAGCAGAACTGCTACCAGCCAATACTGGTAAATAAACTGGTCTTCCAGAGCTCCTTACTGTCTCTCCTTTTTTTCTAGGGGGTCATCCTAAGACAAAAAGTGGAAAACTGAGCATTCAGTAAGGGCATGCACCTCTCCAAGCAGAATATCTAGCATGTCTACTAGTGATCAACAGCTGCAATGACAAAATTCCTGGTCCCTACCATTCTACGTCTCCTAGACTTAAGCTCCAAAGTATTTTATTTTAGTAACACACCAGAGGTATGGAATAACAGAAAAAAAGTAATATACTTTAATACAGGATCAACATACATTGTATCATACCGTACTAAGAGACAACACAGGCAAGGCTGTCACAAAAAACACAGGCACTACTAGTACTTTATTTTAGATTACAGGAAATTCTAAAGTTTGAAAGCATATGTGGAACAGCCACACACACAACCCTTACATTCAGGTACCATAGCCTGAAGGTTATGAGAGGTACAAGAGCAATGAAAACAAATCAAACTATTGTGAACAGTATCCAAGTGCATGGGCCCATCTGTACCAGAAGTATAATTACCAGAAGACGTCAGGTTTGTATTAAGTTTTATTTTCACATATGTACAACTTAAGAAACGAATCTCAATTTGAAAAAGTTCAGAAGTTATCTTTCAACAACACAATGTAGACATACCTTTGAGGCAGCAAATATTACTCCTATTAAGGCTCTTATGAAAGGATGGATATCATGCAAATGCAATTAAAGAGTACATTACATTTCAAAATATGCAAACCAAGTTCAACTTTATCTCTTTCAGAAAAAGAACATATCAAACACTGTAACTGTGACTCACCAAAGCATTTACATACATGCTTGAAGCTAAGTACACGGACTAGGTAAACTTAAGTAAAATGTAACAACTGTCAAGCTACCTTAACCAGACCACAACTACTACAGTCAGTGATCAATCCCTTCCAACATCACAAGTGCCAATGTCTGCACCAACGATGTCATTTTACATTCACATAAACCGCTGCTGACTGCAAAATTCCATATGCTTTTTCAACCTGTAAGGCCCACATTTTTCACCTTTGGCATTAATTTGTGATCACTGAAAGCACTTAATCCCTCTGCTGAGCCTGGGGAAGAGGCATGCACAGAGAGTGCCTGTATCACAGCAGTGCACAGCAGGAACTGCGGGCGCTGCAGGAGCTGCGTAACGGAAGTTACTTCCATCAGGCATTTAGAAAGATTCTGATTAACTTCCGTACATTGCACCCCTTGCTTATGATCTCAAAGAGTGAAAGCTGGGGTTTTTTTTAAAACCATAACCAGCATTAGCACTAAATCAAACAAGCAATGCTAACCTACAAGAAAAAATTCTTACTTAGTATTTTAGTATAGTAATGCTACTTGTGCAAACAGTATCTAAAGATGGTCTAATATTACCAGCAGGGAGAAAGCTTCATTCCTTCTCTATGTCATTGTAATACATTGAAATTAAATATAATGAAGATGGTCAGCTGTGTGACTTTTAGTATCATCACTAACATAACTCAAAAATAAAAGGCCTAATGATTTGAAAGCGATGAATATGTGAAAAGAAGAACACAACTGTTGTGACCTCTCCCAGGATGTTATGTGCACTGCCCGATGTGTGCAAGGTGCTAGATGACTACTTTTTCTTTCTTCAAGCCTAATGCTAACACAATCAAATTTTAGTTGTCTACTCAAAAGGAAACAACAAATTATCTTCAAAATTGTATATCATGTAATTTTTTTGGCAACTATCAAATTGCCTAAAGGCCCATACTTTTCAGAAGTTTTGTATCACATCACATTCAGTGCTTACAAATTTCTTACAAACAGTATTCCTCACCTAAGAAAATAGTAGTTAAAAGTATGAAGATTCCTTTATTTCAGTCCATCTAATTTTGAGTCACAGCAGCACATCATTTAGATACTGCTAGGCACATACTGTGTGTATATCTGCAACTAGAAGAACAAAAAAGGGAAAGAAAGATCCATTTTACTTTAATCCTGACCAGCAGCTGTTAGCAATTTTCTTTAGTTATCACTGTGGGACGTGATGGATGGGAAGACTCAATATGCTGAGGAACTAGTATACAGCGTACAAGTGCTCTCAAGGACTGTTGTTCAACAGCACATTCAGTGTAACTAGGAACTACAGACTGTAAGAGATAACAGATAGTTCCTGGGAGCATCTATTATTCTTCAGAGAAGCTGTCTGATCAAGAGGATAATATCTGGAAGAACAATTGCATCATCTTTTGCTATATAGCTAGTATATCATGTCATTGAGGGAAGAGAAAAGTGAACATTAACTCAAGTGGTAACTCAAACCAAGAAATATGCATAAAAGAACAAGTTGAGATATTACCATTTTAAGACTTCCCATACACTTTGCAACACAGAGAAACTGGATACACAAAAACATGCAAGTCAAACAAAGCTAATCTACAATAAACAAAACCAGAATACACTTATTTCAAAGACTTAAAACATTAAAATATTCACCTGATGCTAAATAGAAGCAATGGAATAAGGTCTAGACCTAGCCATGTGATTCAATAAAAATTCAATTGGCTCTTCCAGCCTTTATTTCCCTCCTCTCTTTACTTGTTTTTATAATTTCAGGCCATAAACTTACTGAGTGACATGGGAGCCGAAAAGCAAATGTAAACAAAGCATCTTCCTCTCTCTATGAGAAGCAATGCTCCAGGGATTTGTGATTATGTACGTATGTAGCTGCACAGCCTTTTTCCAGCCCACAATTACACGGGATGTCCTTCTCCCAGGGATAAAGCAGGATGTCAACTACTCCAATACCAAAAATATTATTCGAAAAGACATCCTTCTCTTCTGAGCAGACCTTTCCCATCTGGGTTGCATACTCATGTAAAAGCATGCATTGACACCCATCACTAACCTTCTGTCTGAAAGTTGTGCCACATCGTTA
Source organism: Pygoscelis adeliae (assembly GCF_000699105.1). Taxonomy (NCBI): domain Eukaryota; kingdom Metazoa; phylum Chordata; class Aves; order Sphenisciformes; family Spheniscidae; genus Pygoscelis; species Pygoscelis adeliae. The sequence goes on from NW_008825109.1 coordinate 19,645,526, forward strand.
TTAGATGTAGCTCTCAACTCATCAGATGAATCTCAACAGATGAATAGCCTTTTTTACAAGTCTTACAAATAAAAGCCCAGTAAAATAATTAATAACTTTGTCCCCAAACAAAAGCTCCATTCCAAAATACGAAATCAAATTATTAATCTTTCAAAATGCTCAACCAAGTCATCACACCCATTTTGCCCCAAACCTGAAAACACAGACTATCAAGAAAGGCTGGAAATCACTCATCAAGCTTAGAGATTAATCCCAGAAAACTTCAAAGACATTCCAATATGTTTTAAATGACATAGAAGAATAGGGGCAGAACTCTGTCCTAAGACTCAAGAACTTTATAAGAAGTCCTGAATTTTACCAATACAGAAGAAGGTAGCCAATGCAAAGCATGAAATACAAAGAGATTAAAGAGTTTTTTTCATCTCAAAACACCTCAAACCACAGAAGGAAGCAAACTGCACTAGAAGAAATTTACAAGTAGTCTTCAAGGGAAGTACCATGTAAAGCACACTGCATTAATCTAGACTTGACATTATGAGGGCATGTCTCACTGTAGCAAGGTCCATACTAAACACCAGATCAGAGACAGAAGATTAAAGTAAAACATTAGATGTCACAGTCACTGTTCTACTGATCCAGGAAAGGCAGAGACTCCAAGGTGAGCAGAAACTATGAACCTGCTTAATAAAGGCCATTCCTGCAAAGTCAAAAAAATCATACATCCAACACTTTCATCCCTTCATTAAAATAGAAATACTATAAAGGAGCACTCCATAACATATCCCCATTGCTTCTGACTGACATATTGAATCAAAGGTAAAAGCAGAAAGTTAGCAGAGATAATTAGAGCAACAAAGATCTTTTCACACAAGGCAGCACAGCTGAGCAGCCTACCAACCAGCAGATGAATTATTTTGTTTGTTACTTAAAAAAGCAGCTGTTAGTTGACTACTTCAGTTTATTAGGCATAGGAAAGTTCATCTAGAGGTCATTCTGAAAAACACCTCACCCTTTGTTTAAGCATGTACGAAGCCCAGCAGAAACCAGTGATAAAGAAGGAAAAAAAACACGTAAGTATTTGCTGGCTTTGCTTCCAAACATTTCAGAGCAAAATGTCATTTTAATGCTGTCGTGGTTTGACAGCAAACAAGGATGCCAGTCTAATTAGATTTTTTTTTGTTCTGTCATGCTCCTGATCCTATCTAAGTACTCCTCTGGAAAAAATTCTCATCGATGATGAAGGCACAATTATACAAACCTTAACATTCACTCTAAATGTAGCTATGCAAAAAAAGGAGAGAGGGTAGGGAAAACAAAGGTGAAGTATATTTCTCTTCAAATAATTAAGTCAGTTTATTTTCCAACAGCCATATAAATTTAAAATATGAAACAACAATAATACAGCTATAGAATCTAGGTTTTCTTTCAAAGCAGCAGCATATAAAACATATAAAAGCTAAAACCTCAGCACAAGCTTCAAAAAAAACAAGGACTGAGTGAATTTGGCCGAAGACATGAAACTCACAAAATACAGTACACAAAAATACTGGAATGCATAAGATATAAAGCTACACATTTTAGATAAGGAAAGACATTGTAAAGTATACAAAATCTGCAAAATTAAACCATGGGATTTGGGGGACAGTACCATGAATACAAAGAAGTTGGCAATTAATACTTGTAGATGGAGAGAAGAAAGTGGCAGTTTTACATTTAGCATTGTTTTCAGGTTCACGACTTCACTTTCTTAGCATCTTTTTTTCCAGAGTTCTCAGTAGCCAAATCTGCTTTTCTCTTCTGTGACTAAAAAGGGAAGAAAAAAAATATTTTATAAATTCAACAAAATGGTGGCATTATTAAAAAAAGAAATTGAAGTACATGATTAACTATTCAAAAAGAAGATAAGGGGCCCTAATGTATTATATATTACAATTCAGCTTTGTAGGATATAATGGAAGGGCAAACAAAAATCCCAGATTTAGACACTTAATTCTGCTACCCTTTTTATCTTCTTGAAATCATTACATGGTCTCAATGGTACAGGTACCACACATACCATGAATTGGATGAAAAGATCAGGACCTTGACTTATACACAATTCTGTTCTAAAGATGACAACTCTTCAAAATAAAAGAAGCACTTCTTATCATTTCTTCTTCCAGGAACTACTATGTAGGGGAGGAATAACAATCTAAGATTAAATTAAAGCAAACGTATGATGTAAATATGTAGGTAGAAAGAGGGCAGTGCTACGTTTTCTTAAAAAGTCTTCCTCTGCTACTTAAACAGAAGACTCTTCTCAAAAAAAAAAAAAGCCCCAAAATACTACGAATTGGGAATACCTTCATAAAATCTAGGAGAGCTGTGAATAGACAAATATTTCAGTTTAATCTCTCAACTAATGGTTTATACTAAAACAATCAGTGGCTACAATTATCTTTTTCATTTTCTAACAAAATGTAATTGAATTCTGCCCCACTAGAAGTACAGTAAGTGCTGCTAAACATACCGCTGTAACTTTTGCTCCTCTTTTCTTCTTTTCAGCTCTTTCTTTTTCCTCAATTTCCATATTTTCTTTTTCTATTAATGATATGAGAGTATTGCAGCGTCTCTGAAACTCCTAAGGAAACAGAAAACATCAAATTCTCTAAATAAATTATACAAATTCCCTCATTTACATAAATATGTTTAAAATTATTGAATTCCAAAACACTTAAGTTTTCCAGAAACATTCAATATTCATGTACTAATAAGATTAGCTTAGTTATTGTTCATCTGTCTTTACCTTAGTGTAACCTTCTTTATAAACAGAGAGAGATTTACTGAAATATTCAACTTCCTGACAAGGAGTTTTCAAGGATTGTCTGTATCTTCCAAACTGACACCCCAAAAGACTGATCTGATCTTTCATCTTGTTTAGATGAAGCAAATTATAGCCTGCCAGCATACTACGCCAGATTTTAGGAAAAGAGGTCTTCAAGTATATCTTTAAAGCAGAGAGAAAAGGAATCAAAGGTATCTTAAGCGATATTTTTCTCTGGCGCACAGACTAGTTTTTTTGCGGTAAGACACTGTAGAGCTCCAAACTGGCAAAAATCTATCTAGTCTTAAATCATGAACTCACTGTTGTATTTTTAGTCAAACAGCACCCAAAAGGTAGCAGGCCCTAAATGCTTTTAGCATCAAGACTTCCAAGTCATCTGAAAGTGATCAAGATTAAATGCCATAAGGTCATTTAAACATTAAAAAATATTTCCAATACAACTCTAAAAGTATCTGCATTGCAGTTAATAACAGTTGGCTTGGTTAATAGAACTCATTTGACTGGGACAGCTTCTTGTATCCCATCTAAAAAAAAAAAAGATCTCTTACCAAATACATAATAGCACTCATTTCTACTATAATTATTCAGTATGTTCTATGTACATTGAGAACAGCAATTCCATGGTTTTTTCTTTCCAACTCAAAGCAGGAAGCTTTCTTCTGAGGAAAAAAAGCCGGAAAAATATGTCTTATCTCTATTAAATTCAGTGAAGCAATTTTTGAACCACAAGCTATCCTAAAATTACCTAGTAGCATAAATCTTAACCTACAGCTGGTCTATTTGCAATGAAGTGAACAGGTGACCTTTTTGCCCTGGAATTAGTCTCTATTTTCTCAGCATCTGTAGCCTGTACATTGCCTCAGCCATCATGTTACGTGACGGAAAACGATGCAGCCCGCACGCTTTCTTGATCCTGAACATTCTGAAACAGCCAAGTATATGACTCATCTTTGAGACCCTCAAGCTTAACCACATTCCTTAAGTTTTATAGTTTCCACAGATTCCTCTACGAAGGGTGCTCCATGGCCTTGGGTAAAAGCTGTGTAATTCAGAACAGACACAGAGAATCCTGCCACCACATGAATTTTTTTTACCACAAAAAGAAAAATTTCTTCAGGACATTTTTCTTTACAACTGCCTACTGGAAACGTTCCAGTCTCATGCATGTAGTTTTGCAAACAGAGTATTATAACGAGTCATTTCTACCACATCCACGTAAAAGTAACCCCACGCCCCTCCAGTACAGGTTCAACCATAAATGAGGGCACCATGCTTGTGCCCTGGAATGTGACAGTCCTGCTGGAGCTAAAATACTCTCACTTCAACCAATAAAAACCCTCAAATTCTGCCCACACAACAGTTTTTAGATAAAAAAGCAACAAGTCTGACAAAACTTGAGTGCAAGCCATCCCAACATACATTGCATCCCCAAACACAGAACAAAAGAGCACCTGTCCCCAAAACCTACACTCTACAGACGAATAGAGATGGTAAAAAGTAAAAGACCAAAGTAGAAAGATGATTGTCAACATGTCAGAAGCATTTTACATGATTTAAATTTGTGTACATTGCACTCAAAGACTTAGGAGCTGTAGGTAAAGACTAATGACGAGCTGCTCCATAATAACAACGAGCTGTATCTTTTCTAGTATATGAGAAACTGGTTTGTGTTAAATTCAAGACAAGCCATTAATCAGAAAGACTAAGAAATAACCTTGATCTATTTGCCTAAGGCACTAAGAAAAATCCTCCTCTTTCCTAGGGAAAAATGCTTGCATAAATACATACATTTAATAAAGTGTACAGGTTCATGGTTAGACTTTCCAGATGGACTACTACTCCAGAACAACATGCTGTGGACAGAGGATGGACACAAAACCAATTTTCTGTGGAGAATCACAGAAGCAGTTGACAGTAAGATGTGACATGCACACGGGTTTCTTCTACACCTACCATCAGAAAGAATCTGCATGATAAATCCTGCATTGAGCTACTGAAACTTCAATATGGACTGATCCATTCCATTTTATTACTATAAAAATACACTTAGAGTTTAAAATGCCTTGCACCTTTAGAGATGAGATTTTATTCAGTGTGGCCTGATACTTTTCTCTTTAGGATGGAAAGAGATAAGATGTACTTTGCTCACCCCTTCATAGCTATAAAGACTAGTATTGCAATAAATAAGACGGGAGCACTGAACTATCACCTTCTGCACAACCGAAGGCAGAGATGCTGACTTGGGAGTGAAAGCAGTCCTAAGCTCTGTCAACAGGCCCATATATTCCTGTATTTACAAAGGAGTCATTTGTCTTATACTGGGTAGGGTTTGCAGAAAGGTAAAAGAGAATATGCATAATTTATGACTTCAGAAAACAGATACATGATTCACTACTGCCATGATATTTTGCATTCTTCCTGCATGGACAGAAATAAAAGAACAATAGCAACTACACTTAAAAATTTAAACCTCTGTGCCCAGTTAAAAAAAAAACATTACAGTTCAGGCACCCTCCATCTCTGAAAATTTACATTTTGGGTAAACCATCTGGTTTTGGAATAAATAAATGAAGCAGAATTTTTGTTTTCCAAAGAGAAATCTTCAGAAGGAAAAGAAACAGAAATAAAAAGATGGAAGATACATTAGCTATTTCTATGGAATTCAAGAGACATCTAGTGGTTAGTAAACAAAGTTTTCTTGAAGAGCCTGGTAGGTCCTTTTCAGAATTATGCTGCCCCTTCTATCTTGTTTCGTATCAGTCTGAATGTAATAAAGGGTAATTTTGAGATCACATGTGAATTTGAGTAGTCTAAGAAGTTTTATCCACTTTCACTGAACTTACTATTTACAGCTTTATAAAGATTTGTATTTATACCTGGTTCATTATTCTTGGTATCAAATAACTTTCCAGCATGTTTCTTCATAAAAATTACCAAGCTAGTGCAAAACGGACCCACAGAAATTAATACTTCCACAAATGTCAGGGTATTTGAATACATAAAATACATCAGTGATTGGCAGTTATAAACTACTAAACCATACCTATCATGACAATTTAGAACACTGAAGAAAATTAAATGCACGTTGAAAGTGAAAGATTACTTTAGCTTTGTATTTTCATACTATTCTTTTTCAACTGTGTAATAGCAAAAAACCTAAAAATATTAATAGTAATGGATAGAATTTTAAGAGAAAACATAAGCCAAAAGATTCACTATATTCCCAGTGCCTCAATTTCAGCATTAGACACCACAGAACACATTTCTACACTTTAGCAAATGCTTCCTATCCCCTTTAAAAAGAAAATTATAGTGAACATAAGGATCTGCAAGAAGATTTAAATTGAATATTTAACTCCACCCCTGACTTAACTATATGTCAACTAATATTAAATGTTAAGCTACATTTTTAGTTTCTAGTACCCATTTCTATGATTTACTTAAATGGATTCCTCCATAGACAACTTAGAAGAAACTTCCTAATAGACTAAATATTGGAGGTTTCTCTCTTTATGGACATAATTTTAAAATCCAGTATTTCTTCAAACAGACATTTTAGCAAGTGAAGGTTGTAATTCTTTTTAATTAAGGGCTAACTGCTGCACTATCCAGAAACACTTTAATTGCTGAAATATCAAGTAGAAATTGTATTGCATAATTATAAGTAGCACTGGGAAAAGCAAATACTCCCACCTGTTCAAATGCACATTTTAAATATTTTATCTTATGTTTTATGTATTCTTAGTACAGTACCCAGAACTCTGAGAGAACATTTTACAAACAAATCCTAAGGCCAGGAAATGAGGACAGTAAACAATAATGCACAGTGGTTCTGCAATTGCTAAACTACTAAAAAAATCCAGATTTGTATATGAAATGACATTTAAGTTACATCACTGCAGCATAGCATTTAATTAGAAATTTGCTTACAAGACAATGGGGAGAATCTATGACAGCTGTATAAGGGACTGTGTGCTCCACTCTTTTGTATCAGCCGTGACCATTATGGTTTTGTATTCACGCGGACAAAAATAAATATTCCAGCTCTCACTCACTGCAAGTGAGTAAGATGAAGTTATTTCCAGTATTATAAAAAACTTTGGAAGTACATTTTTCCCATATAAATATGTTCACATGAAAATGCACGTGTTTCTTACATAAGGTGCACAGACCTGCAAATTTTACTCTTAAGAAAAAGGAACTGAACCAGGGGAGATCTGAGCAAAAATTCCAGAGCAGAGCTAACAGCTTTTTATCATTAAAGGAGTCCCATATTCTGAAGTTGGTAGCTTATTATTTGCAACCACCAAAGCTTCTGTTAGTGTTATCACTTCCCACTTAATGACTAAATTAAAAAAGAATGGCTCTGCTGTTCAGACAGAGAAAGGAAAAGAAATACAGCTAAAATTCAAAGTACTAGTCTACTTGCTATCAAACTTATATTCTCTAAGCATGACCAAAATATTCAGAAAAGTATAACTAAAAAGATTTAAGCACTTGTATGTGATAATCCTTATGCACAACTACAAGTGCATTTTAAACTAATTGCTTCAATGATTAATTCTGACATGAATCACTAAACTTCCTCATGCTTTTAGAAATTAAGTACCAATATTAGAAAAGCTGTTCTTTCCTCCCAGTCTATAATTCAGGCGTTTTCAGTCTTTGTCCAATAATATTGTCCAATAATTCTGAAAAGCAGTCATATTTTAAGAAACTGTGTTTGGTAAAACTTTGAGTTTGCAATAAAAGTAACAAGGGTATTTGTAAGGATAGTCTACCTCTGCATTAATCCCTTTGGGTAACATGGGACTTCAGCTTGGCAGGTTTTCTAATCTGTTTGTTTCAGCTGTATTGTGTTATTTGCTGTACTAAGGGAAAAGGTTATTTCATTAAAAACTAGAAATGAGAATAAAAAACAAAGTTATTCTTTCAGCACTTGTTTCCTAGACTCCAATATTCCGGCACAAATCCAAGTTTTATGTGATGGTGCTTAAAAAAAAGGAACAAGACACTTCACTTCGTTCCTGTAACTGATACCTACCATTGCAGTTCTAGATTTGATAAACCAGTCAAATCTGAACTGAGGAGCATTGCGCACACACTGCCTTAGTTCCTCGTACACATTTTCTTTGTCAAAGCCCATCTTGTGTAACATGCATATCAAAAATCTGTCTTCTTCTTCTGTGTAGTTTTTCCCTTTGTTTGTTCCATACTGAATACGCAACTGATGAAAAGGTGCTTTATACCTTGCAATCTGAATGCAAAACAAAAATAAGGACTATTAAACATACAATATTACATCGAGGATTTATTACATATTAGCGTAGATTACTGATACATTGTATACTATATATGCTGTATAAAAAGACAGAACTCCCCTCCCCAACTATTCCTTTTCTGAAGGAATTTGAAAGAAGTCAGCTGCAGAAAACAAAAAACCTGCAATGATTACTTTGGCATCGAGGGCTTTCTTGATACTGATCCTCCGTTGAATTCTTGCCTCTCCTCGTTCAATTTGAGCCATAATCCTTTCAATGTCCTGTAGTTCGTTACAACGTTCCCAGAAAACAGCTATAAACGCAAAACATAATTTGTAAAATAAAATCTTTTCCTCTACTCTTACTACTTTACTCCAGCAAAAAAAAAAAGAATGCAGTTTGTGGTTCCATTAAATCTTAAAAGATTTGCTAATGCTCTCCCTTTTACTACGCTAGCCAAGAAATAAACTTGCACAGACCCTTTACTCAATGTCTTTAAAAGTTAACTATAAGCAAAGGTTTAGTAACAACTGTTACAAAGTTTACATTCAACATAATTAATTGTAGTCATGTAAAACTGAAAAAAATTACTTTTAAGGATAGCTTTTCTTAACAATGGTGAAACAGGTTAGAGCTGCTAGTCTAGCAGTGAAATATTCATATTTCAATTTTCACTAGCTATCTCTAAGGTCAGAGACTACTTAGTCTATCTGTTATAAAAGCTAGTAATTGCTGGCTTCTCCAGTGACTTCTTTTAGCCAACCCAAACTAAATTCAACACTTTGAATTTGAGCTCTTGTGGAGCTCTTCCTTTTTAAGCTATAGGAAGAACATTGAAAAGTTAAATTTTATGAAGGCATTTAGTAAAATTAAATGCAAGGATGAAAGAGGAAGAATTCTGTACAAATTAAAAAGCATTATGTAAATACAAAAGATACAGTGTACTATCTAAAATAGCATATATACTCACAGCATAAAGAATCACATTGCCACTATAAGGCAACTTTATGATTCCACAAGACCAAATTGTCAATGTAAATTAACTATGCCAAGTTCTAAATTTTGATAAGGAGGGATAAAGGCAGCTGAAGGCATATTTATATGCTGCAAATGCAACCTTTTTTAACAGAATTAAGTATTCTGAAAAGAACCATCATGTACTTTAAAAAAAAAAATTGTTCTTATACACATCCGAATTCTACATCCTGTAATTTTAAAAGAACACGTAGCAAAAATGATGGTGATACCACGCGATTAAGAAATACATTTCAAAATATCACAAACCTGAATACTCAATGACCTCCTCGGGTGACTTTCCCTCCACCTCACGGGCAATATTGTCTATATCGTCACGACCATATTTCTCATTAGCTTTAATAAACTGGTTAAAATCTCTTTTATTCCAGTTTGTAAAACCCTGTAAGCAGCAATAGATCAAGCAGGCATTACTAGGTAGAAGGGAAATATTTTACAAAATTTTGTTTTATGTATGTATCATTTGCTCCAATTGGCAATGTCTCTGCAATGTCACATAATTACAGTGGTTAATGATCTTTCAGGATTTCCATAAACTTGTATTATCCAGGGTTTATTACTGAATCATTAAAAGTCTAAAGAGTTATTTTTGTGCATGACTCCACATACATTAGTAAGAGCTTTTTACTCTTCTTTCTTTTTAAACTTTTTATGTGGTATTTCTTTGGAGAAACAAGCTCAATGACAGGTAACTGTAACTTTATTTTAGTCACCTTTCAGCAGATACAAGCAACAAATATCTTAGGAGTATAGGGTGCACCAATGCAAGTGTCATTACAAGTTCTTAGAGTATTGCAAGTATCTAAAGCAAGAGCTCCTACTTCAGACATTTACAAACCCTGAACCAGACAAACAGTTCGATGAAAGCACAAGTATGTCAAGAAACAATCGCTAATCCAAAAAGATGCAATCAAATGGAAACTCTATAGCACTGTCAAACAGAAAATTTATTATGTACCGAAGAAATGAATCCAAAACTGAACAACAGTTAGGTGAGATGCAATGCACAAAAACATCATCCAAGAATGAGACATTACAATTGAAAGACAGGGAAAGGAGAAAACATCAAGAACAAACAAACAAGAAAATCACATGCCTGAACAGCAATTTGTAGTGCATTGAGTTTCTTTCATCACAGAAATACATTTACAAGGAACTCTGTCAGTTCTCCAGCTGAATAAGCTCACTCCACAATTAGATAGCATCTTTACAAGCAGTCTAACATACACAATACAAATATTTATTTTTAATCATTAACAGCAGTACTGACATGCATATCAGCACCAGCTTAAATATTTCCTCTGCTATAAACAGGTGAAATTAATAGTCAGATTGCAACCTTGCAAATTTCTTCTCAAGGTACACTACGCCCAATTCTTTTACAGAAAATTCTCTGAATCAAAAAATCCTGTTACTTTTTGAGACACACCTTTCTCTTAACAATTAGCTTTTAATAAGCCTACTCAGCAGGATAACAGTCCAAAAAGTCAAGAAACTAGCCAGTGACAGGGATTCAGTCCCAGTATAAAAGGAACATGCTTAACAACCCAACTGGGATAAAATTAATGGATGTGACATGTCTTAGGTAGAGGCTTGTCCTCTCTGATTCAACCACTTTTTGATAAAAAAAAAACATACAAGGTAGATGCATATACGAGAAACCGACTGATTGGATTTCTGCATGTATTGCTGGGTAGTGCATCTACTATAAAAGTCCTTGCCTCAGAAATGGTGCAGACATTCAAGGAAATAGTAGGTGACTAAGACGTGAACTTGTTCAAGGACAGGAAAGGTCCCTCAAAGCAAACCCAAGCAAAATCATTACGTGTTGTGTCCTTTCTGTAACATCCGTGTAGCTTTCCTGTGCATATTTATCATTATTAGTATTTCTATTCCATACTAGTAAAAAATGTATGATTAAATACTTTGGCTGGTTTTATTTTACCTGTGTTAGAAGCTTTTCTTTCTCTTCAGTTTCCTCAGTATTCAGAGGCATAGACTCATCTATCTTCTTTTGTTCCTCTTTTTGTACCTGAGCTGCATTTGGGAGGTCAGGATTCCTGGGGACCTAAAAATCAGGGGTATCAATAAGCAGTAGTGCAGCAATGTTATTAAAGATACTGTACACTTTTCTATCAAACCTTGGTTTACAATTTATAACCACGTTAGATCTCACAGGACTGATATAGTCCACACCCACTAAGCATTTGTTGTCACAGAACAAAAAAAAAACCAAACCCAAACAAAAACAAACAACAACAAAAAAATCAAGCACCCCACACCTTGGCTACCCTGAAGAAACCAAATCACAATAAAAATATTTTTTAAAATAACTACCAGAATATTTTCATCAGTATCTACAAAACTGTTGCAAAACTGAAAATATTATCCTCCAAGACAAGGTGATGTATCAAATACTGTCATTTATCTATGCTTCTTCCTTCTTGTCTCACAGGCTCTTAATGTAAAGTTTATCTTCACCTATAAGTAACAAAAGGGTCCTGTTCACTTTTTCTTCAAGAAACTTCAGTGCAAAACACCGCAGAACACATGTAAATGGTAAAATACTTTTTTCCAACTATTAAATATTAAAGCACTGATCTGTACAACAGTTACCAAATGTGTTTTACCTAGATTCGACTGTTATTGCTTAAACCCTTCTTCCCAAAAATAGGACTAGATTTTGTCAAATGTGTGTTATAATTTTGTTATGCCCTGTGCCTACCACTTCTACACACAATGACTCGGGGATATTGTGAGAAGCAGAGCCTCACCTAGTGTAAGCTGTCACAGTTCACTGATTTCAGTGACACTTTTCATTAGCTAAGGATCTGCTCTCTTATAAAACATTATAATCCGTTGGATGTAAGTACAATGAGATACTAAGTTCTGCCAGGTTTACTATAAAGCTATGCATACTGCCAAAGCAAGGACCAGACAACATTATGTAAACAAGGCCTAGCAACATTTTATCTGTCCCTCTCCACACTGACACCAGTTTAGTATTTATGACCTTTAAACTGTGTATTGCAATTCCATACCACACAACAGCAAACAGGTCAGAAACCAGTATCCAGTAAAGATTTTGTATACCTTACATATTTCTGCAGAAAAAGGCAAAGGAAGTTGAGTTGTTTTTAACATCTGGCAAAGAAATTTTCTTGGCTTTGGTGGTTTAAGTTAAGACTGACACATAGAGCTTGGTCTCTACCTATTTAATACCTTCTGATACTATTTATGGCAGTCTTCAGTTTTAATAATAAACTCTCTTCAGATGGAAAGTTATACTTCCATTTCAAAGCAGAAAAAACTTAATCATATTTATCACTTTCACCACCAGTAAACGGTCATACTAAGTTTTTAAGACAACAAGTATTCATGTTTGACCTATCCAGTCTGACAGGTTTCATTACCAGGACAGAAACACCTCTTTTTACATGCATACTGTCAACATTAGTAATTCTCTCATGCTTATTTGTTGGAGCATTAATGGAATACTTTCTTTCC
>NW_008825109.1:19658164-19679343 GCF_000699105.1 Pygoscelis adeliae
CTTCCTTTTATTCTTATCTTAATTCTATCCTGCCATCCACATAAAATTCTTTTGCTTCAGACTAGATTCTAAGACACCTTCTGCTTTTTCTTAAAAAAGTATTTTGCTAATTTTAGTTCTACTCTTTTGCAACACCGATTTCCTATCCGTTGCTTTGTATGACAAGTTTATGTTCTCCAACACATTTTATACACGATTTCTTCTTGCTCCAACCTGCCATGAACATGGGCCTTTTTAAAGTGAGTTACATGTCTGGAAGTAGGGGATCCATTTGATTTACTCAGCCAATACTGGTGCACGTAATGAAAACCAACATCAAAAAGAATCCGTGTTCACTGCTTGTTCAGTAATGTCAGTAGGGAAGGGGGAGAAATTCAGCTAAGGCATAGTGGGGGGGCGGGGGGGGATAAGTCTGTTGTCTGGTTTTCTTTTTGCAGTAGTCATACATTCAGACTTCTCCACACCTTTAAACATTTTATATACCAGCAAAATGCAAGGAAAATTGATGTCACTTTACTTACCTTCGTATCAACACAAAGCCAACTTCAATATTACCTTAAGTTCCTTTCTGCACAAGGTATACAAAAGTTATAATGAAAAAATCATACCCTGGAAGGTGATCTCATATTAGCCAAAAATTATCTTCTCACCTTAGACCACATATCACACTTTTGTTTTTGAGGAGAAGTATATGAAGCATCAGAACTGTCTGTCTTTTATCTACTCTATTTTATTGTTAGGAACCCACCACAAAACACAAAGCTACACAGATATGAAAGTTTTAATGAAGGAAGGAATTACAGATTACTTTTTTGTGTTCCGTAATAGAACCGAAAGAGGCGAATAAAGGTTTTAAGCCATTTCCTTCACAATGAGAAACACTTTGCAAAACATAACACCAGAATGATATATTTTTTAGTTGCAGTCTCATTTACTTCATTTCGCTATTGTCAAGGTTTCAGTAAATCTGCAAAAAGGAATACAAATATATTTCACTAATCTGAAGAGAAAAAAAGCATTACCTTATATCCTATGGTCTTACGGTAATACAAAATTTCTTTTTCCAGAAGTTCAAATAACCGTGGTGGGAAAAACTGGAAATCCTGAATATTTGGTTGTTTTGGAGGTCGTGGAGCCTTCAAAAATACACAGGTACATGAACATTATATAAGCTTGATTTCTGTGCAATAAAACTGCCATAATTCAGCAGCAGTGGCAACCTATCACTTTGCAAATACATTCATTTTATTACCAGTATAGGGTGAGAGCAGGGTATGCAACATGGGAGAGGAGAAGAGCAAAAGAACAACATAAAAAACCCTGCATACTTGCCAACTTCTTACCTTTGGGACTTTCGGTTCACTAACACGTAGGGCTTCTCTGAAATAAGCGTCAACTGCATAATTAGCTTTGCGTTCTCGTTTTGGAGGCTCTATCCATTCCATCATGCTCAGCTACACGCAGAATAGAGTAAAAAGATATTAAAGTAACTGTATGCTTTCTTAAAGTCGCAAAAATAATGACTAATGTGGCACTGCAAAACAGGAACGTGTTTTTGCACGGCAAATCTAATGGTTGTGCTTAATATGGGCACTACAACAGAGCTAAAAAATAAGCTAGAAATTATAGCCGATTATAACACGTATTTAAACATGTAAAAGATAATACACAAGTAAGGCAGTGCAGTGGCATGGATAGATCCCTTTGCAGTATTCTACTCACTTCAGACACCTGAGTAAGGTTATGATTCCATCTACCAAAACACAATGGAAGGACCGGGGACTTGAGCTCTGAATTCTATAGTATCTTGTGATATGAATGAATTGCTTCCCTAAATAGCCCAATGAATAACCTCTACAGAGGCTACAGTATTGGCAAAAAAAAAATCCATTAGCAGCGAGTTAATCTTAACTAGATTATTTGAATTAAACTTACTAAAGCATATTTCAAGACTATGCTGTCTTCAAAACTAGCTGGCTTCTTGTAATGAAATTATCAACATGAAAAAATAATCTTGTGTATATACGCTCACACTCCACTCTATTCTCATTGAATATTTTGTTTTTCTAAATGTTTCTTCAAAATTGATAGGAAACGTGGGTTAGAATGGCATTCTGTAGTTATCAAATAAGAGTTCACATATCTGATTCCAGGTAAGACCTAAAGGATATCTTGATTATACGTCCCGTACAAAACACAGACACAGAGGTAACATTGTGGGACCCTGAGTAATACCTCTTTGTATGATCCTTCTATAATTAGGTAAATTGTCATACAACAGTTCACATTAATGCTTGCGACTAAAACCTTCACTGCAAAAAAGACTTAAGTCCAAGTTCCACATGTAACATCATTGTCAGGCCTGTTTTTACCTCTCAGTTATGTGGCAGTAAAATAATACTGACTGCAACAGTATAGTAGGATGCAACATAGTATTTTTACTGCAGAAAGGATAAAATTTGAGCAATATTGTCAGATTTTACCGTGAAGAACAACAGTGGGGCTGAAAGCTAACTTAATAAAAATTCAGAATATTGATGCTTCTGCAGAGCTACGTGAATTTTTCAGTAGCTTCTTACTTCTCTAGAATAACCTTTATAGCCATAACATTTCTAGTATGGCCTTTATGCTTGCACCTCTAAACTGAAGTCTTAAAGACTAAGAAAAATTACCTTTTGTTTTTCCCTATAATCTTCACCTTCAAAGTTGTATAAACTCATCTCTGTGTCCATAGTGAAATTTCGTAAGGAGCTCTCCCCCATTTTCTGCAACCGTTCATTCATTTCAGCTGTCTAAAAATACAGGAAGATACTTTTAGGCTCACTGAAGCTGTTTTATCTTTTCTGAAAAAAACAGGATTCATCATTATTAAAACATTCTCAATGTCTTTTTCTGCTTTAAACTTTTACTTACTTTTTTCTTGTAAGGAGAGACACCCATAGTGCTTTTCAATTTTGAACAATTTGACTCCAAGACTTCCATTAAACTAAATTTATTATGCTGGGATGTAGCCCTACAACTGTATGATTTAACTTCTAAATTTAAATGAAATTTATGCCCAGCTCTCTGGAGCCGAAATGGTTGTTCATTTTTCCACAGAGCTACCTAGTCCCTAATAAAGTTCCATAAAGGTTTTGTGTCTATCAGAATTGTTGGCATAAAACTTATATCTCTCTAAAAGCCCACAAAATAAACAGTGCTTAAGATACGGTGCACGCAGTCTGAACTTTGAAAATAATTATAACTTACTAATTCTACTCCTTCAAAACGTTCATAAGCTTTAAAATATTTACGAATAGTAAAGTAATAGTTGGGCATAAAAATAGATTTACATAATCAGATTTAATTTATATTTTGTGCGTATATATTTAATGTTTGACACATTTTGAATTCTGTACGAAACTGTTCTCTAACCTTCTTTTCACCTCTTTCTAAAATAGTGGTTATATCTTCTTCTGTCAGCTCACTATCTTTGGAAGCAAAAACATGCGTGGCTCCATGCCGGATCATCTGCAGCATTTCATCTTTTGCCAGTTTGTTAGACTGTTGGTCTATGAGCCTTCCTAAAATTAGAAGAAACGTTGAAAGTTATAATACAAAAGTTCTAGTAGGACCATGCAAACAGTGGATTTTTTTAGTTCACTGGCAGAACAAGAAAGGAAAAACAAAAGAACCATACAGAAAAAATTACGTTTCACTTGAGCCGAAAATAAACAGAAATCGGGAACTTCAGGGAAAATAAAAAAATAACAACTTTGGATCAAGCCATAACAAAGAATGTTTCACATTCAGATAATCCAAATTTTATGTTTAAGATCTTACTCTTACAAAGTTAGCTGAACTTTTAAGATCAAAATCCTATTTCAAGATGAAAAATGACGAAGTATTCTGTAATAACCATTAAAAAGAACTTAAGATTTTTAACACTCACTTCACTGATTTCAACCCAAATCTCTGAATATTTTTCCCCAAATTCTAATTTCTGTCTCAAAATTTCATTTATCCTATCTCATCTCTTCAGACTATCAAAATTTTGACCATCATCCCTTCAGTAGCCCACCCTTTTGGAAATACAACCAACCTTCAAAACTTAGCTTGAGAACCTTAGTTTTTGACAAACTATTCTTCCAAGAGCTTCTAAGCAAAGACACACAAAGCAGTTTTAAAGTTCAGTAAATTCATATGTGGTAAGCAGCACATCTATATAATTCTTTTTAGCTATCATGGAACATATCTTTTTTTCTTTTTTTCCCTTTTTAACATATCACAAAAACCAAGTAACATCTATTCAGCTGTAGTTTGCTCATTTACAGTCTTAGTATAAGTCTATACCCACATTATTTAGGAAAACAAAATTTTTTCAAAAATTTCAGCTGAACAAGTGAATAACTTACACATTATAGTTTCTTAGGTGGATTTAGTGTACTGCTATTATACACAAGGCCTGCTTTCTCTCATACTGTACATTTGTACAGTTATTTAGCCCATACTTTAAGGGACTGAACAATTCTGTTGCAGACAAACATATATAGCAGTTGATACCTTGTTGTATAACTATAGAGTCCAGTCTCAGTTTTATTTCAGCTCTTTCTACAATCCTCTCTTCAACAGTATTATCAGTGATTAGTCGAAACACCCGTACTGGTTTCTTTTGACCAATACGATGCGCACGATCCTAACAAACATAAATCAATGAGTGTTCAGCAACAAAAACTCACAAGCAATAGACAGTTAGCTTGCTACATAGCAGAAACAGCAGACTGAAACTAGCACATATGTCTTGGTTCCTTGCTTATTCAAGAGTATACAAAAATGTAAAACCAGTATAGTAACATTCACTTATATCTGGCTATTACACCTTTTAAGTTTGGGTCATTCTACAGTAATAAATGCATCTACCTCATTGTAAATGAAGATAACTGAATGTCTGTCTAGACTGCAGTTAGGAAGTGGAGATACAACTGTATATATATAAACACATCTGCACTGCTTTCAAACTAATTCTCTCACTTGACATAGGTATTGAAACTTTGGCATCGCTGGCTTAATTCCATGGGCAAAGTCCATGCAGCCACAGCTTCAATACTGTAGCTGTCCCAAGCTAGCTACATTAAAGCATCAATACGCAGCTCACGTAGTACAGGTACAATACACAGCAAATGAGGTTATATGACTAACATACTACACTTCTTTGTAACAAAACTGGTGTTTATTCTCTCTGGAAAACATGAATAAAAGTATTATTTTGTCCTCTTAAATTAAAAAAGTTAAACAACTGGCCTTCAAGGTGTCGGTACCAGAATTTTCTGACTGTCCTTTAAACACGAGTCATTAAATCTTCTATTCTCCTGCATAATACTCATTTCTTTCTGAAAATCCTGCTAAAGCTCACATATCACACTCATCAGTTTCCAGGAAGTCAGTCTACTATTGGTCGTCAGCATGCATATCAAAAGGATGTTATTGACAGTAAATATTTGATGTGTTTAAGGGCATTAAAAAAAAAACCAAAAAATCCAAAAAACCCACAAACCACAGAACATCCCCCAATCATGCCAGAAGGATCACCTGATTTTTATTCCACATGAAACAAATTATAGACTTGATTTTTTTATATTCAGCACTCAGAAAGATAAGATCTTAGTATGTTTAACCCAAAGATAAGGGGTTTTTTTTTCCCCTGGTGTCACCCCCGAATGATATTTCACTTATGCAGAAACAAGGTGGGTTGCAAAAGCATAAGCTTCCCAAAAGGGAGGAATTTAAAGCTGCACACTTTTAATTCTTTGCTATTATTTTGGAAACAGCCCTCTTATTCGTTTACTGTTGTCTTCTGGAAAGTCAGAATTAAGAATAGTTCTACAGATAAACAATATCGTTATAGTATTTTGACAGAAGTAATCTTATTCAATTACAAAAATAATTAAGACATATTTACAGGGAAAAAATCTACGGTTTCTTCCACAATTCTATTCATGCCCTTTTTATTCAATTCCTTAGTTTCTTGGTATCAAATACAAAAAGTAAAGAAAAATAACAAAAACACAAGTTCTGGAAACACTCATACAAAATAGAACAATGACAACTTTAACAAACGAATGTGTATTAGGGAGTTAACTCACCATGGCTTGCAGATCTACTTGAGGGTTCCAATCTGAATCATAGAGAATAACCACATCAGCAGTTGCCAAATTAATTCCAAGACCTCCAGCTCTGGTACTCAGCATGAAAATGAATTTACTGCTGTTGGGAGCATTAAATGTGTCTATTGCTTCCTAAAAGAAAAAAAGTGTCGTTAAAGTATCAGAGTTTTCAAACAAGCTTCCAATATGTTGGTGGCTTTTCAATGAAATTTCTTTGACATTTACAGAATTTTCATACCAAAACCAATTTTTTATAGAAGAAACTGTAGGTTTGCACAGGTGGAAAAATCCATTCTGAGTCCACAAAATATTACATTTTTCATTTAGTTGAGGAACAAACGAAACCTACTTTACCGTGGACTTCGATTAGGAAAAATATATACCCTTAGCAGCCTTTTTAAACTGTAGCATTTTTGCTTTACTTTAAACAATGATGTAGCTACTTATATATATACATATATGTGTTAATAATAACTTCTTAATAATCTAATATGTAAACCAAAGAAATTTCTTGTTTATATACAACTTTCTCACCTCTCTTTCTTCGTGTGGTGTCTGTCCATCAAGTCGGCAGTACTCATATCCACGCCACATGCAATAGTCTTCCAAAATATCCAGTAAGCGAGTCATCTGACTAAAAAGTAGAACTCTGGAACCTGACAGAACAACACAGAAGGTTTTGTCATTGGTTTTATGTTTTCACATTCATCTTATCACAGAGCCTACTATAGAGCATGAGTGAAATATTCTGCACTATGCCTAACTTACTCAAATAAGCCTTTATTCTGAAGTTGCTTTTCTGGTATTGATTTCACTTCTCCTCAAGACAGGTTATTTGATAATTTATACAGAAGAAATACACAGCTGAAGAAACAGAACGCTTAAAGCCATGGTAAGATAAGTAGCTGACGACTGATATGCACAGACACACAAACTAATCCTCTCGTCAGAAAGACAGCAGAAGGGAGGCTCTGCTCTTCTTCCTTTCCTTCTGCTTCTCCATATTACTAATCTTCCTCATCATTCCTGTAAGACTTCCTTCCCTCCATGTGTTAAGATCTACAGAAAAATGGTTTTCAACAAAAACCTCACTGAAAGTGACGAATGCATTCGCTGGAGGAAAGACAAGAATGGATCTATGCAATTTTTGAAAGGTAGTTTTACTTACAACAAGCATTCAGATCACTACTGTTCATAAATGGTACTCACCTTGCTCTCTAAGTTTTGCTAGCAGTTTATCCAGAACTAACATTTTACCACTGTTAGTGATGAGATGCGTGTCAGTGGTGTAAGGAGGGCCCGGCTCAGCACCATCAAATAGGTAAGGATGGTTACAGCATTTCCGCAGCTGCATCAGAATATTCAGCAGACGCATCTTATCCATTTTCCCAGCTGAATTCAGGATATCAATATCTTTCATCAGGATCCTGGTATACCTGAAGTTTTACAGGCAATTTTGAACAACTCTCAGTTTTTATTCGATATTTAAAACATGAATGAACCCCTGCAATATCCCAATTACTTACTTCTGGATGTAGGAGTTTGCTTTGTTTACATAATAATAAGCTATATTATTATGAAACTTGGCAAAAACGTCTGACTGATAATAAGGATTTATAAATCCATACCTAAATATGAAAGGCAATTTGTCTGTGAGGGACAATGATCTGTCATTTACTGGGTTATATCTTACACTTCCATTTTAGGACTACGAAGTGGATCAAAGATATCATTTATGTGACTGAAGCTGCTACACTGACCTGGCTCCTTTTCTCACATCTCTTCTGGGTATGTGGCTCCTCAAGCTTTTATTTTAATTTCAGCTCAGACTTTTTACTGGTGCATACATACTTGCATCAAAGGAGGAAACTTAGTAGGCATATGTTCTTTCAAATAAAAATCAGGAAGGAAAAGAAGTTTCTGCTTTCTTCCTCCCAACCCTTTTCATTACCCTTCCCGAGCAATTTGTAACTTGTACATCTTTAAAAAAAGCCCCAAAGACAGCTATAAATAGGCTTCTCCATCTGACTGTCTTAACATGCAACTACAAGAAAAAAGAAAAAAAAAAAATCAGTGTGAAGAGCTGTAGTGTTCTTTATCAGAAAAGAATCTTACTTTGATGTAAATAACTCACCATTCCCTCTGCATTTTGCTGAGCCCAAGATAAATTTTTACTTCCTTCTTCGGAGGCAAACTCTTTTCTACTTCAGCTTTTATGCGACGTAATAAAAATGGCTTCAAAACCTACACAAATTAAGAGTTTTTCCACAGATAAATTTATAAAATTGATTGCCTCAAATACAAAATTAACAGATTCAATTATCTGATATTTATTCAGAACTAATCAGTAACTACTGCTGTCACGGTGACTCTTTCAGAAAAATTCTGCTAAAGTCTGCAAAATGAAGCTGTCCACTAATAGGCTAAGTCCACACGTAAATATGTAACACTACATAAAGATTGCCATATTCATCCCAGTCGTTATCCTAAGCAAGGGCCAAACCCATACGTTTATAAAATCTATTTATTACCTTTTAACATAAGCTCTGTTTCATTTCCACTAGCAGCATATACAAAATACAACAATATTTCAAAGATAAGCAATGAATGTTGTACTTCTTTCTAATCTGTTTTGTTACTGTATGATGAAAAATGTCTTTTATCTCATGCACAGTAAAACAAAGGTAAAAGCATGCCTTTATTCAGACTAGCATGACGTATATCAGTATACTATTCACAGTAATAAATGGTTTCAAAAAGATCTCAAAATTCTTCATTTTCACATTTTACGTATAGATTTTGACTGCTTCAAACAGTAATGTTACAAAAAGCAGTATCTGTAATAGTAAGTTCCAATATTTAATTCATGAAAATTCTGCTGGGCATTTTTCTTTTTTACGCTGTGTATGCTAACGATGACGTGATTACAGCTTTAATTACTTACAGCATGAAGTCTTTCTACAAGTTTCTGATCACCGAGACAATTTTTAGTGTCGAACCATGAGTCAAAATCCTGTGGTAAGAAACAGCACAATTGGTATGAACAGTTTATCATCTGTAGTTTTAACAGACACATATTGACTCTCTTTCACTCCAGCCAAGAGTGGCACAAATCTTGAGACAAATTACTTCTGTGAGTGAAAGAAAAATCAGTCTGCAATTCTGTGCCAGCTCCCCAGCACGTTGTAACATTCAAGTCAACTGAGTAACTCCGCAGACAAAATACTATTACTCTGCTTAATTTACAATGGTTTTCCACGCTCATCACTGCAGTGTCCAAGTTCTTCCCCTTAGTGCTTATGTAATGATGGGGCAAGAAGGTAAAAAAAAGAAACCAGAATCCTTAAGTAAATGAGATGGACAACAGAGCAAAAACAATGGAAGCAAGCAATACAAGTACAAGGAAACATTAGCAGTAAAAGAGGAGAAAGATGACTCAAATTCTAAATTAAAAAAAAAGGCTTATGCCTATTTGGATGCTTCATATTCTTCATTCTGCATTGCTTTTGCAAATTTTTTTCCACTTTGCATAATTCTTGAACTATTTAAAGTATTACATTTGCTATTACTGGCCTGAGGTCTTATCTGCACTAACAGAATGCACTATTTTCACTAGGCAGAGCAAAAAAAGTAGCCTACAGCCACAGAGCTTCTACTGAATCCAGGTCTTCCGCATCATATGTCTCTTACTAGGCTGGTCATTCTTCTCTCCTGCAGAAAGCAGCCTGGGAATCAAAATAAGAACAAGACTGTACTTCCAAACCTCAACTTACATCTGCAGAATTGAAGACGTCAGGTAAAAGAAAATTCAGTAATGCCCACAGCTCGTGGAGGTTATTCTGCAAAGGAGTTCCTGTAAGCAGCAATCGATTTGTTGTCTTGAACTCACGTACAATCTCTGACAGCTAGAAATACAACGAATAGTTATCATCATCATGTACATTTAAGCATAATGAATTTTCATCAGTTTCTGAAACAATGACAACTAAATTTAAAAGACAGTGAGCTACCTATGAAACTCGTATTTACCACCCAATAGCTCACAGCTTGTATTTTAAAAAAACACCACACCTAACACTTAAAATCTGCTAAAATCAGATGGAATCTTTTGTGTCAAGTTATCTTCAAAATATCAAATAATTTTGGGTTTACCTTAGACTTCTCATTCTTTATTCTGTGGGCTTCATCAATTACCAGGTACCTCCAGTTAAATTTTTTGAAGACCGATTTCTCTTTAATTACCATTTCATATGATGTAACACAAACATCCCATTCACCAGGCATCATAACATCACGGATAAAAGCAGCCTAAAGCAGAACAATTAAATTAATAAACATTTATAAATATGAACAATTTATATGGAATTCAGTGAAACCTATCTCCACCAACATTACTGATGTGCTAAGCTAGCACACAAAAGACTGAAACATCTTTTCAGTAACTGAAAGTTACTGTAACAAAAGCCTTCAATCCTTTGTACTTTAGGCACAGACAGATCATCAGCTGGGGTTAAGCAAAACACAGATTTTCTCCTATTCAAAATTAACTATTTACTCTTCAGCATAATTTTTCTGTAATTTAGATATAGTACATACTACCAATAGGGGGAAAAAACCTCTAAACTAACTAATCCAAAGACACAATCCACAAAAAAGGTGTTTCAAAACAACTCACCTAGCCCACTCCCATCTTGACTCTTTCCTATAGATCTCCCTCCTCTGTCCCATCTCTATTTTGTAAGGGATACATATCTAGGCATATAAATCCTTTCACATGAAAGAGTACCACCCTATGGAAAAGCCACACATGCAGGTCTCCAAGAACTTACTTAGTGGGGCACACAGATCACCCCAGCTAGTAGGACTGACAGAACTGTTCAAGCCCACGGCCTTGAAGAGCTACCTAATAAAAGAGTGTTCTGTACAATACCACGCACTGACTTACAAATGCAAATGTAAGCTCAGAGGTGCTTTAGCCACCACAGAACAGAAAGATTAAGTAGAAAACGAGGACATGAAAAGTTATGACAATACAAACATAAGACTCTGAAAGCAAAGAAAGTACAAAGTGAAGGTGCGCGCTTCCCTTCCACACAATCTTAATTTCATTCCATGGAGCTAGCAATAAACACACTGTGGTACAAATATTACCAGACTTCAAATTAAAACAATCTGCAAAGAGCAGCACAGTCAAATCCAAGACTATAGCACTGGAAGGAACTGCCCAAATCACTGGCAGAACCAGCAGTTCCTCTCACAGAATCATAGAATCATTTAGGTTGGAAAGGACCCTTAAGATCATCAAGTCCAACCATTAACGTAACACTACCAAGTCCACCGCTAAACCATGTCCCTAAGCACCACATCTACACGACTTAAATACCTCCAGGGATGGTGATTCCACCACTTCCCTGGGCAGCCTGTCCCAGTGTTTGATAACCCTTCCGGTGAAGAAATTTTTCCTAATATCTAATCTAAACCTCCCCTGGTGCAACTTGAGGCTGTTTCCTCTTGCCCTATCACTTGTTACTTGTGAAAACAACCCCAGTTTCCTCAGCTGCTCCTCGTAAGTCTTGTTCTCAGAGCCTTCACCAGCTTCGTTGCCCTTCTTTGGACGTGCTCCAGCGCCTCAGTGTCTTTCTTGTAGTGTGGGGCTCAAAACTGAACACACCATTCAAGGTGCAGCCTCACCAGTGTCGAGGACAGGGGGACAATCACTTCCCTACTCCTGCTGGCCACACTATTTCTGATACAAGCCAAGACGCCATTGGCCTTCTTGGCCGCCTGGGCACACTGCCGGCTCATGTTCAGCCGGCTGTCAAACAACACCCCCAGGTCCTTTTCCACCAGGCAGCTTTCCAGCCACTCTTCCCCAAGCCTGTAGCGTTGCAAGGGGTTGTTGTGACCCAAGTGCAGGACCCAGCACCGAGCCTTGTTGAATTGCATACAACCGGTCTCAGCCCACCAACCCAGACTGTCCAGATCCCTCTGTAGAGCCTTCCTACCCTCAAGTAGTAACAGGCAGCCATGCAATCCATATGAGGAGACACAGAATTCACAGGAACATCCAGCTCGTTGATCCCCTTCAAGTTAGAAAACCACCCTATATCTATCTTAAGGCCTTCACTATGAAAGATGAAAAGCTCTACAACAGAATCCTAGTTACAAGGCAAGACATGGACATAAGACAGAAGTAAAGAGTGGGAGAAGTCACCTAAAAAAGGTGAAGAAAGAAATAAAGTGAGGACAATAAAGGAAAATTAATAAACACTGTCACAATGCAAACACAGAAGAGATCAAAAAGAAAAAAGGTGCAAAAATCAAAGAGGAAGGCAACAGAAAAAGAGGTTATACCGCTGTACTTTGATCCCAGTCTATTATTTCATCTATTGATTTGCATTTTTTCCTCATAGTTACAAGCATAACACTTTGCATTTTCAACGCTAATATAGTTAAAGATTACTAAAAAATACTGTAATTAAGGAAGTAGCTTAGGGAGAATTCCACATACCCAAATGCTAGTTTTTGGCAAATAATGCATACATCTTTGAAATGTAGAGCACTTACTCTGGCGTCTTTATCTCCAATAAGGCAAACAGCACGTAATGATGGAACCCAGCGTTTGAATTCATTCATCCAATTGTGCAAAGTTGATTTTGGAACCAGGACCATGTGTGGCCCGGGAATGTTTCGGTAATGCTTCAGATAGCCTAATAATGCTATTGTTTGCAGAGTCTTACCAAGACCCTGCATTGACAAAGAGGGGGGGGAAAGAAACCTGCTGAAATGAAATACCGTACAGAAATAGTTTCAAACAATTTTCCTACTATATAATTCTGCCACTTAAGTTTTTTAAAGCAAACTACACAGCAAATGTTTGCACTACAATTTCTTTCACTGCATTACAATTCCAGTTGTGAAGTCTAACTGTTGCAGAATGATGCATACTACTGCACATACATTAAATACTATAGGCACTTTAATGTTGAATTTTGCTCAATAATTACCACAAAAATTCCAAAAGATTACTGCTTACCATTTCATCTGCCAGAATGCCATTAACACCATTTTCATACAATGAGATCATCCAGTTCAAACCTCTAACCTGATAATCTCTTAGTGTTCCTCCTTTCACATCTGTAAATGTAAGATTCCTCTAAGTAGAAAAATACTAATTCTAAGTAGAAAATTTTAATTGCTATCTGCTCAGATTTGAATTACATCAAAGCAATCAGAAAACTGTCAATATAATACTTACATGAAGGAGACTCCTCAAATCGAATACACACGTTAGATGTTTTTCGACTCTCTGACAACAGCTCTTCATCTTCTTCTTGTTCTGTGCGCCTGTGACGATAACTAAAGAAAGAATCCAAGAGTCACGTTTATATGAAATAATTTCAAAACACTGACTATAAAACCAAAAGAGAAAATCACTGATCTACAATGTGTGTGTTCTAGTACCCTGACCAAAATCATGTCTTGTTATTAAGTTATTCCTTATGGTTCATTGCAGCTTTAATTAGAAAGGCTGATATGAAGCCCTCTCCTCCAGAGCCATTAACTATACTCTGACAACAAGTATCATGAGTTCTCTAAGGTACTTTTAATGAGCAACACAGAAATACAAGACACACATCCGTGGTGGCCTTAGAATCAATTACTTGATAACTATACCATTCAGAAGAATCACATATTCAATTTAAAAATTTTTAAAAATTTATAAATAGAAAATGCCATTTTGTAAACGTGTCAAAAACTAGTTGCTTGCTATTACAAGACCCCTCAGAAACACTACCTGCCTGCATTACTGACTAATATAGACAGACCGGTGGAGCGAGACAATTGGTGCTGAGGATCAAACATCCATACTACACATGCACGTTGTCTTGTTTTAACTTGATCTAGCTCCACTCTGGTCCCACTGACATGTCCACGAGCAGCTGGAACACATCAGGTGCATTTCTGGAGTGCATCTTCTATGCATTATGCAAAAGAAATTCAACTCAAATCACTCCACAATACGGACCAAAGCATGGTAAGTGACAAGAATCAGGGAATTTACTTTAAAAGTGCATTCCTGATCCAAGGTCATACAGACGTTGATGAATCAGCATGCATACACCAACAAGCTTTTAAAGAAATTATGATACACTATCAATAGGAAAAGTTCTGGACTTACTTAAAGCACAATCTCTATGCTACTAACTAAATAGATATGTTAAAATGTATAATTTGTTTGAAAGCGTAAGAAGTCGGAAATAAAAATAAAACATACTCCCCAGCTGAAATCAAACTCTGTTTTTCATCTTTCTTCATCCGTGGCCGTCCCAACTTGACTTTCAATGGAGATGTTGGTGATTTTTGTGCTGCAGGCTGAATAAAATGTGCAAAAAGTTCTGTCTGCTTCAGGAGGAATTCAAACCTTTTTGCTCGATCTGCTTTCTAGTTTCCAAAGCGGGGAGAGAATTAAGAAAAGAAAAATCAATATCTTTTCTTCATAAAAAATGTGTTTTTATTAAGAAACAGAATTCAGACACTTGTGAGAACAACTTATATGAGGAGAGACTGACAAGACCATCTGCCTACTGTTAGCCAACTCAGACGCTACAAGCGTCATGAAATAGCTCTCGAGCTGCTTCAGCTTACAGCTAAGCGCGAATTGCGTTAGAGCACCCAATTGTAACATGTGGTAGTTCAAATGATCCTTCACGAATACCACAGCAATTCTGGAAGACGTGGCAGGACTTGATAACCTCATCCCAGCAACTCATCCCCATTCAAAAGATTAGTAAAACAATGCAAAAACAGTTTACTTGTATAGACTGCTTAAGTTTGCATGGCACACCAGCAACTGTGAAGGGATGCTTTAAAGGGCTGTCTACAAAAGATGAAGAAAAAACTAAGGTTCTGACTTATAGTAAGGGATGAAATCCTAACCTTGCTGAAGTCAGCGGCAAATCTTCCATCAGCTTCAAGGCTATCAGGATTTGACCCAAGACAACAATATGGTAGCTCTGTTTTTATAAGTACAACTAAAGTAATGGATGCACCAGCCTAATACTGCTTTTGCTGAACTTTGTGAATTTTGCTGTCAGATTTCCAGTTTCAATCGTTTCAGTTTTGCCATATCAATGAGGCATAGGCACTTCACTATTTAAACACAGCAAAACATATGTCCTTCTCTATATTTAAAAGACAACATGTTACATATTTTTTAAGAAAAATACGATAAAATGCAAATTCTGACAGAATGCAATTGTTATCAGTTTCTCTATGCCATTTCTAAGCATCATGTAACACTGTACCACTTAAAGCAATTTTCATGTGATCTCATTAAATATCTGGATATAAACTACAAAAGTGAAATTGTAGTTCTGTACCATAACCTTTCTAAAAAAAATATACAAACAACAGAAAGCTTTTCTGCAGGTAACTCATATGCAAGTAAAAGTGCTCTCACAGCCGTTACACAAACCAAAGAAAAGGACAATAAAAAGGAACCTGATGTGCAATGCATGATCTTGCCACATGAGGGCAATGCACTTCTTTTAATAGTGCACCTCTTACCAGCAAATAAACATCTTTACAAAGCTCTCCTGGGAAAAAATTACTATTAATTTTCCCTTGCATTCATTATCGGTCTATTTCTGTAAATAACTTGAAAACCGAATAAACTTTTAAGGAAAAAAACAATTCTAAAAAGGGGGAGTAAAGACGTGGATGTTTACGCTCGTATAGGATAAGAACAAATCCATTCAGAGGATTTATATTAAACCAGTAATACGTGATGGTTTTGGCAAGCTAACCATAACTGGTAAGGTTCTATATTGAATGCCACAATATACTTTTCTGCCTGAAAAATTATTGGCTGGGTGTAAGCAGCGTGCCTTGATAAACAGTAAAGGTCAGCTCATGACTGCACAATTGATGAGAGGTAAGATTTTGAGACCTTTGCCTCTTAGAACAACTGAACTAACATTCTAATTTAGGAAAGATGTAAATTCACCATGTATCACTGTGAAACCAAGTTTAGTTATTTACTCAACTCATTCTCAACAAACAGATTTACTTGTGTGTCTTCTCTTTGGCTAAAAGTTAGCTTCATACAAGTAGGTATCAGTTTTCCTATGTCCAACAGTGATACTCTTCCCTGGCTTCTACAGTATCCAATCCTTTCAAACTCTAGTGTAATTATTAGGCATCCATTTAACATTAAAGCTTTTAAGAAAAATGCAGCAAGATACAGATACCAGCTTCAACCAAGAACTTACTACATGTGTCATTCAAGAACAAGTCTTGTAATGTCCTCCTGGTTTCTGCCTCTTTGTAATACAGAAGTTACCCTGTTAACTTTCCTCTCCAGCGCTACAAGCTCCCTTCATTTGTGTCATGGACAGATCCTCTTTTGCATTGTTATGGCACATATATTATGGGGCATATCAACATTTAACACCTTTATGTTTTTATATGATGAGAAACTGGCAGCTTCAGTATTTCTCTCATTTAAGAAGTGGCTTAAGGATGACTCCAGGGGTCATCAAATAAAACTAGCAGAGACAGATTCAAAACCAGAAGGGGAGAGTTCTAAATATAAAATGCAATTGAATAGAAACTCCTTACCACAGGAAGGTGTGTATAACTAAACCAACATGAGGGCGAAAAAAAGCAAGCAGATAAATCCCTGAGGCGGAGGGGAAATCCACTGACAACTACTGAGTATAAAAACCACAGCCTCCAACTCCAGAAATCATGCAGACAAAAATACTTGGAAGAGTGGGACAGTTATAACAGAACTATCACTACCTGCTTCCTCTGTTTTCATATTCTTCACTGAATACCTACTGTTAGCCCCTGTGAGAAACACCACACTGAACTAGACATTTAAATGAATCTTGATTCGTTTTTCTTTGCTGACACATCCAGCCTGCAATAACTCCTTGTAACTGTGTTGATCTAGTTCAAGCAAACAAACGTCATAAAAAGCTGCAGTATGTTTTGTCATGAAAACACTTACCATCTTCTCTTCATATTCTGGGTCAACTTCTTTTTCAGGTCTAGCTGCCTTTGGAGGAAGTTTGAGTTGAAACGGGGGATCATTTTTCTGGAATTCAAATTTTAAACACTTTATAAATATCAGCTTCTTTATTTACTAAAGTAAAAAGATATCAAACTGAACAAACCTACACACTACAAGACAAGTAATGCTACTTTTTAAAAATAATTATTTCAAAAATGAAGTGACTGCATTAATCATATTATTCCACCCAAAGCAGAACCTGATATCCATGATGAAACTAAAGAGGGAATATGACCATATAAAATGTACGTTGAAGATTTGTCTCATCCTCATGTTTATCTCTACAAATACGATCCAAGTTGAAAGCACTGAAAGAAAGTACTGAAAGAGTATGAAGTTTAATCTTCCACAGAGATCTTGCTTTAAATGCATAATTAAATCTAGTATCTTGAAAAGATACTTAAAAAAATGAAATGTGATTTCTAAATATAAAATTCCTAACTAAGTTTCTGGCACTTGCATCTTGGTTGGGTTTTGTTTGTTTGTTTGTTTTCACTACTAGATGAATAGTCAGAGTTCATTTGGAAATACAGGTTTAACTACACTTAGCCACATACCTAGGAAGAGACACAAATTAAACACCCAAATCGATCCATGCAGCAACCACTGCATGATATGCTCTTCGACAGTTAACAAAGAACTACCTTATTTACTATAAACAAAAGAAATTTAAGAAACTGTAACAAAAATGGCTGACTTTTGTAGTTTATGAGATTCATTTCTGTCTTCAATTGGGAAGCTCAAAGCAGGTTTCCACAACTTCAACTGCTACATCGCTGCATTAAAAAAAAAGCTGGCAAAAACCATGATGTTGGCAAAATATCTTTTTAAAAAAGAGAATCGTGGGAGAAATGTTTGGTGGATTTTTTTTCCCCTATTTCAGTCTTTGAAGTATGCCTTTTACGCACCTCCTGCAACTAAAAAAAAAAAATTAAATTTTTTTGAGATGTACTAGATTATAAAAATGTTTTTGAAAAGCACTGAATAATCTGAAAGGTACTGCCAAAGTGCATGTCTGTATAAAATGTAACGGAGCAGAGTCTTAATCTGACAAGCAGTTTAAGTATGAGCCTACTATAAATACATTAAAATTAAATAATAATTAATCTAAACCATTCAGGGTCAAGTAGCAAAACCAGACCAAAATGGGACTAAATATGTAAAAGTCTGTCAAGCAACATTACACTTAAATTTCAGAACTGTTACTGATAAATATATATGCCAACTTACTCCTTAAGCAGGCATGCATGCAATCATGCAAATGGGAGGAATGTTTTCTCAAGTCAGAGATCACCTTTTCAAGTTTTGGCCCAAAGGCATAATTCTCTGCAAAGGTGAACAGTACTAAGTGTATAATGAAGTTTTTTGAGAATTTAATGATTCTATAATGCATGAGTTCTGCTTTGCAAGGCCAAATAATGTTGCAAATAGGTAGCATTAGAAATGTTCTATTCACTTACAGCTTCTTCAGTCATAGAGGTAATCAGCTCATCTCAGAAAGCAATGTTAGGAGAGGACCGTGACACCAACATGCCAAAGAGCAGGTCATACATATGTGCATTATATTACTATGTAACATACACTCCAGTAAGAGAGACTGCCAGTGCTAGTATCAGGCCCAAACCTTATTACTAAAGTGACAAAATACTCCTTAGAGGAAAACAAAATTGACAGTAGGCCATTTCAGATGTCTCCCTCACTTCGCCTAGAAATAAATTACATAGATACGTGCTACTGGACAAAAGTTGTCTGCCTACCTCAGGTAAGTATTAAGTTTCTCCTGGACAAAGCAGAACAACTCAGTATTACGAGAATCCCTTTTAACTGCAAGTTTTCCAAGTAAAATGTAATGCAATATTATCTTTCTAAGCACCGAGGCAGATGGCTCTAATGCCAGTTCTGTTGTTAACTCAGATTCTCCCAGAAGAAAACTTATGGTGGCATACAAATGAAATTTATTCAGAAATAAGTATTTGTGAATAACACACTCCGAGTTAAAGAAGCAAATGACCTGACATGTAAAGTTACTGCAGCCACAGCACTATAAAACCACATCCCACACCTTACCTTTCAAGACAAAATAAGTTTCCCTGCCCCCCCCACTCCTCATTGCAGTGTTTCTGTCGAACATTGATGACCCCAAAATATTAAAAATAACAAATGGGAGACTGTCAAAAGCTGGTGAAAGAGACAAACAACTTAAGACACATGCATCCCAATGTCCTTTCTCTTCCTCAGAACTCACAAGCGAAAAGAGTATGCTGTAGTTTCACTAAAATACTATTCTGTGCTGGTGGAGCTAGATGGATAGTAGGGACAAGCATCATATCCAAACTTGCTTCTGCATAATGTTCCGAGTTATAAAAATCTAGACCTTGTCAATTATTAAATTCTGATGAGAGTAAGAATACTTCTCTCTTACTGCCAACTGGATCATGTACCTAATACAACACAGAACCACAAAATATTTCATCAAGTCTGTGAGAGTTTTACCCTAGAAACTTTACACAACGCATCTTCATCACTTAAGAAGGCTGACTTAAGAGGAAACAGGAGGATCAGCAGAAGCCTCAGTGCAAACAATTGATTAACCAGCAAACAAAGTACTTCTGTTTTTAACGCAGGGAGCTAGCTGGTAACAATCTGCCTCTACCCTAGAAAAGTTTTCCATTAAAGATTAAATCCTACATAAGGGTCCCCTGAAAATTGGTGTCATTTAAACACCAGTTTTACATGGTTATGTTTACAAGAAACATAACCATGCAGCAGTTTCAAAAATAACAGACCCTGAGTATTCCAAGGATCCAAAATACTTCCCCTTGAAATCTCTACTAACTAGCCTAAACAGAGCTACTAACTTCAGGCTGAGAGAGAGATTTCTATCTAGTAAGTGCAATAGTTAGTCCTGAATTGGGTAGGTCACATGAACACCTAAATAAGTGACTGGGAATAAGAACTGCTGCTGCTTTAGTTGACTTTACTCTTGTAACCTATGCTATTGAGAACTTTAAACAGATGCATTAAGAATAATCAGAAGGACCCCTTTTGTGTTTAACTCTCATATACAAAGTGGAAATAAACATTCCAAATAGCCATTAAGTTAAGACACTGTTTTGGTACTAGAAAGACTATTTACAGCGAAGTAAAACAGCAAGAGGGGAACAGAGCACAACAGGTTGTATTATATGCCATTATTACGCAGATCGTGTAACTAACCGTATAGCTATGTAAACAGACTTGTGGCCCAACATGAAGTGAAATTCCGCAGTCTGAATAAAAACTCAAACAGCAAAATCTTTTTTGGGTTTTTTTTTTTTCCTTTACGAAACATATTGACCAGTATGGCACAGTAGCACAATGTTGATAATATTCGAAACCATTCACTGCTTTCAAATTATTTCTCCAGGCAGGCTTTCTCTAAGCATTTAGTACCAACTTTTTATCAGTTGACATGCATAAAACTTTGCAGAATAAGTTGCATCCAATACAGAAACTTTCCCCCCTGAACAATCAGGTAATGTTCAGAATTACACTGTACTGTCTCATAGCTGTTTGTATACATCAGTAATGAGATAAAGAATCAAGCGTTCTTTTCAGGCAAAACTGGACTTTCATCAACTGGAACTAAAATTCTGCTTGCACTAATATCAGTATTTCTACAATTTTCTCCAATGTCATGAAAATATGACACACAGTCATCATTCTTACTAAGTTTTTATAAGACTCATTCTTCAGGTTAAATCTTGTTCAGTTTCCAAGGATACCCAAATACATCACTTTTTACATTCCTTGTGCCTTAGCCCGTAGTCTTTTTTCCAAAAATCTGAAGGGAGGGGGCTGGCAGCCATACGTGCTCTTTTGAGGGGTTTATTCAGCACCACGGTTGCATTTTAGCTGGGCAGAGGGAAGGCTGAAGCCCTCAAGCCTGAGGGCTGGGACAGACCGGTTCCGCCGCG
>NW_008825109.1:19680651-19694066 GCF_000699105.1 Pygoscelis adeliae
TTAGTGAGGGCTTTTCAGTGCCCCCGTTGGCCGCTTTGGAACCCTCCGGAGAGCAGCCAGCCTGTGGCTCACCTGCGAGGGGCGGGATGCGCTCTCCTTCCCATGTCTTCCCAGGCGGGAGCCCCCGCGGCCCGGGCACAGGCATGTAGGGCGTGCGGACCCCAGACCTGTTGTGGAAGAAGGAAGCGCGGGTGCTGACAGAGCTGACAAAAGGATAAGGTGCTCCAGGAGCCAGAGAGTAAAACAATGTTACGGGGCAGAAAACTTTTTACTTGCAGTTCATTTTCCTTGGTTCCAAACCCCGTTGCAAATAGCAAGTGTGTTTTCCTAAGTGCCCCAGGCTGTACTTGAGAGAGAAAATCATCTTCTTAACATCTGCAGGGCTGAGAGAGAGGTACCAGTGGAGCTCCCAAAGTAAGAGCAGCTTATGGGAAAAAAATATTTTTTCTTAAGCCATTTCAAATTCAGCAGTGTTTGTGTATTGCATATTGAAATTGCACTCATGAAGCCACTCAATTTAGTTACCCTCAATGCACGCATTTCTGGCTGTCCATGCAAAACATTCAGATTCTCAGCTGCTGAGCTGTAACTTCGCTCATACTGCTAAAGGATTCCAAAACAATCCTTGAGATGGCAGACTTAAAAATTTGAGAGCTCTGAATCAGCCATTTTACCTGGTGATTACTTACAAAGGCAATATTGTGAGCATTTTGTCCAGAGAAATAGATGAAACCCTAGCCTAGTAGGCAGGATGAACAATAAAAGCTTTTTCATTCCAGTAAAAAGCTCAGTAGCTGTTATCAAGATCTTTTTGCATAACTCAACAACTAAGCTGAGCAAATGGGTTATTGCAGCTCATATACACTGCATTTAGAAAGACCTCTGAGACCACTTTTCCATCCATATGTTGACTCCAATAAGGTGCCATTTTGTGAAGAGTAACTGTATGTCTGAACTGTTTCCATGACTGCCTGATTACTTTGAAATTCAGTATCTAAATTATGGTCCAACACAGAAGATTTAAGCTCTGAACCCCCCTTTTCCATGTTGTGAAACAGCTGCAAGATAGTAACAGTGCTGTTCCAAATTATTTAGCACCCTATTGCCTTCTGCATCTGTTGCGCAGTTTGCAACAAAGCAAGGCCCACAGCGTCTGCAGGAGCCGTTCCACGTGATTTATTTTTAAAAGCTTTGGGAAGTACATTTTTCATAGCACAATTGAGAAGAGTGACATGACTGGTTTTGAAAGAGTACTCCAAATAGCTTTTCCAAGCAGGGCTATCTAGAAAATTAAGTTTACCGTTAGCTATGCAAAAAGTCTCTAAGGTAGGAAAATTCCAGTCTAAGATGTGTTTGTTCTTAGCCTTTACGGAAAATAGCTCACTAACCATTTTTAATATTTGACTTTGCTACTCCAGTTTCCAATGCTTGTAGCTTCTGTTTATGCAAAACATTCTCAAGTGTTTGTCACAGCTTGCTTTTTACTTGAAATTCACAGGAACATTACATGCTGTACCAAACAATCAAGCTGCTGCTTTCATGAACGATCCCCGTTGGGTATTTTTTGCTTGTGTGCTTAACATTTGCATTTGGCACTTTGCATAGATGTTCTTAGTTGCTTCTCTGAGACTATGTTGTGTACTCCTGTGGATCCACAGGCCATTGGCTGAAAAAAATCACTTAGTCTTACAACAGTATTATCATGTGATAATCTAATTAATTATAAAAAAAAGTAGTGAAGTGCTTTTTTGTCCTTACTTTATATACTTTTTTTTACTCGTATTTTTTCTAATATATTTGCAAAATTCCACAGAATTTCTCCAATTGTTTTTTTTTTTTCCCTGTGGTTGGGAGGCAGGGGGCTAGCCGTCATGTTAAAATTGTAGATTTAGGTATTAGCTCTTTGTTTTCCCAGTTTTATTACTCCTTATTTTACAGTCTGCCAGACACAATCACCAGGGCTGAATGTGTAGTCCCCTACCCACTAAGGTTTCACAGCAAGTAAGAAGGCCTCCTCTGTCCAACTCAGAAAGATGGCACTTGACATTTTGTATGATGAGAATTATGTTTTCTTGTCAGCCACAAAAGGAGAAATTGCATATACTTAGGGTCACTGTTACCCGCTTTTATGTTTCAGACACTGCTGAAATATGTAAAGAGTTGATGAGATACGGATCCAGGGGCATTTTCATATACTATCCAGGTAAGACCGTAAGATTTTTTAAATCCCCTTTCCCAAACAGGGGACTAATTGTAGTGGTCTTAATTTCTCTAGCACAGATACATTGGGTTTGGGTAACTTTTTAAAATAAATCTTAGTATTCTGTGGAATTACTTTATAGGCCAAGTTGTTGTAAAAGCCCCTTTTGTGTGAGTTTGTGTGGATGGGCTGTATAGGTGCGGATCGAGAAATGTTACCAAAAAGCAGGCTGCAGAAAGAAATAGTACATGCTGAAAGATAGCGTGTGAAAATCCCCCAAGAAGTGATAAGCTTTAGAGACCAGTAGATCTGTTGAAATCACAAGAACAGACAAACTCAGTACACCAAGAGTCTGCCAAATCCGTACAAGGCCACCAGCACGCACAAGCATCAACAGGTTGTGTAACTTGGACCACAACCAAAAAGCGGTGGCTATGGCTGCTAAATACAAATGAAGCCGACAGGGCTATGCATACACCTGCTGAAAAAAGAGGAGCCCTTCAAAGGCTTTCCGAGGACCTTGGTACGCGGGTGGGGTTGGCCTCCCAACTGTTGCACAAACCAAGTAACTTAGTGTGTGTATGCGTGATTGAACCGTGTGAACGCGTTGTGTGGAGAGTTATCTGCTGTTAGCAGGAAAAACTTGATTCTATGGATAAAAACAGCTTAAGTAATAAAAGGCGTCTTAAATATCGGTTGTGATTTGTGTCTTCCCTAACTTGAAAATCCAATTTACAAGTGGCAGTACCGCTGTCAGATACCACTAGGTGGCAACACCGACCTGTGCTCGCCTGAGGCCGGCTGCGGGAGTCCTGACTTCAAGGTGATCCGGCAGCCCGTGCACTATTTCATATGAATGCCACTCAGTTTTAAAACTGATTTGATCAAGAACAGGGGGAAAAAAAAATGTAAATTGAATTTGTAAACCATCTTTTACCTGCTGTTGTTTAATTACTTCTAGAACTGTATCACGTACATTCAGTACCTTCCCCCAGAACGGCAAAAGTGTCCTGTTGAGAAGGGCCTTGGCTAGGTAGTATCCTCTGACTTTTGGATCTCTTTGCTCCCTTGTGCACATTCAGGAGGCTCTCCATTAAATGCCATGCTCCAAAATCCACATCTACTACGCTAATCAGTTCTAGCTTAAATGTAGTAGCGATGAACTTAAACCACAACTGTGTCAAACATGTTAGCTGTAAGCAATAAACAGCTTTATAGCTTGGAAACAAACAGGATCTGGGAGTAACAAAAATGCTATCTCTGAGGTGTTTGCGAGTTGACTTGCATAGTTGCCACCTTTATTTCTGTACTTACATTAGCCTAGCCAAAGTGTGAGCAACCACAATGCACTAACCACACATTACCCTGACTGCAGTGTCACGATCTTGCTTAAAAAGCTTATATCGAGTGTTGCTATTTAAATATTGCTTATATTAAATACTTCTCTTTTCATCTCAGTTGTTATCTGGTTCAGAATTTCATGGTTGCCTTGGTTAAAAGGACATTGGTGACAGGGCTGAGGAACCAAGTGTTCAAGGCCCAGGGGCACTAATACACCCTGGCCACCCTCCTCTGCCCATGGGGGCCAGGAGCCCCCTTTAAGCTCAGACCTGGGCCTTCAGGGCCTGTCTGAGCTAACTCCTAGGGCACAGCAAGGGCCGGCTGCTCCCTGAAGGATGGGGAGCCAAGCACAGTAGCATGGGCAACAGGGCAGGGGCCTCGCCAGCTGGTGTCCAGCCCCACAGCACCTGGGCAGGGAGGGCAGGTCTAGAAACGGTAGCCAGGCTCCACCGCCAGTCCAGATCATCAGGTGCGTTTGTGGTAACAAAGGAGATCCAAGGTCAAGCCAATCCACAGGTCAGAATCACATCTGGTGAGGGCAGCCAGGATCAGGCACAGTCTAGTGATCAGCAGGCAGGTCCAACATTAAGCTGAGCTGAAGGCCAGTTCTTCTGCCACACAACTCGGGCAGGGACTGAAGGTCCAGGGCTGAGCCCAAATGGGCCTCCAGGGCCTATGGGCAGGGAGTGCGAGTAAAGGCCCCAGGTGAGGCTGGCCGGGATTATTAAGCCTTATTAGTGCACTCAGGCTGCTAGCAAAACCATACGTCTCTTAACACAGCAGAAAATAGGCAATATTTTCCTTGTCTGTATTTCAAGCATCTTCCAGACAGTACTGCTCTCAAACAGCTTTCCCTAGGCTTTTTCTGTTGTTCATGCAGGCTCCTATGAATACAAGGGTTTCCTTGTATCTTCTTTGTCTTGTTTCCTGGTGTTTCTGCCTCTTGCATCCTTTCCAAAATGTAGTTTACAACACAGCCAACCTAACAGCAGTCTGAAAATGGTGGTCTCGCTACCCTTCTCCAGGTGGGGTCTCGCTCTGTGCTGTCCTGTGCAGGCAGTGCCATTCATCTTAACATAAGGTGAGCAATATCAGCAAGGCTGACCCAGCAGAAAACTATTTCCCGTCTTTTATAATTTTCCTACTGGTTTAATGCTCTAAACAGACTTGCTGTATGGTCATAAAAATGCCAGAAGTGATACAAGGAAAGCGGTGGGAGGAGTTCATAGCTAGGGACAGGAAGGAGAGCGAGGCCTCCCTTCCAGCAACAGCTGGCTGCTGGGATGTGAGTAAACCCGGACTAAGTTCACACGCTGGCACATAATCAGACTTCATCTACCACCACTATCTCTGTCTCTTGGTTTTCAAGTCAACTCACAAGGTGAAAACCTTTCG
The DNA here is from genome assembly GCF_000699105.1 of Pygoscelis adeliae. Taxonomy (NCBI): domain Eukaryota; kingdom Metazoa; phylum Chordata; class Aves; order Sphenisciformes; family Spheniscidae; genus Pygoscelis; species Pygoscelis adeliae. The sequence goes on from NW_008825109.1 coordinate 19,685,588, forward strand.
CCCCACATCTCTTGCGCCTGTGGTTTAATTTGTGCCTCCTGTTGTTTAAGTTGTCTTAACCATTTACCTGCTCCCTCATTTGGCCTATGCTAAAGGAGAACGTTGTACGGAGAAGCTGTTTTCCAAATCTCCTAGGAAGGACTTCTTCCAGTGAAGAAATGACTGTTGTTTCTGTGAAGTCTGCTGCCTGGCTGGAGTGGCTTCTTTGGCAGAGAAACCATCTCTGCCAGTTTCTGTTATTACATCTTCTGTTGCTGAGAATTCAGAAATGCCGCCTCCGTTCGTACGTCAGTGGTTATGTTCTTGCAAGTAACTTTGGTTATGTCCAGCCCTGTTTCATTCAGATCCTTAGTTTGTAGGTTCCCTTCTAAAGTTTATCCACTTTAGGGTTCCAGATTTTTTACTTCCTCATAGGATTAGAAAGAAACCTAGGCCTCCTCCTCTAGAGCTTACAATATAGAAACTACTTCTAAAATGAGCTCTTGGTTTATGCGTCACTCATTTGTAACCCAAGTTTTGCTGAAGATGTCATTTCCAAGGATGTCCATTGCTGCAGAGCTGTGTGGCAGTTGAGCAGATAAGAGCAGTCCAGCCCCTGCATGATGTAGTTCATGGCTGCAAAGAACAAGTGATTACCTGATTCTGCCTCGGTTACAGGCGCAAGCACATCCAAGCAGTGTACTCTAATAGGCTTGACATTAAGTATTCTTACAGAAAGGGGATTTTTGGGGGGTTTTGTGGTGCAGGCTTCATATTCATGCATCAGTTTTCTGTATCAAGTTTTCATTTTGCCCAACAGACAGTCTCTGGAGTTACCATTAGGGTTTGCAAATACAAGACCTCATTCAGCATTGAAAACTATACCAAAATAGCTAATGTATCCTTTGTATCTGGTTCAAAGAGCTGATAGCTGTACAAATAGTCATTGGTTTTTCCTATTTTGTATGCAATATTGCATTTTTAATTCCAGGTTTTAGCAACAAAAGCTTTACTGTGATACTGCAAAGGCTTCTAATATGGCTGTATTTCCCAACCACACAGGTTTTTTGCTAAACCTTTTTTCACTTAGTATCCACTTTTTTTTGGCTGTGTGTTCATTTTCTCAGTGGGAGAGCCAGGAACTCTCACAGTTTGGTAAATTATGAAAGTGTCATCTCGTCATGGATGTGATGAGCCAGGTTTATGTGATCACATAAGAATGTGTTAATTTACTGAGCCTCATCAGGAACTTACTGCAAAGATACCTTAATTGCCTGTATGGATACCTTTAGTCCTTTGCAACTTTGAAATGAAACATAGTGGCTCCTTCCCCCCACACCATGTTTCTGCGTTCCTGAGCCCCTTGCGCTGTTACTGGTGTTTCTGCAGGTGAGCGGTGGGTTAGTTCAAGGTTCTAAAAAGCAAAAATTGAGCCCAACAAAGAGAGTTACTAATTTTTTCTCAGATCAGCACAGCAAAACAACTCAACTGCCCACACACACAAGGGCCAGTGCCAATACAGCAGCGAAACAGACACATGGCAAGATGGAGGGTGGGATTGCAGCCACGCTAATTTGTATCAGTTTAAGCTACCATAAACCAGGCTTTAATAAACAACATTATAATTGTGTATGCTGTCATGAACGCCAGATTTTGCCCACCTACAAACAATGATGTCACGCAGATTTAACAATGATCGGGGATTCCTTTGGAGGTCATACAATAATTCCTGATGTAATAAGTTACGACTTTGCCAAAACCTGGAGCGTTGCCTCAAGAGAACCCCTGACCAGAAGAGACTAATTTTGTTGAAAGTGAAAGGCATTTTAAAAGTGATTTTAGATCAAAGCAAAAGCTGTCAAAAGAGGTTTTTCCAACTGAAATGAATCTGAAGCACACTTTGCTGTTCACTGCAATGGCATCCTTTCCTCTCCTAACCTAGGCAGTGGTTCTGCAATACTGAAAACCTGTGAATAACCTGCCCATAACAGAGACAGAATCTTACAAAATGTTGAATATTTGTGAGTATCCAGCAAGCAGGCCAGTGCAGTATAGCCTTTAAGTCTCTTTAATGATGGTTGAAATTCTTTCTTCGCAAATTCTCTGCCCAAAATAAATGATCTCTTTTTTAAGCAAAAGCCTGTTTCTGTGGGTTTGATTTCACACTGTTTTCCCTAAGCTGATCACAGACTATTTGTAAATGTAACAGTTCTTGTTCAAAGGTTTTAGCATGCACCAGGATGCTAAAGGATTTCCTTTAAATACAAGAAATGCGCAGAAGGATACTGTAAAGTCCTGCCTCCATTAGCCTTGCAAACATGGCAGATGCATTGCATAAGCCAAAAGCCATCTCTTCAGTTGCCACAGGCTTTATCCTGCTGTGAAAATGCTTTTAATCCTGTCCTTTTTTACCATTTTTGCTTGCCAAAATCCACTCCCTGTGGAAAACTAGGCTGAACCTGTTAGATTTTCCAGAGTACTATCCATTTCTGCTGAAGGATCTGTTAAACTAGAGTAGCTGTTTTAGTTTATCCTAGTCCACATAGAATCTGTTTCTGCTTCTCCCCTCGCTCCCCCATTTTTTTGCTATTTTGCTCCTCTGATTGCCTGGGCCTTCTTTCTTCCTCATCCTGTAATGATTCTTCCTTTTTTGTAACAGTCTCAAACACACAGCTGCCATCAAACCAATTCTTCCTTTCCTGCATTTACATTCTTCACACAGGGCAACCTTTTACACACATAGTTCAGAAATCTCGTCTGTTTGCTGTAACACCCTCTACTCAATCCTAATTAAATAAAGTAGTATTTCATTTTTCCTTCGATTACCTGGAAGGGGAGGGTATCTGTTTCACCCACTGTTTTGCCATCTGCATGAAAATTTCTCACAAATCACAATGTAAGAGGTAGGGTTCCCATAACCGTCAGTAACACGTTTTGGGGCAACATAGAGAACAGAGGCAGTGTCCTGCGTTAATTTTCCTATGTTCATTTTCTCATCACTCTGGAGTGTCCTCTTGTCTCAGTAAGAATATTTTAGGGAAACCGAGACCCATCCTGCACTTCATGACGAGCCTTCCACATTTGTGAGTCTGAAAATAGCTAGGTAGATTTTTTTCACTTAAACATAAAACTACAGACTTCTTTAAGCTTCACATCCAAACTTCAGGCTGCTCCGGATAGTTTGGAGTGAACTGGTTTCAGCAAATCCTCGCTTTCAGGACATTAAAATTAAAATTTAATAATAATTTGCTATTTCTGATCTGGAAGAGGCATGTCATAATCTTGACGTCAAATAGATTAATTTGGATTTCTGGCTGTTACAGATTTGACTGTGTCATATCACCAGAATCCATTGGCTGTGCACAGGTGAATTCCTCCAAATTGCCGTGTGAAGTTAATCAGTAGACCCTCTCGCACGTGGGCTGAGTAGTATTCATCATTGTTATATATGGAAAAGGAAGTAGATCTTTCTTAGCTTCTAAAAGTAATTAAGACAATTAGAAAAGAAATTTTTGATCTTTAAAAAAGCCATCTTCTCTACTTCTTTATCTCCTCCCTCAGCCACAAGGATTATTTGCTGACCTTGAGGGGCCATTGATAAAATTACCCCACAAGGAAATCCTCAGAAAAGGGTTGATACCGATGCATATGTAGAGAGTAACAGCCACGACTTGCTTGACTGGCTGTGTAGACATCACAAGATTGTTTACCAGTCCGCAAACAGAAGCTGAAAAGTAGCAAAAGCGCAATTTTTCATGTGTGCTTCCATGGATGACAGAGAAGAGGGAAACCTATCTTCTGGCAAAAGTGCCAGACCAGAGGTTTGTACCAAAGTGGGGCTGTGTTCGTTACCACCCCCACTTTAGAAAAAGGCAGTTGTACATTTACAAATAAATATGCTATTCAGCAGAACGCCAGCTCTTCCACCGGTTATTTTCCTGAACGGGAGACAGGAGACTTTCCTATGAGATGCTGGATGTCTGCTGCTGTTTCCCAGAGGAGACTAGTGCCAGAGGGCATTGGTCTGTTTTCTGAAACGGATTGACAGAGTTCTCCCTATGTGTCATGAGAGCTTTTGGTAAAATTAGATTCTGCCCTGTCCATAACAATAAAGGCCATACCCACATGCAGCTTACATAGTTCATATACTTCCTGGAGCAAAACCACAGCAATGTTCAACTGTCTGTTTTCTTTTTTATTTTCACAGTGGCTCCTGCTTCGAAAGCAGGTATCTGACCGTTGGGTCCCGCTGCGGCTGAGAGCCTGTGGGTGACCGAGTACGCAGCACGGGTCGGGCAGAATATATTTGTCAGTGTAGTGCAGACAGGTTCGGCATCGTTCTGTGCCAGTGGTCAGGCTCCAATTTTTGTAGTTAATTGTTTAAACAACAACAAATGATGTTGCTCTGATGATCTGTGTGTTCCTCTATTAGACCTGATTTGTATGGTGAGGACAGGCTACTGAAAGGAAGAGAAGGGGTTGAATTATCCCCTGTGACTTTGCTGAATTTGTCCTTGTGAATGGAAAGCGAGTGAAATATTTGTCTGCAGGGGGGAGCAGAGTGGTAACAGCCAGGAACAGCTGGAACATATATACTGTGTCATGTCTTTTTGTGGTACTGGGCTTTTCTGCTTGCTGTGGGAATGCTGCAGAGGCATGTTAGCATTTTGCTGAGTAAGTGTGGTGCGAGCTCCATATGTAAACAGGGATCAGTCACTAGATGAGAGAAAAGGGCTGTTCTCCCAGGGCTATGGCTGTCTCTTGCATGCACCTCAACCTTCACAACCCCAGCCGGGTTTTGTAAATTAAATGTGGGGCTAGATTCTGGGAAAAATATATGCTCGTGGGAATGCCAGTCTAGATAACTCCAGTGTCTCTTCCTGCTTTGATACCTATAAATTTGTGAACGAAATAAATCCTCCTGATTCTTCCCATCCTCTCCATCCTGATTATTCTTCTGCCCACAGGGGAGCAAGAACTTTCACTGCTCTTGATATTAATAATACCACCACCAGTTGCTCTGCAACATGGAAATGGGGAAGCTTACATAGCACACTTACTTCTTTAAATCAGTTGCCTGTAGGGTCAGGAAGGAATTTCCCATCAAACGCCATCAGCCAATTTGTTCTCTGTTTTATTAGCAGTCAAGTGTTGTTTTTCTCTGAAACATCAGTAGCCTAAGTTAGGAAAGGAGAGCAGTAGACCAGTACTTTCATGACGAGCAGAGAATTCCTCTTCGGTATCTGCCTGATGTGAATTGCACACACATTCAGGGTCAAACTGATCATGCTTACTCTGATCTTTGCTAGTGGCACGTGTGAGGTTAGTGTGGTGAGGACAAACGCTCTGACATGATCCAAATAAAGACAGATTCTTGAAATTTGATTGAGGCATACCAGAACATGAGTGACCTGTACAATTTGTGTAGAATAGAGAATGATTTTACCTTCTGGGGTTTCAATTTTACGTTTTACATTTTATTTGTTTTTACTTTCTCAGTAATCATGTCTACAGTTCATATCCATGAAGGCTTCTCAGCTTATGACTTTATTCTAGGCAGCGTCACATCACGAAAAAAATTCTCTCTTGTCAGAATTCGAAGATTTGCTAAGCCTGGCTCTGATCTCATATAGAAAGAAACATAATTTTATCCTAACTGCAAGTCATTTTGGTTTGGTTTCTTTCAGTGGTCAGTCATTTTTGAGAACATTCCTGTAGCTCTGCCTACAGCAGATTTGGAGAGGCAAGCACCACTGGCTGATGCTACTGGTACCAAGCAAAACCTGATCTCTTTCAAGGTAACTATGTGATATGTATAAAATAAAAGCTTAAAAAGTGAGACAAATAAACCTAAGCAAACATAGGTAATTCTACACTTTCAAACCTTTTGGCATTGCAATAAAATTAAGAAAATAATTTTTATTTTTAAACTTCTTTAATTGGGTTTTGCCAGTGATTTCGGCATATGTATTCAAAACATACTTGAAGTCTGAAACTAAATGCTAATGGATAAATGCGAAAGCTGGAACTAAAATAGAACACCCCAAGGGTTTTGCAGAAATGTTCAGCCAAAATAAATTTTTCTTTGCTCTTCTTTCCCTTCACTTTCCATTCTGTTTCCAACCCCAGCTCACTCTCTACATATGTCTTCAACTGTAAGATTTTTAAAACAAAGACCCTGTCATTCACCATCATGATGAAGGATTTAAGTAAAGAATTTTATAGTTTAAAAGCAGTTGAAAAATTTGTGCATGGAGCAGGACAAAAGTGAAATCCCATTTCTTCCATCAGGGCTAGATACCATTCATTTTTAAGCCTGCTATTGTCAAACACATACGTGAGTGACACATTATCAGCACAATGAAAATCATTAGGGTAAGAAAATAACTTTATTTGCTTTTTTAATGTTTGGAGCACAAATACCAAGAAGGGACAGCAGCTTTCATAACAAACATGTTAACCCCCACACGCTCTGCTTAGTTATGATTTCTGGCTTCCTGTATTTCCCCTGAGGCTACTGGCACCATAAGTAAACTGGCACAGATTTTATTTATTCTGAATATGCTGAGCTGCAATGTGCGAGTAGTTCGGCAGGTGCTTCACAAGCAACCGAGCCGTTCCAGCAGCAAGGACAGGAGCCGTCTGACAGAGGAGCGACACATCTAGCAGGGAACAGAATCGATGTACCCCTCCCTGTCACCATGGCTACCACTCAGCAGGCTTTTTGGGGGCAGAAGTGCCAATTTAAGCAACTGCTGATTTCTTATTACTGCCCCTGCATCACCCCCTCCGTTGGTCAGATACGAGCGTGCAGCAGGCCACAGCATTTATCGGGTGAGGAAACTAGTCCTGATCCAGCTGGAAAATAAGCTCTTTTTTTTTTTTGACTCATTCTTTTCCAGGCAGTCAGTTTTCTGATTCAATTCATCTTGTAGCCACACAAATATACTGTGCCTGTGTAATGGGGGAGATGGCAGAAGGGCAGGGACAAGTGGCTTAAGAGATGGGGACTACTGGGGATTTAAGCAGCAGTATCACTGAGCGCAAGCAAAGATGGAGCCGGAGCTGTCTTTAAGGCTGTGGTTTGGTATTCAGTATTTAGATCCATTTGGCAGTCCAGGTTCCTCGCCACCCTGTCCTGCCCCCTCCCCTCATAAGTGGTTATGCAGCTGCACAAGGAACCTGACAGGGGAACCCATCTGCCTGAAGAATGGTCCAGTAACAAATGGGTATTGTTACGACACTGCAGGGATAACGCGTGAAGTATATCACAATTCATTTTATTTTGGCAGGCTAATGTTTTAAAGCCTTCAGGGTTAAGGCTATCAAATCTGTCAGAGTGAGACAGTCAAGTCACATGTGGAAGGAAAGTCACACTTTCCTTCCCTAAAGTGTGACTTTCCTTCCCTAAATAAGTTCCATGGCTGGATGCGTCTCTCCAAGGAGAAGTGTTACAAAGCCTTGTTCACAAACCTGCTATTAAACATGTGAAGTTGTTAAAACATCACTGTGGGTAAAGGATATATGGAGCTGAGTGAGGGTGGTAGTAGAATGTCAGGTTGGGAATTAATATTGCAAGGCTGCATGAAAGTCACTCTCAAACAAAAACCTATCTAGAGGAGTCAGAGCACATTTGAAATAAATTGTTTATAGCTTATTCATGACAGTTTTCATTTATGGTAAGATTCTTTTAAGATCAGTGATAATGTAAAGCACTAGCAACAGGGATGCTATGAGTTTATACAGATTTATTTATACGGTTATGTAAATGTACATAGGGCATATATTTATAGTACATATGATATTAAATACGATAAATACGTATTGCCACGACATTTTTGCTTAAAACCTTGGAAAAAACCAAGCATGGTTTCCAGTTCGTCAGATTCCAGCAGTGACACTGCAAGCCGTTGCCAGCCTGCCCTGCTCAGGGGCTGCCCTGCCCTGAGCTCCAGCACAGCTGTGAAAAATTCTGTGAAGACGTTAAACTCTCCCCCAGGCCCGACACCACTAAGCCCACCTCGCAGAGCCAGGCTCCACCGCGCGGTCTGTGCCTAGGCAGAGGCATACGAGACTCCTGAGAAATTACAGACTCGCAGAACCCAGTGAAGAATCGCCGCGTCCGCTTTAAATCTAAGTCAAAGTTACAAGCAGCTTCTTAAAAAGGGACACAAGCTGCCCTGTCCTTGAAAAGCCAGGAGTTTCCCATCCTGGAGAGAGCACTAGCTCCAAGGATATCAGCAACGTTACGCACTCTGTGGTCATATTTTTCAGTTGTGACAGTGGAGTGGCAACCTGGCTCCCTGAAGTCACTTCTGAAAAAGCCTGTTTCTAAAAAATCTGCGATGACGTGACCAGAAAAATCAAGTTTATTCGTAGTAAATTCATACAGGGGACCAAATGCCACCGAAATACCTTTAAATCCACAAACTGAAGAAGTTTGGAAGCAGGGGACCAGGCAGATGGCGGAAGCTGAGGTGGACATTTCAGTGCAGACAGA
>NW_008825109.1:19694567-19725825 GCF_000699105.1 Pygoscelis adeliae
CCCGCACCCGCACGCACCGCCGCACGCAGCCCGCACCCTGGCTCCCGCGTCGCCGCTCCGCGCCGGGGGGGAAGATGAGCTCAGGGGACGTCGTTTGCACTGGATGGCTCATTAAATCACCCCCCGAGAAGAAACTCAAGAGATACGTAAGTGCAGAGGCTCTGCTGATATGTTTTTTTTTCTCCCTAAACGGATTTCGGCGTGTGCGCGGTGTCTTACTCTTCCTTTGAAATGTCTCGCCTGCTTCGGCTTCGCCTTGGACCAAAACAAAAAGATAAAAGTCCGTGCGCCGATGGAGTGTTTTAGTTTTCGCCGATATTCTTGTGCCCTTTGGAATTAACCTTTCCCGGCTCGTAAGATTATAATACTTCAGTTGTTACGCAACGTATCTTATGTTAAAAACCACATTTTGGTTTCAGTTAATATTGCCGTAACTAACAGAATTGTTGTAACAGAATTTCAGATGTCACTTTTCCTGGGAAGGGCAAGAACCTCCTGAAAAAAACTAATACTTTAAATTCTGAGGCTCTGCTTTGTTAAGATGCTCTGTAATTTCTATGACACTTGCTAAAGGCGGCATCTGCAATAGTTTTGTTTACCAATTTAATATGCCGGAGGCGGTTGCTAGCAGAAGGCTTTACTTTTGTCTGTGATAAAGAGGTGCTAGAAGATGCCGTGCTGTAAAGTTGCTGATAGCTGAAAGGTGAAGGGGGCTGGTGAGAAGAAGCGAGCACTGCATGCCCGGAGAGCTGCGACTGCATTATGTGTAAAGGGGGCCCCTTGTTTCGTTCTGTATCTGCCTGCCTGCCTGTTTTTCTGGAAAAAAAAAAAGGGTGTGTGTTGCAAACATAGGAAACTGTATCACTGCGGGGCTGCGAGGAAGGCACTCCGGGTAGAAATAAATGACCCTTGAAAAATTGCTTGGGACAGCATTAAAAATAGGAGCCCATCGTGGGCCATTTTGCATACTCATTTGTGATGGTTCTTCATCGGGCGTGCTGTTACTGTTGTTGCACTTCTGGAATCGGTAATACTCGTTTGAGTCATGCACTTCTAACCTAACTTACCCCAGAGCACTGCACTGTACTAGAAGGATGCCACCATATGCGTCTATCACACTCCCGAGCCATATACATCGCTTACCTCATTTGTCGTATTCACTTCTGTTTATCAGCATTTTTTCTGGACTGCTGATGTTAGCTTTTTCTAGTAATATGAGGAATAACTGTCTCGTGAAGAACGTGGTAGATATCATTTGGTAGTGTATTTTTTCTTTGCACTGAAAACTAGGAGAAAGGATGATTTACAGATGTTAGAATTTACTTTTCACTTATTCTAAGCCAGAGTTTCTTCTTTTAGATCACAGTATTGCATTGAAATGGCTGAATATTTGCTTTGTTCAGTTAGCATTCTCCAATTCTAAAATAACCACTATGATGTGTCTCAAGGGAGCTGCAAATAAAATATGGATATCTAATTTTTGCTATATTTCGTAACGAGTGTACTAATGGCACTGTATAGCAGGCACTAGACAATGTAAGAGCCACTGATTCACCCAGCTGGTACCATTAGTAACTCTGTCAGTGAAGCTATTTTTGATGACTCAATATTCATAAAAGGGCAAAGTAGAGAAAACAGAATGTGATAAAGCTGGGATTTGAAAGCCCCCATTATACAGTCAAGATAATAGTCACAACAGGGGCTCTGATCAGCTCACAAGACTAGTTGCAGTCTGCTCTGCTCAGATTTTGCGCTACAAAACCTAGGGAAATTGGGTCTATGTTATTCTTCAAACATCAACCACTAGATTAGCCAGATCTCTGCAGATCAGGCTTTGTTTTCTGGTTAGGAGGATAAACTACTCCTTTGTCCATAATAAAGCAGAAAGAAATCTGCTGCAAGTACAGCAAAGATTAATGTCCTTTCTCATATGACTGGTTACACAGTGGATGCTACAAACCAAATGGAAATTGTCTCTTACCCGCTGTAAACTATTTTTTTCCCGACTGTTTACATAGTTTCACCAGCATGGTAGCTTGTGCATCTTGCACTGGGGTGGTAGATAGCTCAGGCTGAACCACAGTGACTGCTTAAAAACAACACAAGCTTTAAAACAATGACTGTTTAAACTGACTTCAGTAGGTATCAAGTGTCAACCATTTACAGGTGAATGGTGTTGGCTCTGGTTCTGATCTGACAACGTACATAAATCCCCAAGCTTTACACCACCCTTTGTGTTCAGCTGGCAAAACCCATGGTCTGAGCTGAAGCTTCCAGGGAGCCTCAAATGCGGGCTCGGTCTGCTGCTCGTTGGGACCTCTCTTACACCGGAGTGACTCAGTTGCTCTCACAGGGTTGTCTCCCAGTTTACGTTTTCCTGAGTTCAGCATCCGGCCTTTGTAAGGTCCGGCCTGAGGGTCTCTTGTTTTACACACAGATAAATTCTTAATCCTCAATCTATTACAATCACTAAGAAAATCCAATTAATTTCAGTGGAATCTGTAGTTAGGAGACCAGACAAAGTGATGAATTCAGGTTGTGTGACTGGGAGCTGCAGATAGTCCCACTGAAGCCACTGAGAATATTTACAGTGTTTATAAAATTAAACAAATACATCTTTGCAAGATTGGAGCGTAAAGACCAAAGTATACCTTCATTTATGCTTGTTCTCTGATGAAAGCCATTAGGTTTTCTACGCATAAACAAGTCAGAATTTGGCTCTAGGTAAGCAGAATGTTATTTTCAAAACTTTGAAAAGCAGAAAGCAGGTGTTAAGAGTCTATATTTTTCCTGTAACATCTTACAAAGCTGATGCTCTTAGTAGCACTATTCTTAGAAGTGTTTTATCATTCCCTAACAAAGGCTGCTCTCTTACATGTGCAGGAAACGAATACGAGATTAATTACCCAAGTGTAACTTTCTGTAAAAACAGAGCGCTTAATGCTAAATGCAGAGAATTCATTAGAAAGCACAGGGAGCTTCACTTCAGCAGGCAAATACTCTAATAGTGGTTTAATAGCATGTACAATGCTTTTCCCTCTGTCTGATACTTGAACCATGAATCCACCACGTCAGCCTATCTAGAGAGGCAGTTGTGCAAGGAGTCTCCCGGGAGAGCATTTGGTGTGTGTTGCAGTTCTTTGTCCCCTAAGTGTGACCTGAAAGCTGGGCTGCTCTCATTTCCCCACTTGGTTCCAGCTCTTCTCACCGGTCGGGGCTGTGTGGGCCTGGGGGGTGCCAGGGAACCCCCGAAGCTCTGGGGGAGCTGGGTACGGGGCAGGGGAGAGAGGAAGAAGCTGCTACCAAAAACTAGGAAGTGGTGGTGGTGGAGGTGAAGTCCATCATGCTCTAGACCAAAAATGCTAAGTTTCAGGCACAGCTTGACACTCAGCCCCACGGGAGGAAAACCTGGCCCCACTGGAGATTTTTGGTATTGATGTTAGTGGCTCATGAGTACCAGCCTCTGTAGAAAATTAGATGTCATGGGAGAATCTGCTTCAGGTTTGATGGGTTTCACAGTGCCTTATATTAGTGCTGAATACATCCAACCAGGGATTGAGATTAGGCATTCAGAGCCGCAAGGGAAAAAAGTGTTTACGTTTGTTAAAAAAAATAAAAAATTCAGAAGGCTCAGGGTGGTGGTGTTCATGTATCCCAATTCTGTAATGTCAGCCTTGAACAGCCGGCTTTTTGATACTTTTCGTATGGAAATATATCTGCTCGCTGACTGGTAATATTTGTTTTCTGTTTATTGGAGAGGGGGGAGAATGGTTTCATGGCCTAGAAAACAGAGGAATTCCTACAGCCAGTGCAAAAAGTCACTATGAGGGGAAAAAAGACATGGAAGAAGGCACAGAGGATGTCTAATGAAAGAAGAGACTAGTGCCATTGAGAAGACACATTGTTCACGTGCTGGTAAGGAGAAGGAGATGGGATTTTTAACAGGCAGGTAATTTCGACCTCTCCTCAAATCGCTCTCCTGTAGTTTGTCACACCTGTGAGGAGCTGCAGCGGTATTAGCCAGCCTGCCCGCCGGCTCCGGTGAATGGCACGCCAGTACTTAGTGTTAAGTTACGTGGTTTGCAATAGTAAAGGGCTATGTACAGATGCTTGCTTGTTGTGAGTCAGTGCAGCTCCATTTAAGCCAATGCTGCACAGCTGTACCCCAGCTGAAGAGCTATTTTTAATCTTCAGTACTATACAAATTGATGAGGGAAGACCACTTGCTCAAAAAAAGGCAAGTTTCCCACTTTACTTGAGTGACTGGATTCTTCAAACATTATTGAAAATCAAAACTCCTTGTCAGCATCTCTAGAACAAGAGTCCAAAATGGACCGCATGTTAGAAAATTTAGCCTTGCACTTCTTAGCACACTTCTTCTTGGAGTGTCTGGCCTGGGAAGACAAATAGAGGTGTAAATTGATGTACCAGATGCAAAAAGCTAGTAAAGCAGTGTCCGTTCCTGCTGTCTCTGCGTGAGGGGCTGTACGTGCCGTCAGAAGGGCACAGCAGCAAGTAGCTGCAGATGGACGTCTCTGACTGTTGGGGGGATCTGCCTGCACTCGACCACAGCACCCCACTGCCAGGGTTTTACAAGATAAGAGAATCTAGACGACTTCTCCATTTTTAGCTGAAGTTCTGGTATTTATCAGGAGAACAAACGGGAAGTTACTGGCCACTAAGAAGAAAAAGTAAAGTAGAATTATGGAAGAGTTTGCTCAAGTAATAGGAACAAGAGTCCCACAGCACTGCTAAGGGTGGGTGGGATGCGGAGCGTCTGCTCTCTGATCTAGCGTTGGGCTGGTGTCAGCAGAGGACACTGCCACCCTCGCCTAAAAGAAATCCCCAAGTGGTATGTGAGGTCAAGTACCTCTTCTGCTGGTTTGGGATTTGGGGGAAATTTCAAAAAAATAACTATCAAAGAGAAATCTGAACTTAATTTTTGTCCATAAGCCTTATTTATTTCCAAATGCTTCCTACAAAGCCTCACCTCTTGAGTTCTGTCCCCTCTGAATAGAGAGTTACGGCCACCTTTCATACCCTGCTGGAATCAACATCCCGAACTCTCATTGAAATATCTCAGTTAGTTTAACCAATTTGTGCAGGTTTTGTAACTCTAGTTTATAGGCTGGGTGGGAATAGGAGTCCTGTGTGATGGAGAAAGTTGGCAGAGCCTTTTAGCTGGTTCCAGCTGTAAGTTTTGTACCTATGTTTTTCCTGCTGTTACTTCATTTTAAAATCCAGCGTATATTCTGTCTGGTTTGTATATTAAGGAAGAACTTAATTTTGAGAAAATGGAAGACTTTCATACAGGAGCTCCTGTGCTGCAGATACGTGTTCCCTTGTCAGTGAAATCCTGAACAAATTGATCTCACTGGTAAAATAACAGCAGAAAATTTATTTTAGGGAGGAGTTTCCATCATTGGAGTTAAACATTTGTAATTAGCTAAGTGCAAATCAGACCATTTTCCACCACTTAACCTTGTTTTGGTAGGTTAAGTGTGATGTTTATTCTAGACCATTTTCTTCCATTTTAACCATGTTTTGGTAGTTTAAATGCAATGTTTAATGAGATAGGCTGACTTCTAAGAAAAAAATAATTTCTAAAAAACACTGCTGTTCTTGGCAACCTGTGTATCAGAATGTTAAGCAGAATAATTTCCCTTGGACTATTTATTTGGGTGGAGCCGTAATAGCCCTGAAGCCCCAGTTTAATCTTTGACTACATGTTTTCAGTGCACAGGAATGTCCAGCTATTGGTTTCTATTCAAAACAGAAACCCACAAGTTATCAGGTCTTTGCATTCAAAAATAGAGACTTAAAAAAAACATGCTAGTTTGAAATAGAGAAGGAAATGTTAACTTGAGAGGTGATTAAACTAGTGATGCAATCAAACATGTCTTAGAGGAAAAAGCATTACAAGTAGTACTTTGGTGAACGCTTTGTTGTAGCATGAAAACTATAATATGGATAAACACGACTTCTACCAATAATGCATTAAAATGCTATGAACGTGTATTATGCCAATTTGATAGGTTTTTAGGGAAAGGGACAAGTTTACTCCTATAATGTTACTCAGTAACAAGTTGTTTTATTTGCTTTCTTGTCCTTTTCATTTGAGTTGGAAATGAATTAGTAATATGATAAGGAAAAAATGCCATCTTTGAAATGAAATTTGCATGTCAAAACATTACATCCAGCCAGATAAAATAGATTTTCCTGTCTCTCATTTAACTGTTGAATAAAATGCAATACTTCAACTTTTTTTTTTCCTGCTTTACAGTAATCTCCTTGACTTGTTGCAGTTTGTGTTGCATCAGAAAAAAAAACAAACTGACAAACATATAGCCATGCAAAACTCAGTTTTAAAATCTGCTGCAACTGGGTATTTGTTAAAAATAAACCAAAACTGATGTCTAGTCTTCATGGCAGAAAAGTACTGCCTTTCTGAGGCTCACTCATTTGTAGCTTTGTAATTGTTAGAAAGAGACAACTGTTCTTAGAGATTTTGTTATTCCCTTCCCTTCTGATGCCAGAAACTCCACCTGATCCCTGCAGTCAAAACGGCTTTGTAGCTTTCCACCATAGCCTTGAACAGCGCATTTCAGTTATTCAATATCCTTTCCCACAGAGCATTTTACAGAAAGGCAGTAAAATGTCATTATTAGTATGAATTTAAAATTACTCAAATGAAGGTGTTAATTTAAATGGAACTTAGATTGTCATCTGAAAGATTTTGACTCATTTTTGACAATGCTTTTTAAGAGACAATAGTTTCTGAGAGCCCTGTTAGTGGTAAATATTATTCATCCCGTGACTCCCAAGTCTCGGGGAGCGTGGGTTATGTATCCGTATTTCTGTTGGACAGAATAACGGCCATAATGGGACCCTTTCTAAATTTGCAACTGTGGTAATCTCAGCAGAGTGCATAGTTTGTGAACAATCTGTTTTTACATACCAGACTTGGAAACTGTTTGTAGAAGTTCAAGGATTTTACAGTTGTGAAGCGATTTTTTCAAGCTGACATGAACTGGTCGTGCCAAGGAGAAGCCAATAGTTCGGAACAAGCGTGAACTATGTTGTACTTGCAGACTTTACAAACTGTGCAGTAAAGCCACTAAGTTTACAGAAGTACTGCGTTTATAAACGCTGGGAAAGCTGAATGTGTATGCCTGCTGTAAAGGCAAGATCTGTTGCCAATTCCACAGAAAAGCCACCGGCATTCAGAGGTGACTGTGTGCCGATAAAACCGCTATGAGATGAGAAAAAGCATCTGAAGAGATGCCAGCTGAGTTTACAGTAGCAACGAAGAAACAGTTTCACGAGAAGTCATACGCTGCTTCATGAAGGCTCACAGCTATTCCAGCTACTACATCTGTATTGTTTACTAATATTTATAGTGGAAGCTTTGCAAGCTTAAGAAGTTTTATTTTTAATAAGTTCAACATTTTGAACCCATGCTAAGAAAATGATTGAGCTCTCACTCAGGCCTTAGGTTTAAAAATAAGAAGCACTTAAGTAGCTCAGGGAATTGTTTTTTTGAGATACTTAGGCACGTTGCTCCCACTGAAATAGGATTTGCAAAATGTTTTCACTGGGCACTCCTCTGACTCCAGGGCTGTTTTTAAAGGTCTTCACTGGCTAATTTTCCCTGTAGAACAGTGGGGTTTGGACTGTCAGCTGAAAATGGGACTGTTACTCCAACTTCACTTTGTGCTTTTTAAAATGTGCCTTTTTGACAGATAACTCTGAGCGTCGTATCACCCTTGAGCTATGGATTATAAAATAATGGTGAACTGTTTTTGAAAAGTGAGAGAAAAACACCAAATAAATCCCATCATTATTTCTGTATCCTCCCCAAACTCCCGCTTTCGTCTGTGCTGAGCCTGAGAAATATTCAAGCTGAAACATCATTAAGACAAACAAACAAAAAGGTTAGGGGACAGTCTGATTGGCGTAGGAAGAACAGGCTTCGTGACGGTGACACTGCTTTGGTTCCCCTGTGCATCCCTCTGCACTGGGTCTGCAGACTGGAAACCTAATAATACTGGCTTGTAAAGGGAAAAATAGAAGCATTTATTGAAGTGTTACTAGTCTGCAGTGCTTTAACAGTTTTCTTATGACAAATATGTTCTTTTTTTTTCTTTTCTTTTCTTTCAAATTCCAACTGAAAGTACTGTTGCTATGTTACTGTAATGGTGTGTAGGCTGCTAAATAAATAGAGGGAGTTCAGTCCATGCCAGAAATAGAAAGCCAGGTCAGAGGTGACATTTGGGACATGTTGAGAAAAAAGAGAATATATAATTATTTCTTTCCTTCCTATCATTCTCTTCAGTCTCGTTAACCCCAGACTACTTAGAAGGAAATTACAACAGAATTTCTGGACATGTGAGAGTACTAAAAATTGACACCTCTGGAGTTCCACTGAGTCTTTCGGCTTTGTTTTTTGCAAGATCAAATTTGCAAGGGAAACCGGTAAAAGCGTGGCACCTCGCGCACTTGTGAATGGAATAGCTACTTCGTGGTATCAAAGGGCATGGGGAACTGTTGAAAATTCACTCTGCAAAGGTGTGCTCAGAAGGGAAAATCTGACAGAGGGAACAAGCTTTGAGAAGAAGTGCTCCTGCGAAGCCAGAAAGAGGAAATTTGAGTCCATTGTCCTTTTTGGGATAGTCTGGCAGGTTACCAGGGACCAGATATACAAAAATGTGCTTAGGCTCCTCTGCGGGCGGCCCCAGGTACCTGCTTGCACCTTCAGCTGCCTACACATCTCTGTAAACCTGGCTCGTGAACACGCATGAGTGCCTCGTTTGTAGAGCAGGGTCATTTTTATCCCTCCTCTGCTGCCTGCATATGCTCCTCATGTACAGACCATAGCACAACAAGCTCTCATTTAAGCTCCAGCGGCTGATTCAGTAAATGGTGGGAACTGCAAGCCGCTAATGTGAGAACGGGAGCCCAGTCCTCCCTCCATCCGTGTCGGTCGGAGCAGAAGCAGCCCTTATCCTAGGAACGAGCACTGCAGCCTCGTTACTTGCAGACAGCGGCCTCTGACTTTATTTCCAAAATGTTATCGCAAATGCTGGATGCTCTGGGCTGTGTTCCCCTAGCCACAAAGCTCCTCGGCCCCCTCCCAGCCCCCTGTGGGCACCGCTGCGGGCGTGCACAGCACCCCCACGCTCTGGTCCTGCCTTGCCCTTGGCCCCGCTGCTCTCGCGTGAGCATCGGCAGCCCGGGGCCCGCAGCAGAGCAGCTGCGAGCTGTCAGACCTTCCCGCTGGCGGGAGGTGGGACACAGAAACGCGGACCAAGCTCGCTCATGTGTGAGTTAATTTAGCAGATTTGTAATTAATCTGGAAGATATTATCCTTAAATATATAAGCTTACTTATAAACAAATTATTAATATGACACAATATGAGGCATCTAATTTCTTTGTGAATTAGGGAAGAAGCCCGCAGCCATAACCTAAACCAGTTCAGCGCGTGCAACCCCATTAGAGACTTCTTTGTGGTATTTTTGTAATTCCACAGATCTGTTACTTTCCTACAAAGAAACAATGTAAATGTGTTCGCTACCCAAGAGACCTTTGGACCTAAGGCATTCCAGAAAATCCCACATTTACCATAAAACTTATAGAGGAGAATTAAATTAGAGGGTACAACAAGATCCAATGATGCTAAGTATAGTTTTTCTTGTTCCTAAATTGCAGGGTCTTTAAAATTTTATTTTTATTTGTTAACACTGCTTGAATGGAGGGCTGGAATTTGAATGGCTAGGAGTATTTCCTAACACGATGGATGCGAATAGCTGGTTTTATAAGAAACTTTCCTAATTTTCAGCCACAAGCCAACCCCTAGTGCCTTAGACCTTGAGACATGTCCGCAGAATGTCTGAGGTTCTGTGTCAGAAAATGAACGAGTAGTTTAAGATTCATCAGGGTTGTTTACTTACTTACATTAGGAGTTTGCTGCTGCTGCGATTGGAGGCATTTCTTGTTTTCTAGCACAACCAGTATTCAGCCCCAGACTGAAGGAGAGGGTGTTAGAGGCTTTCTTGTCCCCTGTGGAGTTCAAACCCTCGTTTGGGCTCTGTCAAATCCTTTACCCTTGCCAGAGACTGCATTTATCTCAGACCCTAAAGAGCGATTATTGTGATTTATCTGTCTTTGGAGTGAATAAGATTTTACCAGGCGTTTTCTACACAGAAATCTCCAGCCGGGAGAAGTGCAGCCTACAGCCTGTCCTTTCCAGGGCTTTGTTGCCCATGCTCAGCAAGTTGCCCAGTTTTAACCATCAGCAGCAGCATTGCTAAATGGAAAGGAGGATGAATTACACCCTCTGCAGTTCTGTTATGTTATCCTCCTAAAGGACCCATTTGTCTCTCATTATATTTCCAGGTCCTCTGTGCTCGAAATGATCTTCTAAACTTTATAAGTAAACTTGGTTTGCTGGCTGGTAAAGTAAAGCTATTTACTCATTAGAGTATTCCAAGTGGGCTGCAATGTCGTTTGCCTGTGCTCTTTGTTGGAGCAAACAGCTTGATTGTTAAAACTGAATGAAGTTATGTCGAGGCAGAAGATGGCAGACATGGCCAGGTTTCAGATAAGCTGTAGTTAGCTAGGTGAAGATTAAGTATCTTTACGCTGCTGCTTTAAATACCTAAGGACTCCCCTCACCGTGGCACTTACCTTGTCATGGGTTCAGAGATGCTTTAGTGAAGCTTGCCATTCGAGAACAGGCGACACAAGTTTGGGAGGTGAAGAGCCAGAGCGAGCTTGTGCGAAGGAGCAGCTGTGCGGTCCCTTCCAGAATACAGTGATGGAGAGGGATAGTCATAGAGATGCACCCCAGTGATATGTCTCAGGAACATTTCCAAGCAAATGATTTGCATGTAGTTTAGCAACCTGAGCTATGTGAAGATTTCAGCAGTGGCAGACCTAATTCTCATATGCTCAGAACTTACTGTGCACCCACAGGCAGGTTTCAGTTTGACTCGTTCCTCGGGTTTACTGGATTTGGAAATGGAACTGGGATCTCTATATGAGCATATCGTTGTAGATTTTACTTCAGAGATTGGTTTTTTTTAAGAAAGCAACTGTTTCATGTGCCGTCTATGTGTAGGAATAAAAGATAAGGAGCAGAGGAAAGCACTCAGATATAAGACCTTGTACTATTAATGGTCATAAGGCCTAGGATCATTTTGTTGGAGGGCAGCTGGTCACTTCGGACTTGCACCTAGGGTTGCTGCGGTCAAGGTACCTGCTCTGAGTGGAAACATGGTCATGCAGAATCACTCCAGATCTAGTTCATGGTGCCAGTTTAGGGCAGGATCTTCATGGTTCCTTGCTGGGACTGGCAAGAAAAGGCGTATGACCCTACACAGCAACAGCAGCAAGTAAGTGTGGTGATGTAGCACAACTGAGTCTGTACCATCAAGCAGGAAACTTTTCCCTTCCAAAATAAAATGCACCCATAATGGACAGAAAGGCCAAGTAAACATTGGCTTTAATAAGCTGCTGGAACTGGGCAGGTGTGCAGTCAGACTGGAAGGTTAGATCTGAAGCTTTCATTTGCATTTATCAGTTTGCATAAATCTACTTGGAAATCCTCTTTATCCTCTCTGAAAAGGTTTCAGATATAAAGTATTTAGACTCATCAGAAAAAAATATCCTGAAATAGAAATGGCACCTCATGTTCTCTAGCAATACAGTAGCTTAAGGAGAAACCAGAAGCCAGAAAAATGCAGTCTCAAACTCAAACCCGTTATGACCGTATTTATGGGGAACATTTAAATAAGCCGAGCTGTTTCCCCTACATATTCCGTTACTACTAACAACAGTACCTTATGACTGGTGATATCTCATCTTCATTAAACACTGAACTTGAATATCAGAGTTGAGCTTCAGGCTTTTCTCTTTAGCTTTTGTATCAATTGGCTGGATGCAGATCAGGCACAGAGCCATGGACCTCAGCAACAAGGGGATAGGGAGAGAAAAGCAGATAGGAGGATTTTGCCTCCTGGTGGAACCCCCCAGATCTGCCATTATCAGAGCTCCTGGTAGCTCCACTGTAACTGGGAGAGGTGGTATGTGGTATGGGAACTGCAGCATTTACCAGCTTGTAATTGGAAACTGAAGACAATGAATGGATAAGAATATGTTAAAATGCACAATTTCACTTTATTTTGTGTAACATCTTTCGCACAAAACTTTCCACTCAAACAGATTACAGCCAGATAGAATTATGGTGAAAAAATTCAGAGTTGCGGAGAAATTGGTAACTTCTTAAAAAGAGTAAACTGTCACTGAAAAATCTCACTTTCTATTTGAGAGATAAAATCTATGCATGCTGCAGCCATTTTTGCTTTGCCTGGCATAAGATTTGCATGACTCACAGCCAGCAGCATGCTGAGGACCTGGAAATACGTAATACAAAAGCCGATGCTGGCTGCTGGCCGCTGGCTGGGGAATTCCCGTACCATCTTTGAAATGATGATCCCGTTTGATGGGGCAACACACGGAGTGCGAGGAAAGTGCATGTGATGTTTCTCCCCTAGGTGAGGTTATTAATCTGAAGGGTGAGAGACAGTGTGAAGGCTGCTAAACACCTACTATCATAGCAGTCGGTCCCAGCTGGTGAGGATGGGTGATGTAATGGATCAAGCAGGAGGAGAAAGTTTTCAAATGGGAGGGTGTAAAATTTGAAAGGCTGCACGTAGGAATGAAGAGCTGCAGTCTTAATTCGAGTACACAGGCAGCTCAGCAGATGGCCCAGCAGATCAGTTGCTATGCACCACGGTATGTGTGAGAACGTGAGAGTAATGGCGAGGCTCCACGCAGAAACGTAGCCCTGCCCTGTGCATGGTATGGGGTAACATCAGATGCCATGTTCCTTACCCCGGCTGAGCCCTCTGTCCCCCATCAGGGCGCTTTGTTGGCTTGCACACCGAGCTTTCCATGATGAGTATTTCATATTGCTGTCCTGCATTACAGCAATTTCCTCCCCTGTGTTTTGCCTTCCCTCTCCAAACAGAGCAAGAGCCATCCCCAGAAGTGTAGGTCCTTGCCAGTCACACTAACACCGACGTGACGTCGCTAACTTCTCCTCCTGCCTTAGGCTGCAGCTCTCAGGCTGAGCTGGCACGTCTCTCAGGGTGGAAAACCTCCTGCTTCAGGCCATAGAACAGCCTCACTGGAATGTTTTGGGTTTATTTCCTACAATTCCAGTTCCTCCAGCAAAGTCCAGCGGCCAGAGAGATTTCATATGCATCCTATGTGACTTCCACCTTCCCTAATAACTGCAGCTCTTTGGGAATTTTAGGGAAAAACTTCAGAAAATCTCTAAAAATCCATTCTTTGTTTAAGAACTGACCAGTTTGCATCTGACTTTCTCCAGGGGATCTGTTTTGCTGCTTACTGGTTGTGAGACTTTTGGGCTCCATTTGCAAATCACCCATGCACTTATAGCTAGCTCCTGGAAAAAGCATCTTTACCACTAATAGCTTAGAGTAGCCATTGCCACCTCACAGTCATGTTGCGCTGTTGCTCAGCATAATGGTGTTAGGAGCTTTGTTTTTTCCAGTGGTTTTCTAACAAACCTCTGTTAATCCGGAGCAATATATTCATATGGGAAATTCCAATAATCCATGTTTTGTGATACAGCAAAAATCTGTCTCACTAACCAGTTTACATGTAACATTGATGAAATGACTACCATTAAGCTGTTTCGAGAAACTCCATTTCCAATGCAATCGACAGGAAAATTACATGGGTGTATAATGATGCGTGAATTCACATCACTATAATTATGCTGATAAACATCTTCTCAGATGTTCTTGGGATAAGTGACATCTTTTTCCTTTATCTTAAACCACTTCTGAAGCAATATAAACTAAACTGGGAACAACGTTCTTTTTTCCGGTATCAGAGCATTCCCGTGGTATACTTAATGCCAGCAGACACATGGCAGCTCAGCTATGCTAGTAAAACTGGAGACAAGCCCTTAGACTCAAGCAGCAATGACACAAGCAGTGGTAATCCCTGCTTTCCCACACGCTATCCTGTCAGATTCCTTTTATCATCTTGCAGTCTCAAGAGCGTAGTTCAAATTTTGTGTCTCCTTCGCCCTTGGTATATTTACTTGAATTGCAAACAAAGAGATGATTCTTTAATCCCTCCTATTTTTGTTATGGTCCCCTGGAGCTGGCACTAAAAGACTACCAAATGCACTGAGCTCGTCCAAGGGTAGACTGTCATTTCCATCGTGGGTTGGCCAGTCATTGGGACAACAGTAGTTCTGTGAGCCCCCAGTGAAGTTTGTTTGGACCAGGTGGTGGACTAGGATACATGGGTGAGGATATTTCACTATTGGACCTTTAAAGTGTGTTTAGCAAGGACAATGTTCTGATCTTCCATAATTAAATTCTGTATGTACAGCAGCCAAGCAAAAATCCAGGTCTGTATTCACTGTTTGTAAAATAAAACTCTTTGAAGTGTCTCTCAGCCTAAGGACTGTGAGTCAAAGTGGAAGGTTTTATGTTAGTGAAGGAAAAATTAAACATCATCATCTGTCTTATTGTAAAGCAGCAGAAGGATGTTAAAAACTATGTTATGCTAGCTCACATTTTTTCTACATAAATGAATTTTTTGGTCATTGTACATGCTTACAGTAAAACAGTTAAATAGGAAATAGTGTAATCCATTATGATTTTTACATAACTTTTTCTTTCATAACATACTTGTGCAATAGAGTAGTCAGAATGTAATAATCAAACTGCATTTTTTCCATGCTTGAACATTAGTGGCCACCTGGAAAATTGCATGCTACCTATATTCAGTGAACTGGCTGAGTGAAGAAGTCACCTCCAAGGAAACTAAAATCAGTTTTATGTGTTTGGGTAAGTTGACTTTTGCCAGCAAGAAACATAAAGAGGACAAAAAAAATCTTGTTTGCCACCGTTCATCCTTGGAGATGGTGTCAGTCAGCACCGGGGTGCTAACACCGCTCACAGACCCAGTCCTCAGCCACCTGACTTGTCCAGGGACTGTCCTCACATAGGAATGGTGGCAACAGGCCTGACGTGTTTCTGGTAAAGACACTGGACGAACCTCCAGAGCAGCAAAGAGAAATGCCCAAGTGCGGGAAAAAAACCTTAACCTTTTGTAGGAAGATCCTGTGGGAAGCACTGACCACTTCTGACAAGGGCTCTGCCACTGCAGGTACCCCTTCTTGCCTGTACCACTTATAATTGTAGCGTAGCAACTTTTTTGAAAAACTTTGGCTGAAACGGCCAGTTATCACTCTGCTAGTGCAGGGTGTTGCCTCTTCTCTTCCCGGTAAAAATGCTGAGCCGCGGACGGGGTCTGTTCTGGGAACGGGCTACAGGCGCTCTCGTTAGTCAGCAAATACCAGAGCCCCAGGGCAGGGAGTCAGCAACAAGGAACGGGGAGGGGGGGGACACGTCCAACGCCTGTTGGTAATCCAATTATTAAAAATAAATGTTGACTTGATAAACTTCTATCCAAAAACCTGTTATGTCAGAAGGGGACTCTTCTAATGCTCAGCTCCTAAGGTCAGGGGTGTAACTGTGATAAGGCTGGGGACATCTCAGCTGGGTGGAAAGAAGAGCTGAGCAATCCAGATAGTTATCTAACTACACAAGGCCTTGGCGGCTTTGACCCCTGTTCTTTGGAAACCCGTGTCTGACTATGTTACATATTTGGCTTACTATTATTCCTGGATTTGCTCAACTTTTTGGTGAAAATGTCATTAATTACTAATTTAGTTCAGTGGAATGAGTCCAACTGTGTATGCATAGTGCATTTAGTGGTTTCAATCCTTAGCTTATAATTGCTCTTTCCTGAATATGACGCTGTTGGGAAAATTCTTAGTTTCACAGTGTCAAGCCATTAATTAATCAAGGACCAAACCAGAAGCAGAGCACTGTGGGGAAGATTCTTAGGTATCGAAAGTCACTGATAGTAAACTTCTGTGGAAATGGTGCCTGGCTGCGGTTGGGGAACTTGCCTTCCAGTTACACGTTCCCCTGGCTGCAAATGCGGTGTTTGCTGCTTTTTTCCCTGCGCAAAGACGAGGCATGGCCACCGCATGAGTCATGGATCTGCGCTCAGCTGTGCCTGACACGTGAAACTCTGGAGCGGGACAGAAGCAGCAGCTTTGTGGTGTGGGAATGCAAGACACACACACACACAAAAAAAGGGGTCTTAAGCCCAGTGCAGCCCAAGACTTGAAAGGCTCTTTAGAGGCTTTTGGCTTTGCTGCTTTTGACTGTATCCAGCCAGCCCCACCTCTCCCGCCTTCTTCCTTCTGGTGGTTTTCATGGCTAACCCTCAGCATCCATACAAGTGCTTCCCTGGCCTCCTTGGGTAGCTGTGACCCGTGCTAGCCCACAGGAAAGCAAAGTAGCCACAGGATGAGGAAACGGCAAACAAACAAAGATCTCTGGTTGTTGTTTCTCTCCCTTGAACTGCAGCTTCTTTAATCACACGGTGCAGAACGGATTGTGGAGCGGGGTCATTTTGCCTGTGAGGCAGGGCTGTGGTCCTGGAGCTCTAGAGGGGCAGAGCTGCTTCGCTCGGACGGTGTTTCTAACACAGAGCACGTGACATCTATCGCTTAACGCCATGACAAAACGGTGTTTCTAACACGGAGATGAAGCAATTTGTGAAGTGAAATTAATCATAGGTATATGTCATGGTTATTGATTTAAATGCAGATTAGAAAGTATGTATAGCAACAGTCTATTTCTAAAGCCGTTGATTCTTTACTGCAAAAGAATGAAAGTGAAAATACCCTGAAAAAAAATAAAACAAAGAGCACTGTAGCTCTGGCTCTGCAAAAATACAAAAATTTCTCATTGGATGCAAGAAGTGGTATGGGGAAGGGGCATGGGATTATTTTAGTGCTTCATTCATCTTCAGTTGTACATTATGGGTCTGATTTTGCACCCGATTTTGAAAATCCTGAGTTCCCCTTTTAGATGTCAAATAGGAACGAACACAGAATCAGCCATGGAGAAGGAGTCTTGGATTAAACAAATGCAAAGTCCTAATCCAGGTCTCTTTCAAGGCAATTGGATTATTCTGCTTGATTCTAGTAAGAATTGAAATAAACTATAATGGGGAGGAGACTCAGGTTACAGGAGCAAAATTAGCATTCGAGGAGATGGACAAAGATGTCCTATGGCATATTTAAAATACCAGCAGGATAGTCTTCTACTGGATTTATTGAAAGATAAGTACCCAAATATCCCTAAATTCCTGGATAGGCTTAAAATTCTGTCTTCATTTTTTTCAATAAATCATTGTGTAAATTATGTATATTGTAACTTCATGACAGTAGCAGTGCAATAATATTAGTAAGCAGTGTAATTCTCAACTTTCGTTAAGAAAGTCACAGAATAAAATATGAACATATGTGATGGGTTTAAAAAAATGAATTCAAACAATCAGTAAGACCAGAAGCTCTGTAAGTGCCGAATTATTGTTGCAGAAGTATTCTTTTTATCTATGGGTCACGCTTTCCAAGAAACGAGTGAAAAATGTAAACACTTCCAAGCATTTGTCCCTTTGGGCACAGGGTGTATTAAACAACAACAAAAAAAAATGCTTCATGGACAGAAAAGAATTGTTGGCCAGGGCATTTTAGACAGAAGCCAGTAACGCCTAACTTGGTGAACAAGCAAGAAGAAAAAACTTGCAAATGGTTTTATCACTTGATTCATGGAAGTTCTCCATTCACCTCAGTTTTAAAATGAAGTCTCCTTCAAGTTTAAAGAAACAAACTGGAAACGTTTTCACGTAGTCAAATTCAAAGCAGGAGATGGTTGTGGTAATTACTGGCAAGCAAATAGTAAATACTCTCAGAGGTGAAAACCACAGAGCTGGAAATCATGCCTCTGCTAAGCTGGGTCAGATTCTGTGCTTGATTACACTGCATGAATAAATTATTGGAAGACACATTTCACGCTCTTTTTTCAGAAGTGAGAAAATCATACAAATTCTTACTTTTGCAAAGCAGAGCAGAAACATGCAAAAGAGCGTGCCATCATTAGTTTGCTGCATTATTAGTTTAGAGGTGCCCTTTTGAGTAATACAGGTACAAGTATCCCATTGCTCCCAGGCTAGATTGTAAGATTTGTAAGATTGTATAAGTTATTTAAGCATCTAAATCCATTTTTGTTTCCTGTGTCAGCTCTTTGATGTTGGTTTGATCCCACAATAAAAGGTTAATCGGTATATCAAAGATAGGCTGAGAACCCATGCTGATAGGGTGAATGAAAATTGGCAGCACCCAGTCTTTTGTTGATATGGACATTAAATAATGGCACTAGGACCGTTTCATCTAAAACAGGAAGCACATTGGAATGCCATAAAAATCAGTAAGGTTGCTCTGTCTTTAAAATCTCCTGGAACCCAGCTGAGCAAATACTGTAACTTTTGGAGCTGCCGGCTGGCAATAGTAACGCTTCGTGTTTCACCTCAAGTCTTCATCTGTCCAACTTCTGCTCTAATTGCACACGAAAATAGCTATAGCAGTGCCACAGGAAGGATCAAAGTCAGAGCAAAATTCTTTGAGTTGTACCTGGTATAGACCAAGACCGTCAGAAACCACAAATTTCAGGCAGTGCTGAGTGCAAAACCAGAAATTGGCCGAGGCTTTTCTGTCTGTTGCAGTCCCTGAAATTTCCCCAACAAAATACAGTTTGCTGGGCAAGGAGTTGTGTTGTAAAAATCTCCCTTGCCTTCTTTGGAAGCTTTTTCAGTTTTCCTCCACATTTTACAGTCAATCCATCAGCTCTCTGGAAAGACTAGTTTTCAGCATACTTCCACAGCTTGAGACAGTACATTGTATCGCTTATCTTTATCATGCAGAGTACGCGTGGTTTTTGTATGTGTCTGATTAGTCTTGTAACCTGCTGAAATCAGAAAAGGAATTTTTCCCCTTGTTTCACTAAGGCCAGGATGCATTCATCATCTTCCAGTGTGATACTGCTTTCTCCCTCTAAGTCAGAGTCCTTGGGAACAGAAGAGGCACTTCCCTTGGCACACCCCTGGGAAACAGCTCCCTGGTGTTTTGCAATGACTTCTAACACAAACATCAAGACAGCATCACCATATGGTTCTTCCTGGGCTTTGTAAACTATTAAAAAAAAATATTTTCTACTTAGGAAAGGCTTTTCTATCAGCAGAAGGACTAGATCAATCATTAAACTTCCTCACAAGTTCACGCGTATGCTTGTCCTTTACCATCTTTCTCAGCCTGTCCTTTAAAAGCCACCTAAAAACACCAGCACCGTGTCAATGTCCTCCGAACAGCCCGCGTCTATGCTACAGCCACACTTACTCTTTGGCTGAAAAATGTCCATAAACTTGTATTTTAGAACCCACTTACTTCTGGCTGCTTTAGCAACGTGTGCTTTTGTCACACAGATCTTTGTCCTGACCAGGGGGTATTTTACCTCCCAGTCGGCTTCATTTGAATCTAGCAGTTAGATTTAACATTTTAGTAACCACGCCAGCAACACACAAGCTGGTTGGGTTACTGACTGCAGCATACATGTTACTTTTTACACTGCATCCTAACGAGTCACATTTACAAACTGCCTCTCTGAAAAACATGGTAAGAAAGAGTCATAAGCGAAGGAGAAGAGTAGGAGTAATTCTGCATTCAGTTCTAAATTTGTGTCAAGTGTGGGATGAAGTTTAAAATAAGAAAAGATAATAGTTGGGGTTCTGTTGTTTCTTTCCACCTCTTTGAAAAGTCATTTTTGATCATACTCTTTACCTCTTCAAAAATGTGAATTCAAGTGATGGACCTTTGCTAAAGTGTTTCATGAGTTAAAATTAACCTTGAAATTTAGCAGGAGGTGTTACTTGCTCTGCATTTTTCTACTTTATTTTTTCGTATCTGACCCGAAATGGATACCATGCAAATGTCTCTTTGTGGTTTAAACAAATAAGCCATGAAGTCAAAAAAAGGAAAGCAGTTACTGCTTTCTGTGTACAACCACTGCTTTCAGATGTCTCTTCTGTATTTGCTAATGCCTGTGACTATGCTCCATTTTTACTCAAAAATACTCTGTGTTGTTGGGGTAGGAGGGGTCGGAGGAAGGGATTTTACTACTTTGGTTTTCTCCTTGAAGGGAACTCCTGCAGTATCCCTCCCCTGGAAATCAGCAAGGACCTGGGGAACGGCATGAGGATGAGTAATCCACAGTAGAAAGCTGTAAAGGTTCCAAACACGGTGCCCATCCCCAAATGCCCCTGACAACATCCGTGGCTTTACAGACGTCCTTTCTACGCGCTGTTCTCTGCACTGTTGCTGTGTGCAACACCCAGACAACAAGGGTAACACCTTCTCTCTTCTCATTCAGGGCCACCCTTTTGGGGTACAATGTGCAAGAATTATCTCCGCCTTCGCAGGACAGAATTTCTCTCCTCTGTGCAACTCTGGCTTCAAGTCTGTAGACAGCACTTTGCATTGGTATGTTTTAATGAAAGCCAGAAGAAAACAATAACTTCATTATATTTTTCCTTTTCCTCTTTAGTGTATTAGTTTATTTGTGTCAACTTTGAGCTTTTGGATTTAATTTAGCCTAGACCGTTTTCAGTTAAGATGAGGCACATGGCTTTAGCGAACTGTGAACTCTCACCAAGTTAGCTTTGCTGCTCCTGTTAGACGTTTTCTTGGTCCTTGCTCTGCTGGAAGGTTTGATGCTTCCAGACGGGTGGTTTTTTCTCATGGTTTATTAGTGAATCATAAAGGTCTTGCTCCACTGTATTCTGATCTATTTTATTTACTGATGACACATACTTCATGGCCCTCTAGTTTAGCAAAATTTTTTTTATAGAGAATAAATAAAAGAGAAACACAACTGAATGATCAATGACCGTTCTCTTTGTTTAAAATATATATTATCCTCTATATTCAGAGTTGTTAGGCATTCTTTGCACTTTTACAGGTCTCCAGAGATTGGGTCAGACATTTATATAATTAAGAGTTAAGTGTTCTAAAGTTCAAACCGCTTTGTTCTTTCATCTTCAATCTGGTTTCTCACATTGCACTTCAGCCTTTGGTTTATGTACTTGGAAAGTGTTTGGTTACTGAGCTGCCTTTCTTTATAATACTGTAAAAAATCAAAATATATGGTAAATTTTGACTTTTTTAGAGAGGGAGAAAAGTGGAAGAAACCCATTGTGCTGAAGCAGCAACACAATGCAGTCTTGCATGTGTTTTGTATGTAAGCAAATGAATTTTGGTTAAAAATAAAAGGTAAAGTTTTTGGGACACAAGGTAATTAATTTGACTGCGTTCTGGCTTCTTCTAGAAGAGCCTACCCCTTCCAACTTGAAGTTTCTAATTACTGACACAGCTGATAGTGAACTGACCGCTGCTGCAGGCATAGGAAAACTGAAAGTGTAAAGGAGGTCTAGAGCTTGAATAAAATCTTTCCCGTAACTTAAGAAAATAATAGTGAGAAACCCTATAAAGAGCTCTCTGAAACATATGGATTATGAATACACAGATGAAGAAAGATCAGTTCACAACATTCATACAGTCCATTAGCCTCAAGTAGATTTACAAAGCGTGTCTGATGATATTCTGCTTGGGGGCTGCCTGTTATTCAAGGGAGCTGTGCAGAACCCACCCTCAGCTAGCATCTCCCGTGGAAGGGGTGAGCGCCTAACAGCATCTGCGCTGAGCTTGTCCAGCTGAGCATCTTCTAGGTAGCTGGGAAATGTACTGCCTTGTTGTCCAGACTTAAATTCCTTTTCATAACTATAGGTAAAAAATAAGCGTATGATTCAGAGTTTGGCTTCAGCTGACCCATGGGTCGAGCTGCTGTTGTTTGTTGTTGTAATTTCTATAGTTACATTGGAAGCACTCTGGGCATTTAGATATGTTGACTGCTGAAAGCCAGAAATAACTAGTTGGAATAAAAGTGTTAATAGTCTGATGGCTGTGTGTGAGTCATAGCCACAGTGGCCTTTGAGACAAAAGAGAGATTGCTCTGACTACAGCAGTGGAGAAAGCCCTTCCTCTGTTCAGCCTTACACGCTCATTGCAGGTCAAATTTAAACTTCCTTACTCAGAGCACAAACAGCTCTTACATTTATACAGTCCGAGCTCCCATACCCCAAGATCCCTGTATCATAGAATCATAGAATCATTTGGGTTGGAAAGGACCTTTAAGATCATCGTGTCCCATGGTTAACCTAGCACTGCCAAGTCCGCCACTAAACCATGTCCCTAAGCACCACATCTACACGGCTTTTAAATACCTCCAGGGATGGTGACTCCACCACTTCCAAAGAAATACTTAAGGGACCATTGCAAGGCTTGCAGAAGCAAACCCTGCCTCACTCTTGCTGCTGAACGCCGGGGAGACTTCTTCCCAGGCCGCTCCCGGTTAATTGTGCCTGCTGGTTTTGCATGGCCCACTTGCAAATCAAAATAAGCGGGCATCCAACGTTCAACACCCAAGAAGATTTCCATGTACCTCTCATGCACACGTTCATGTATGGTGCTTACTTGCCTCTCCATGGTGCATGGCTTTTGCATTAGAAGAGGAAGTGTCCTCTCAGTTTCGTACTATACACAATGTGTATGTTTCAAATACATACTGTGAAATAGCATTTTTCAGAAAGAAAACCTTCACTGTCTTTGAAGTGAGAAGATGGTTAAATAGGAACACATCGCTTAGTTGGAGTCAAGATTCTCACTTCACCTTGCCAGGCACTGCTCAGACTTCAGGCAGTGAAAACGGCGGGGAAAACTTGGACTATAGCCCAAAAAAATGCCGGCTCAATTCCTTAAAGTATTTTAGTTTAAATGAGGTCAAAGACTATTCCTGAGCTTGCTGTGAAGCATGTGTTCAAGTTCCTTCTGGAACTGGGATCTAAACTTGAAGGGCAAATGATATGGTTATAAATTATTTGGCTTTTTTTGGTACCCTCAGGAAACAGCCTGCAACAGAAGAGTTTCTGTCGGGTTGAATTTGGGAGGTTAAATACTCCACTTATCCCTTTGGATTTGAGAGATAGGGTGCTTTCTAATTGTGCTAACCATGCTGAAGCCTCAGGATCAAAGTGCTCTAGGGTGTTTGTTTGTTTGCTCTGTGCTCAAACAGCCCTTATCTCACATCACTTTTTGTGGGATTCAGTTAGCAAAACCAGTGACTGTGAACTTCATGCTTCTGCTTACAGCTCCTGACACAATTATTGCTCTGTAGACAGAGCAGATCGTGTTGAGTTTTGTTGTCAGTGTGAAGACACAATACCAGGGGCTGTGGCATTACAGTGGCACAGCTTCCTGCTCTGTGGGCAAGGCTGGAACTAGGTCAAACAACAAAAGCAAATAATTGTTGAAGTATTAGAAGATGTGTACCTTCAGGAATGGGGCAGGGGGCTCTCAGCTCTGTAGCCAACCTGCAGACCATTTTTTGCCAAGACTTCTGGCAACTGCATGAGAATACACATAGAAATTCAGGATAATCTAACATTTTGGCTGACATGAAATTTGTCTGTTACCATGAGAGAGCATCTCAATGTGGAAGGACTGCACAGTGCCGTGGTGTGGGATGCCTACCTGGGTTTGTGTCGCAGCGTGGCGTGCCTATCTGGGTCTGTGTCAGAGGCCCAAGAGCTCTGGATGGAAAAATAAACAAACCTTGGGATGCTTCATGATGAGGAGCAAAACCGTGTGGAAAAAGAGCCAAAGTCTGAAGCAAGTCTGAGTAACAAGCTGTCTCTTCTGGGGCTTTGTTTTTCTGGTATAGTAGAGAAACAGCCTAAGTCTACAGGGAGCTGAGCTGCAGTGCTTTGCATCTTTTTTTGGTGGTGTTAATTTTGGGGATTTGTTGTTGGTTCTGGTATGGCAAGACTGCTCTCACTCCTACACAGTGAATTATGTTATGCCTAGATAGAACCCCTCATCGCTGGCCTACTTTACATTTGCTCATCAAAGTGTGAACTATTACATATATACCATGACCTGGTCTTTGTAATGATAAAGTGATATCAGGCATATTTGCATACTTGTTCTTAAATAAAATTCTAGATGTGTCTGAATTGTGACTGTAGTCACCAGCTCAGAGTCTGCTAAGAGTGAGAGCAGCGGGGAAAACCCACGTGTATGAGAAGCTCATAAGAATCTGTTAACGTGCATCATTCTCGTGGTCCTTGTGAAGATGTATGGTGGCTTCTTACTGTACAGCAAGCAAAATTATTGGATCGAATTGTTGGAATTAAGGTATGGTGAGAAAGACTAATTACTCAGCCCTCGGATACCTTTTAAACTGTGGGTGAATAGATGCCCCATGCTGTGACGGTCCGTCACTGCGTTTTTGACATATGTGATTGAGGGTAGAAAAAGAGCGTTGCATGCAACACCATTGATCACAGGCTACAAGTCTTCTTCCGTCTGGGAGTACTAGTAGTTTTATTTTTATTTTCAACGGCTCTCCTCATGATACTTCCCCAAACTAGTCCAATCAACTTGAGGAAGTTTTCCTATATAGAGCATTAATTTGCGTAGAGCAGTGATATCGCTGATTTTTATAATAATTTAAATAAAAAAGTAGAAATCTTTGAATTAAATTATAATTTCTTAATCTCATTTTTTTCCACAGGTACGTTTTCATTTACTTCCTTGAAATACACTTTCATTAGTTGCTGTCTAATGATTTACCACTAAATGGAGTTTTTAGAATAAATGTGGCACTTATTTTTGCTAACAGAGATACTCTATCTCCGTCCGTAAATATCTAGGCATTTGTGTAGCTTAATATACAATTACTCATGTTCTTTATGTTATAATTTTGATATTAAAGAGGTACCATTGTGGAAAGCTTTCCCCCAGCAGGGATTATTTTATGTGATTTGAAACAAGGTGCATTTGAATGGAATTGGAATTCAGTAAAAATGCACAAAAGCATTTAAAAACTTTTTAAAAGCATTTAAAATTAATTAATTATGTGAAATTACCTACAAATAAGCTAGGTATTTTTTTCTGTGTTAAATTTTTCATCCTGTTTTGATTGCTTTTTTTTTAAAAAACTTATTCAAATACAAGATTCCAGTTTCTTTGACACTACCTATTTAGAAAGCGGTAAGTGAAATACACATAGGAGTCAGAACTTCAATGCAGACTCATAAACTGCACAGTCCAGTACCACTTCCTTCTGCTATTTAAGAGAACTGCTGTGCGCTGAAGCTCAAAGGCGTGATGTTACCCTTCCTACCATGTTATACAATTACATTATAAATCACATATGCTGATACGTATCAATAACACACCGGAATTGCCTTGAAGCTGAAAACCTGTGAATGGTGTCCGTGCATAAGAGTGTTAAGTATGTTGAACGTGTGTGTTAGTGCTTATTTGCAACAGAAATGTGACTTGGCTTTGGGACAGCTCTTGTTTTGCTGGGCAGGAAGAGCCGAACCTTTGATTTCTTACCCACTATGAAACACACTCCTGATCAGAAACAGCACAGATACAACCACCAACTGCAGAGGTGGGGAGAGCTCTTGTCCCAGTCCTGTCCAAGCAGTGCCAAGCAGGGAGGGCTGATGCTGGCAGCAAATACCTGCAGAGAGCCCACCGGGGAGGAGATGGGGCTTATAGCTGGGCTGGCCTGGATGTGGCCTGAGTATTCCCCAGTGCCAGGGGATCCCCAGCTGGCACTGCTTGGAGTTTGATGGACAGAAGAGTATAAAATTACCTTTTTCAGCCAAGGATCCTGCCCACCAGGTGCTATATGTTCAGTTGTTCAAAGGAATATCGGTAAAAGGCCAAGATCATTCCTACTCCAAATTTTAAGAAAGAAGAGTCAGAAGTAGCCAGTCTGCGGGTGAGTCACACAGGAAAATACAAGCACACATGACTTGTACGTAGTGATTTTGCCTACTGATGGGTAAAATACAAGAAACAACCAAAAGCTTGCTTTGAAAAGCCTTTGTTTGAAGTATATGTTTCCTTAATTCTTTGGGAGCTCCCAACAGCTCTGCCGAGTGACAAGCGACCGTCTAGGTTAGGTCCTACTGTGCCTTTACCAGCAGTGGCACCATGTGTCAGAGCTGGTGTGTGGAAGGACAGTAATGACAGCTCGAGCGCCGAACAGTTACGTAAAAGCTTTATCTAGGGCTTAAGGTGGAGCATGGCCTGGTTGCGCAGGCCGGCACTTACTCACCTGGGAGCAACTGGAGCTCTTGCAAGTGCCATTACAAATTCCAGTGCACTAGTTGTGATTGCAAACTCCTTGGGTCAAAACCCATCTTTTTTTGGATTCACAGATGAAGGCCATCAAGGAGTATTACAATACCATGTCTGCATCTAGCCCTTTTTTTGGATTCCCAGGGATGCAGGGGTTTGTCAGACTGTAGCTATTAGCCTCTTTCATGGTCGGGAAGAGAGCGGTCCACAGCCTTTCTCCAGGTGTCCCCCCACCCCAGCCAGTGCCAGAGCCATCAGCCTAGCAAAGGCAATGAGGGTCCTCCTCCTCTTCAGCCAGACAGTTGTGCTGAAAACATCTGACCTGGCAATGTCACTTTTAAAGGCTGCTAAAAGTCAATTAAAGATGTAACAAAAAAGATGCAGAAGACTGTTAAAGATGCAGGGAAAGCAGAGCAGTCCTCCCTCACCTCAGCCTCGGTGTCTGCCCAGCGTCACTGACTGCGCTGGCTGCATTCGGAGGCAGAGGAAAGCTGGAGGAGGAGCGGGAAGCTTGCACAACTATTACTTGCTCTCATCATCCCAAAGGATCAATTTTCAGACCATTACCTACT
Organism: Pygoscelis adeliae; assembly: GCF_000699105.1. NCBI lineage: Eukaryota > Metazoa > Chordata > Aves > Sphenisciformes > Spheniscidae > Pygoscelis > Pygoscelis adeliae. Next base: position 19,721,378 of record NW_008825109.1, read on the forward strand.
TTCCCACACATGCAGACACACATACTTCACTGATCTGGAGAGGATTTTTACGTTAGCATCTGAGGAATAACTATCAATATATAGACACCATTTGCTTTAGGGGTTGTTAGCAGTTCTCCAGAAATGGCTAATGCTGAAACCCAGAAGCAGCCCAGGCCCGGTTGTCCTACTGGAGACAATGACAGCACAAAAAGTGCTATCAGTTTATTTTTCTCTAAGGCACATGTGGTGTCTTTGGGATCTTTTAAATCTGTCTTCAGCTTAGTCACAGAGCAGAGGCTTTCTCCATTTCTGAGCCAGCTCGACAGACACAGCTATCTAGCAAGCCAGACTAGCCCTCTCCAGCACAATCGCAGGAAGTTATTCCAAGCCTCAGACAAATCCCATTTCTATCTCTGGAAGAGTAAAAGGTCAAAAAACACCAGGCTGTAGCTCTGCCAGCAATAGCAGCCCCAGCCGTCGCAGCGCCACGGCGGGGCTGAACGGAGGGGAGCGCGAGCCCAGCGGCTGCGTCCCACCACGGCTCTGCCCTCCTGGCAGGCCTGGTGGCTCCTGCCCACACGTCTCCAGAAGGAGGTGGAGGTGCATGGGGCTCCGAAAGGGCTTCACAGGCTGCGTCCGTCCACAAGAAACCCCAGGAGAGGGAAGAAGGAAAGCGTAACTACCAGGTTACCAAAGCAGACTTTTTCTGGGAGTCAGCGGAGCCCTCTGATCCCGCCTACCATATTACTGGTGGCGTCCAGCCACATCCCCATCCTCTCCCAGCAATAGGCAGCTTAATTAGCACAAGCCCTGATTAGCTCTTGCCCTCTGCTTGCAGTGTACTAGCAAAACAGGAGGTTTCTAGGGCTCTCTGCAATTCTTTAGCAGCAGCAGCCAGGTGCTCCAGAGCCAGCTCTCCAAGCTGCCCTGCGTGGCCATGCCCACCACGCAGTGCTTTGGACACTGCTGTCGCAGTGGCTGCTCCTGCAATCAAAGCAGGGACGTGAGGCGTAGTCTTTCATCATTCCTCACTGTTCTTGTAGGATTTCAGTAACAGCCTCTTCCCTCCTGTTGCTTCGCTGGCTTTTCTGCTTGGCTTTAGCAAAGAAGATACCTCATAACAATGCATACAATGGCCAGCCCACGGCCTGATGATTCAGAGCACGATGGGGCTACTCCACCCATAGTAAAAACTTGGGTGTGATTTTGAGAAACCCTTGCCTGGGGAGCTGGGAGGACTGCTGTGCCGGCCATGCCCCCCCTCATCCTGGGGCAGGGGTTTGCTATCAAAGCTCTGCGGGTTGTGGTGATGTGAACCGCTGGGGATGGAGCTGCTCCTCCCTGAGGTTCTTCCCACTGAGCTGAAGAGCCCAGTCCTTTCTCTGCGTGATCCCCACAGTTCGTTTTTTATTTGTCCTTTTTACTTCAGGTTTCCTGCTCCTCCCGTTCCTGTCCTTCCAATTTTCTTGCCCGTTTGGGGCTCCCCTACTCTCCCTTTGTAGCTCTCACTTTAACTCTCCCTTTGAAAACACTTATTATTGCTCTACTTTTGCTTTGCTCCTAGGACATAAACACTCTTGAAATGACCCCTGTTTAAACACCGCCCTCATCCCTTCTCCCATCGCTACCTGCAAGCACCAACAGGCCTGTGATACCCATGTGCTGCCGCTCCTAAATTAACCAGGCAGGAGTCTAAATGGCAGAGCCAGGGGGCAAAACATTGCCTCCCAAAATAGAATTGTATTTGAGTTGTCTTAAAAAAAGACCTGCAGTGACCTATAGCTCCTGCGTGCACGTGCAGAGCTACAGAGAACAGCACTTAACAACAGTGGTGGCTAAGGCCTGCATTGGTGCCGACACAGCTGTGAGCTGCGCTGTCCCCGCTGCTGTGGCACGCTGTGACCTGCTGGCACCCAGGTACCTCCTTTGGCCTGGAAACGTGGTTTAGTCACTTGCTGAAAAACCTTGCAGCTCTGCTCCCCACCAGTGCCGGACAGCTTACTCTCCTCCAGGATATTCTATTCTTTATAAAAAGGGCTGAACTGATCCGCGCAGCTCCCAAACACCACATTTCAACTGAGGGCAGCAACAGGGAAAGTCTTATTTGTTTTTCTCTAATAGACTGAACAGTGGGTTCAGCCTGGAGCCGAGGATGTTTCATACGGTTTCTTTGTTGTAAATCTGTCTGTCTCCACACCCTCCCTAAGACAAATGCTCTGAGCAGTGGTTTCTTTGCCAGTGCGAAGGCACTGACTGTCAAGGATCTGCACTCTTTGAAGCAAGCTGAAAGCAAATTGTTGGGCACAAACCTTCAGTTATTTAACCATTCTGCGGCTGGGGCATCACTGGTGGGAGGAGGAGGAGAATTCAGTGTTGACGGGGAAGGGAGTGCAGTGCCCTCCACACAGGCAGGAGAACCCCGTGGATTAAGTCTGCTTGCACATTCAGCTGATCAGGAAATGGTTATACCTGTGGAGAATTTGGAGTTTTCATGTGTCTGCTTTGTGGTTTGAGCAGATCTCAGTGTATAAGGCTGTCTTGGCATTTCTGCTGTTAGTTTCTCTGTCTTCATGGATCTCTCCCATGGGATGAGAAGCAGTAAAACCCACTTAAAAACTGAAAATGAGGTAATATCATTTCAAAAAGCAGAGGAACTCCAAGCCAGCCTGAATTTCACTTCAGCTCCTGTTTTGCAGTTCAAGTTGACAGTGTCATGTTAGTGTTAGCATTAGCATCAGCCACGCTTACATTCGCTTCCTTCTGAAGCATATGCAAGCACTGCAGGCAACGCAGAGGACTGTACAACTTTCGGTTTTGAAGATTTATAAAATCTGGGCTGGGTGAGGTATGGTTTTAAGACCAAGTGACAAACTCTTCCCATCAGAGGAAAGCAGAACGCAGACTTCATCTTCATTACCAACATCAAGAGGGGGCTCTTCGCCCCGATGCAGCGTGTGGCCTTGCTAGCTGGTTGGGATTGCATTGTCCTGGGGAGCCCTGCAGCCTCACCAGGGCTAGAGCCAGATGTGCTTCAGGTGCCCCAGGTGTGCTTCAGATGCTCCCCCGTTTCAGGGCACAGGGGGAGCAAGTGTACAGATATTTACACCAGGGCAGAAGGCATGTAGGTGGCTGTTGCGCAGAGCTGGTGGCACTGACCTGCTGTGACCGGCTATGAGGGGCTGCCCAAGGTGCAGGGGGGCTGTGAAGGCACCGTCACTCACAGGCGCTCAGGTGAGGCAGGGTAACGGGGAGGAAAGGGGATGGCCAAGGAGCTAGTGGAGCTCTTCGTATTCCCCACTTTCTTGCAGCCTTGACATAGGAGAGGGCGGCCGAGTGGAGGTGTGACAGGCCCTGCCAGCCTCATGCTTGCAGGACACAGCAGCCTGGGTCCGAAGGATCCCTCATTTCTTTAGCTGCAGACACCAGGAAGGCGCGGGGAGGCATCTCACCCTGCAGCAGCATCCTGTTTACCCCTGGGGAGCACCGATGCTGTGTCTTTCTCCAGTGATGGTTCATTCAGCACCAGCAGCAGAGGCAGTGGGACATCCCCACACAGCAGCAGTCCAGTCTCAACACCTTCTCCTCCTCCCCGGTCCTTTCCCTGGCCGCCTCCAGGGAGCCCTGGCGCTCCCGCCCTGAGCAGGGCGTGCAGCAGGGAGGCAGCCGGCAGCACGCACGCAGAAAATGATGCAGTCTGTGACTGCATCCACATCCTTACTGCTCCTTGGTGACCTCATTTTCTGGGTGTAGCTCAGAGTGCAAAAACCACCAAAAAAGGGGATAGGGAAGGGAGGAGAAGAGATAGAGAAGAAGTTGCAGAAAAGCAGAAATAAGTGCTGTAGTTTTGAAAATGACTGTGGAAAAACCCAGCTGGCTCATTATCCTCACTTTTGTAACAGTAACATTGATCCTATTTCACCATCCCACAAGCACATACTCTTTTGATAGTTTTACGGTTTAAAAAGGATTAAGATCCGGATAAGCTGCACAACACCACTGCCTTCAACCACATTTACCAGTTTACATTTACTAAGAATCTGGCTTTTGGTGTTTCATAGATTAGTGTTCTGACAGGTTGAAAAATTATAGAAAGGGAGCTATTACCCTTCTCCCACATTGCTCATATTTAAGATATTGCTGAGCACATTAATTGCACGTTGTTCCCAATAGATCAAGCTGAACTTTCATTTCTGAAATCTGTTTTTACTCCCAAACTGTTCCGCTATTTGTGGAGTTTGGCAGAGAGTTTTACTCCTGCTATACTCGCAAAAAATCTGCATTACAAAATACTGACAACTGGCCAAATGTAACCCCAAAGAGAAGGCACCTGCTCAGGAAAGCTGGCCCATCCTTTTGCAAGCTGCAGTTTCACAGAGGAACTGGCACATTTTGGCCATGCCTGAGGAGCAAGACGGCGTGCGAGGGCAGGCTTGCCAGCTCCCTCCAGCCTGGGCTGCTTTGGGGCA
>NW_008825109.1:19725953-19729359 GCF_000699105.1 Pygoscelis adeliae
AGAAATGAGCGCTTTTTTTCTCTCTTTCTCTCCGTCCCGTTTAGGGAGCCCCCGTTGCCCTCCCTGGCACGCAGCAGCCCTCCCAGGATTTCATGCCCATGGGACCCGGCCCTTCATGGCACAGGGAAGACCGCGGCCAGCTGGTGAGGAGCAACCGTGCTCCTGCCCTTCCCTTTCCCCACAGCCGGAGTGGGGAAGTACAGACACACACACCGGCACAGGGTCAGGGTGGATAGTGGGGAGGCAGAGGCAGATGCGCAGCCAGGGAGGGCAACGCAGTGCATCGCACCTCATCATTTTAGAGCCACATTGAGTTTGGGCTTTCTACACCACGGGGACGGCAGGACACCACCCAGTACTAGGTTAGGCACATTCCTGGGTGACACCGATCTGCTGCCCACAGGCCAGCAGGTAGGTAGCTGGTTTGGGGCATCCTGAACTCGCTGCCTGGGTTGTGCACTGCTGTGGCCACTTGAAACCCAGGCTGTCCAGGCAAAGCTGGTGTTTGGCAAGGCCGGGGGATTTCCTAGGGAATAAATCATGGTACACAGTTGTTTTTAATGCTGCTGTGATCAGAGTGCAAGCCTGTAAATATGAAGGGTTACCAGAATTTGGACTGTTAAGGATAAAGTGTGCAATGTGCCAAATGTAATTGTTTTCCTTTTGCAGCCCGTTATATTCAGATGTTGAGGAAATGATTTAATATTTCTGAACACGTTGTGATTTCATCGTTTGGTTCAGCAAGGGAAGTTTGAGAAGCCATGCAAATTAAGATAAACATTAAATATGCTGTTAGTACTTCATTTGCCGTGCTGATTTTTTTCTATAGCAGTGCTAAACAGGGTATGCCAGCCCAGGGCATGTGGATGTCTTCACATCGAGACAAAAGTTGCAGCAGTAACGGGGGACTGAAAAAACTTGACCTATATGTACTCGCAGTTGGAAGGACCAGTCTCAGGAGGTGAAAAGAGAAAGGACTGAGGATGAGCGATACAGCTCAGGACCTGGGCGCGCAGTCCTGAGCCTGTGCCAGAGGCCACTGGGTTTGCGCCCCGGTGCTCATTCCCAGCTCCGCAGGCTAGTGTGAAGTAGGCAGAGCATGAAACGATACACTGAGAAAAAAAGCGCAGGTCTGCAGAATTTCACAGGCAGCATTGCCTTCCCACAGCGGAGCGGAGAAATGTGCAGTTATCTCCTCAGCATGGGAAGTTTACATGATGAATGTTTGGATACTCGAGCTGACTTTAACCAGCTGACTTTGTGAAATGCACCTAAAACGTGAAGGAAAGCGGAGCTCACAGGGTGTTATTTCTTCAAACCCTTAGCCCTGAAAACCCCGTTTTCTCGGACGAGACGCAGGGCGCAACGGCAACAAAAAAAAAAATTCTGAAAAGTCAGAGAGAATTCTTAAACAAACAAAAGAAAACCTGGCACAGGGAGCATTGTTTATATTTTTCCTAACATTTACGTATTTTAAAATAAAAAATGACAGGCAGTGGATGCTGTATATTACGAGCCATATGAGTGATGACCACTTTTCCACAAACTAAGGAGAATGAAAAAATAATTCTAAAAATGTTTAAAAACCAGCTCAGCCTCCTGTGAAGTGTAAAGCAGAGATTAATTTAAGACAGCTTTTAAAGAAGAAGAAAACCCAGTTCTGGAAATGTAACACTGCCTAGCAGAATACTTAAGGGTAAAACAACACAATTTAGTTGATGAAAAGGCAGCTGAAAACAGCAGAACTGCAATCAAAATAGATTTTTAAATTCCTTAGCGTAGCTGGTTTTCTAATATTGTGCTTTGAAATGAGCAAATGGGTGTAAAACCAGCTATTGAGCACTTCCAGCCTCCTTCAGTGTTGTTGAGGTTCAGCACAACCCCCTCTAGAGGTAGCATGGGCCACCTAATATACCTCCCCCCCCCCTTAAAACACATTTGTACTTGCGTACATGCAATATAGGAACAGACTTCATCCAACGCATTTCACCATGTGTTTTGGTTTGTGTCTTACCCACATTCTTAGTGTACTCTTTAATGCAATTGTGATATTTACTAAATAGGTCTGACAAAGAACTCTTAGTTTATAATCTGGTTTGTTTTCTGTAAATATCCAGCGAGGGGCTCTGGCCGGTGATGAACGGCTTCGGCTGAGCATCTGAATCACCCAGCACTGTTTCCAGTTTGAGACTGGAGAGATCCAATTTCTTGAATCGCGTTTCTGTGACAAATACGGACCTTTCCCAATTCCAGCTTATTTCATCATAATTCATTTGCTCGCTGGTCGTATTCTGACAGCCCTCGCAACGTGCCAGACGCTCTCTGCTCCCGCAGGAGACCGGGCAGCCTGCCCGTGGTGCCCGGCCTCGCGGGGTGCGTGCCCGCTGAAGCCAGCAGCGCTGCTGGGAGCCGAAATCCCCCACCGGCTCTGCCCCGCGTTGCTGTGAGAGCCGGTCGGTGTTTGCGCTGCATGCTACCTGCCCTGCCCAGGCGTGGCCAGGTTAACAGCTATGGGGGCAGCCTGCCTTCCCCCAAAATGAGGTCTTTGACCGTGCCTGAAGCCACCAGTAGACGTTTGCTCTCTAGATGGAAAAAATTCAGTGTTGAGGGCAGCCTGTGTGTAACCCACAAAAACCAGGCTAGACCCATGAGGAGAGAGTTCATCTTCTGATGTGGTTGATAGAAAGGCTCCTCGTCAGTCCAGAGGCAGATTTTCTTTATTCAGATAATTCCTTCATATCGTGTTTCCATTTTTGGGAACCTCTGCATTTCTCAGAGCTTCCTGTCAAGAGGAGGACCCGGCCCCCTCAGAGCAAACGGGAGCTTTGCCATTTGCATCAGTGGAGTTTAAATGTCACCGCAAAGGCTGGGTGGTTCCTGTGGGACTGATTTCAAGCCAACACGTAGATCCCAGCGGAGATCTTCAGAGTCTGTACAGCTCGGAGCATGCAGTGAAATCAGTGCCCCCCTCCACATGCCTAAATCCAGAACTCATCTGGATACTAGATAGCTGCTATTATGGTATTGGACCTATTTCTATTTTTCTTTCTATCTTTGTACATATGTCCAGAGAAGTTGGTTCTTATTTTCAACAAACGTGACCTGCTCTCTAAGACAAGTCCTCCTACACACGTGTGCCTCCTCCCTGTTTTTCTGCTTGCCTCCTGCACACTTCCTTTCTCCAGGCAATTTTAGGAGCGAAATGAAGTGCAAAGGTCAAAGCCTTTGCAGCATGTGGCCGTGAATTCAGTGAGGATGTAAAAAAGAACAGTCCAGATTTGGCCCAAAGTGGATGTGGAGGGTACGTCTTTTTACTCCTGCGTGCACCAAGCTGGGAGATCAGCTGAGCCGCTGAGCAAAACCCGGAAGGCGGGTTCATTTTCCTACATTGAACCACATGGATAAG
>NW_008825109.1:19729380-19737661 GCF_000699105.1 Pygoscelis adeliae
GCGTTACAGCGTAAATACTTGCGGCTTTTATTCTGATCCTGCTGGCTACTCTGGTTTTCTTCGTTAGGTCCGACAGCGTGTTGTTGAAGGGTTTAGTTTAAAAAAAAATAAAAAGCAGTGTTGTGGTCCCCTACTAAAAGAGTCACTTTGCCCAATTTCCTGTTTATGTTCCTTCTCTTCGGAGCCGTGGCATCATGTGAGCACAGACAGTTATAGATAGGCTGCGTGACTGTTGCTGACCTCACACCACATGTTCAGTTAACAAGGTGAAACAGCAAAATTTGTTCTGTTTGTGTAAAGAATACTGAGAAAACTGCCAGTTCCAAGTAAAATAGAGGGAGAGGGACTCCCGATAGCCCGAGGCGGGGCGCAACCTCCAGGCAGATCTTTCTGGTCTGTAACTGCTTTGCACATCTGTATTTACATGTTTACATCGTGCTTGTGAGTTACAAGAAAGGGGATTAGCCCCAACTCTATTTCTTTCCTTAGCGAAGCAGGTTTGGAGTCCTTCCATAAAAGCTATTAGTTTAGCAAATTTGCTCAAAATTTGTCTAAACTTCAGTCCCTTTGGTATATACATTTTCCTATACTTGCTTCCAAAAATGACTGAAAACTCCTGTGACTTAGCTAGCTTCAGTCATCCAGCAGACTATTATGCCCAGCATTTGTATTTCCGAACTGTTGTGCCTTAAACAACCTGGGGGCAACCTAATTTTTATTATTCAAGATACTTTATTAATCAAGTATCCGTGCAGAGCCTTTTAAAAATCCTTTAAGATTATGCAAGACTTTTGGATTAAAGCCATGCTAAGAAATCAAAATTTACCTCTATTTAAGTTTATATTTTATTACTATGTTAGTATTAAAGAATTTATTGTGAACAAGTCAGAGAGTTCTTAAGGGTTTCCAGGCCATTTTACACAAGTAGTTTTCATGTAACAGTCGGAATCCCTGTCGTGGGGCATGAGGTTTCAGTGGCACTTTTCCCACTAACAGAAAACAAAGTGATGTTGTTAAATCCAGGAAGACCTGTATCACTGTGTTAGTTTCTCCTTTCGCCCTGTTTTCAACTCGTTTCTATAAGAAGCCCAATCCTCCATCCTGAGAAATCAGAATTTTATTTTCTAACTGACCAGAGGAGTGGCACTAAGCCAGACCAGCGGTTTTCTGTCCGTCGACCTCTGCCACCTTCAACAGGTAGATAAGGATTTCAGACGGAAAAGTTGCACCATGGATTGGTCAAAGCCAAATGCACGGATGTGAGCGCATACCTGTGGGTGTACGGGTAAGCATCCTGATTATCTGGAACGTGGCGTAACTTCAGAGGCAGGTGTATCCCTGTGACAGGTGAACGAATCACAACGTATGCGGCATGTCATGAGTGTGTACCAGTTGTCAAGTGCTTTAGGATTTAAAGGAGAAAAAAAGCACTCCAGAAATTAAGCTGCGTTCAGGGTGATAATAATAATGTCATTTTAGATATTACACATAAACATGCTGTGAGGGAATATGGAACTAAAACTCTTGGCTAGCTGGCGAGGCTGTAAACATCCTCATGTAAAGAGTCCTGCCTGTAAGTCCTCACTGTCAGGGAGCTTAAATGCCTGCAAAAATGTAGCAGCAGTCAGAAGGTGTCATTTGGGGGGCAGCTTAAAGGAATTAATGTTTCACTGTTCCTGCCCTCAGGAAGGAAAAAATGTGCCAGAGGAGAGGAGGGCTCTGGGTGGGAGGAGATGCTTGAATGGCTTTAATCACTCAGTGCTGTCTTCTGCTGCTGGGACCTTTACTCTGAGCTGCGACCTACTTTACATCCCCATTAAAGGTGAAAAAGACAGACGAGATGAAACAGAGAGCGTGAGGATGCTCACGATGTGAGTCAGTGTCCACCCCTGGCTGCCCCAGCAGTTTGATACCCCCACCCGGCGTCAGGGCTGCTCGGGCTGCAGCACGCAGGGATCCGGGCGGGACGGGGTCCGCCTGCCTGCCCCGGGCAGGGACGAGGCCAGCTGGCCAAAATCAGCTTCCCCTCCACCCAGGGCTTTTGCTCACCCATCGCAGGTTCATTTTGATGAGAGCTGGTGGCGCAGTGGAAGCGCTGGCAGCCCAGGCAGCGGGTGGCCAGCCCGGGGCCGAGGCTGTACTAAGAGCATTGCGGCTGCCTGGGCTCTGCCCCACCTGGAGGCTTCCCAAGCTTGTGTGGATTTCACGCCGCAGCTGGCTTTCTTTTCCTGAGCTTGATTTTTCATCGGTTCTCCAGATCCCTTTGGGTGCTGCTTTATAATGACGCGGAGTCACAAAAATTTCGGTTGCTTCCTGAAGGCGTGTGAGACTGTCTTTACTGTCTTATTAGTCCCAATGAAACACAGCCAAGTGCAGTGGGGGAGTTACTTTATTTATTTATTAATACCAACTGTGTCTTTTTACTGGCGCCCTGCAGATGCTGTCGAGATTGCTGGCTGGCTCTGCTCGCTTGGTGCTCCTGACAAACCCCACTCAGCCGCAAGCCTCTCCCCGGGAGGTGCAGCCCTCCAGGGCATGGCTGGGTTTCTGCCCTGTGGTGGCAGTTAGCTGTAATTTCATAATGACTGGCCCTTATGCTTTCTATAAATGAGCTCAAAGGGGCCTGCGCATATTTGCAGGGCAGCTGTTAACAAGAAAAGCTCCAAGCTTTCAGCACCACTGCTGTCAAAATAGGAGGAAGAATAGAGAAGTCATGCCCTGGCCTGACAATGGGGAGGGTGGCTTGTTTACTTCGTGCCTGTGTCAGGATTTCACTGTTAAATGAATCCACTGAAATAGGATTGCCATCCTGCCATCCCTTCTTTGGTGTTTTGTTGCTATGGATTTCACAGGTAAGGCTTTATCAGCCCAGAGGCATTTCCATAGCCGCGGGACACTAGGAAGCAGTGAGCTCTGCAAAGCATTGGCGAGGACAGTTGGATCCTGCCTGCACCGTGTGCCCCAGGGCAGGGCAGGGCAGGGCAGGCAGGCAGCACTGCGAAGCCATTTGACACATTGCAGTCCCCCCAGGCGACATGGAGCCGCGGTGTTTTTCTGGTGTGGCAGGGTTTGTTGTAGCTCAGATCAAAGCCGGTGAATTCTTCCCTGTAGCAAGATCTTGTGGGATGAGATGCCCTGTCAGCATCTTCCCCTGCAAAGCTCAGGGACCCATCCAGGGGGCATGACCGCAGCACCGGCATTTCTTTTCTGCGGGAGAGCCCCTTGAGACCCACCTACCAGGAGCCATGGGGAAAGCCAGGAGAGGACAGCAGCACTGCTCCCCTTCAGCCAGCAGCGTCTTGTCGAGCAATTCCTACTTGCATGAGGAGCAAGGGGATGCTCTGTCACCTTGCCCGTGTCCTTGGAGGAGACCTCTAATCAGAATGTTTGTGAGAAGCACAGTTCTCGGTTCTTTACTGCTCTTGCTAAAGGACGGGAGGACATGAGTGAAATGACATTTCTTCATCCAAGTGTCCGCCTCCTTCCTCCCTCCCCAAAATGTAGTGGTGTTATTATTAATTTTACTTTCAGAACTTGTTTTCTTATCTTCCACAAGATTTTTAAGAGCTTAGAACTCCCAAGTTTTTAGGTCACTATGACTTTGACCCTTCATGCCCAAACAAACCCATTAGCTTTACAAAGAATCTGCATGTTTATTAAATAGCAGTGACTCATTCTGTTGCAGATGTTTGTATATGTAAAGCACCATAAATATTATGGATTAGGATGTAGACTAGGCAGTGGGAATGGGTGTAGGTTAGCAGGCAACATATGACTCCGGGACTTTTTCTCCTTTTTTTTAGTGTGCGTCATTTTTTCTTCACAAACCACAGGTTTCTTTTTGTGAGAAACAGAAACAAAGGAAACCTCTCTGCTTCTACAGGACGTCATCTTAGATGCTTTATTACAAAGCTTTCATTGCAGTTACAGCACAGGAAATTTTTTGGTTAGTGTTTTTAGTCAATTAATGTATCTGTATCACCTTGAAAGGAAGAAGGTACTTCCCCTTCCACTATGCACCCATTACATCTCCTCTGAGGAAGACTCATGCTGACTTTCTTGAGACAAGATTCATTTAGAGTCACACTGAAACTACAACTATCAGAAAGACAAGTGACTCAATAAATGACTCACGACTTAGCAGATGAAAATACAGTGTTAGACTGTAGTCTGTCCTGAACTCATTGTGTGATGGTCCTTTGCAGAGGATGAGCCAGACCATTTGTGCTGGTCTGTGCTGAAAGTTGTTTTGTATGGGAACACTGGTTAGCTCAGAGCTTCTTCCCACCATAGCTGAGTCCTAACCTTGAGAAAACAGAGCTGTAGTGGGCATGAACAGGCAGGGGAAGGGAGAGCTGATGCCTTTCCGGCACCCACAGGAATGCACCTCAGCTTCCAGGCACCCAAGCGAAGGGAGGAAAACTGCAGAAAATTTCTCCTTCTGCTCTCTAGGTTAAATAGAATTACATGCCTGTGGAGGCAGAGGAAGGCCCTAAGGGAGGAGCATTCCTCTCTGAAATTGAATATTTATTGATTTTTCTTTCCCAGCCATAAACTATGAGTTTCAGCCTCTCACTGCTGAAGAAGTTTGTGAGATCTGAGTAGAAAATAAGGGAAACCAGACAGCAAGGGAGACAAAATCCAAGAGAAGCGTTAAACTAGTGGGTGATGGGCAATGAGCTCAGCTGCTCCCAGAGCGCTGCACGGGGACACACTGGAAGGGACAAGCAGGCAGCTTCATTAGGGAGAGATTTGCTATGCAGAGCTGATGGGAGCTGCAGACCAACAGCCACAACTGAAATAGCAAAACCATAACTCCAGCTGGGGACAGGCTGGGTGGTTTAAGAGGTCTTTTTCATCTCAGATTTCTGTGAGTGAGTTAATCGAGCACTATTACCAAGCAATGCAGGCTACAGAGTAGAAGGCATGAGCCCTTCTGCAAGGGTCTCGCAGTCCAAGGAGCGTGAGCTCCATGGGGTGGGCCCTTTTCTCTTGAAAGAGTGGCACAAAGAGCTCCCAACAATGTCCTTGGCTCTTTGAACGTGAGGATGCTTGCTGGGAGCTGGGGCCTGACTCCTTCCTCCTTCCTGCTGCACAGGTCCCTCTTGCAGGGACCGTACTCTGCAGTTCCAACACCTCCCACTCTGCGTAGGCGGGGGAAACTCTCTTAACTTATATGGTCTTAATAAGCTTAGACATCAGCTGCTTACAAACCTGTCTACATATGAATTTTAACTTCCTCTTTTAAGTCATTTATAGGAAATGCTATAAAGTTCCGCCTAATTTTTTTTTCCCAAAAAATATGTTTAAAAATTGTTCTTTAAAAGAGAGGCAAGCTTTGAAAACTTGTGTCTCAAGTACTGGCACTTCTGCGGGACTATTATCCTGCAGCTCTGCTAGTTTTCTAGCCCCAAGGATGCCTTGCAGCTCAAGGCAGCAGAACTGCAGCGAGTAGCAGGAGGAGCACTGTACACACAGGCGCTCCCAGCCCTCAGCCAGCCGCGGGAGGGAAGCCGTGCCAGACCCTCCTCTGGTGGGATTTGCTGCTTTCTCTTTCCAAAGGGAGTTTGCGGGACGAGAGCAATCCCAAATGTTCAAACCTTTCACAGTCCTCCCCATCACTGAGCTCTCGAACTCTTCTTTCAGCGTCAGACCTCCCCGCAGCAGGCCTGGGGACGAGCACATGTCCTTTGCCCAGAAGCATGGCTGCAAGGCCGCCAGGCAGGGGAGGAATCAGTACACATCCGCCGTTCGTTCTGCTTCCCCTTGCCATCCCCTTTGCTGCATTCCGTAAAATGAAGGTTATCCTCATGGGGGAGTCACGGGCATTAATTTAGCTGGTCAAGAATTTCAAGTTTGTTGGCTATTCTGTGTTTTGTTATTAAAACCAGAATAAATCAAAAACACGCAGGACAAATTATATTTCAGGCCAACTTACCTAATTTAGCTTGTATGTGCTCTAATTAATTATTTAGATCTCAGATACTGGATATTTCGTACATAAAAATGAAAACGTGGTCCTCAGACAGAAGGTAAGCGATGAAGGTCCTTTGCTAAACCTTTCCCATGCAGGTGCTCAGCTCCCATTCTGGCCTTGTTTACCAGATAGCTGTTTTTTCAGCACATAATAGGTTTGCTCGTGGCCTGTCTTATCTGACATTGCTGCGGTGGAGCAATGTAATAGCAGCCCTTTTTAAACCTCACACCACTTATTCAGCAGAAGCAGAGATGTCAGATTGTGGAAGTAGTGATAGCTTTCTTAGAAACCCTGCTGAAATGGAAACAGAGCTATTCCTCTTCCCTTCAGAAGTGGCCCTGGAATTCCCAAAGTGAAAAATTCAGGAGCAAGAAGAAAACACTGTTAGCTTGTCTTGCACAGAGCAACATGCTGGCGTCCGACCAACGCTGCTGCAAATTCTTTCTTCCTTTTGGCACCGAACTATTCCACTTACGAAAGGCAGATGAAAATTGTTCTAGATTTATGTTGGCTCTTGTCTGATTGTAGTTGTGCTTTTCTGATAAAGCCTTCTCTCTAATGCTAACAAAGCTTTGGAGGACATGTAAACATATCATCATCATATCATTCCTTCATCAAGAAGGAACTAATTTCAAGAGGCCCCCAAATAAATGTAATATTTCTTCTGGATGCGTAGATCCTTTCCGTAGTGTAAGTGAGGAGCCTAGGCTGAATCCAGGAATTGGTTCCTATTTAAGTATATAGGTTACTTCATCTCAACCATGGGAGTGCAATCTTTCACCCTTAAATTGATCCAAATTCTCTTGTAAATTTGGCAGTGTGTGCAGCTCCAGACTAAATATTGTCAGATATTATTGACTCTGATCAGCTGAAATAAATCCCTGCTCGCTGCAGCCCCACCACTCTGGCCCTGCTGGCTCCTCGGGTGCCCCCGCCAGCCTCGAACCCCTGCAGGGGCTCAAAGGTGCTCTCTAGCCTGATACCGGCACCCCGCAGCAAACACAGAAACTGGTCCCCTGGGCACAGGCTCGTGGTAATAGCGACCGTGCCTTACAAACTGTCAGGAGGAAGGCATTGCAGCAGCACAGGGATGCAGGTTGATCCTGCACACGGTGCTGCCCGGGACAGGAGGGAGCAGGGAGCAGAGCTCCTTGCTGTACCATGGGGTGCTGGTACAGAACACACCCTTCCCCAGCAAGGGGTCTGCGAGCCGTGGGGAGCCCCCTCCAGCCCCAGACAGGTGCTTAGCACCTCGTGTTGTGGTGCGGGCACGGGCACAGCTTCTGGTTTGGGTGATGGATGGGGAAGGGAAGGAAGGCACACGCCACACCACACTGCGTCCTGGTCTGTGGGCGAAGATCATGCTGCAAAGACAGAAAACCAGGGATGGCAGGAAGAACCGTAACAGGGGAAGGAGGAGGCGGCCTTGTGACTGGTAAATGGTAAAAAGAAAACTACCGAGAGCGTACAACTATGTAAAACCCCACCATGCTCTGCTATGGGCTGGGGCTGGGGCGGGCACTGGAAAGGAGCTGCCATGGGGCATGACTGCCTGCCTTGCAGGGCAGGGGCTGGGAGGTGCCAGGCACCCTCTGCGCCTCTGGCCTGGGGCTGAGGAGCTCTGGCCCCTGCTCCGGCAGAGTGGACTGCTGCCTGGGTCCCTGCGAGCTAAAAACTGCTGCTGCCGTCTTGTCTGGCCAAGGCCTGCCACAGCTGGGCTCCCGGCGACTCCAGTGTGCTGCATCCACTTCCCCTGGGGAAAGGAGACATGTAGCTCATTGCAGGCAAATGCCAGGAAAATGAGGAGAGGATATTTGACTCTTGGAGATAAAAGCCTCATGCTGAAAGGTGTGCCAAAACCCCTGCTTTGCCTACGCCACGGAGCAGGGCGAGTCCTGTGTATTGGCAATGGCAAACCGGCTCGTGTCCGTTTGCAGGCAAGCTGTGAGTGTTTCAAAAACTCGGCGCATTGTACACTCAGCATTGTAGGATAAGCAAAAATGTTTTGGAGTACAACATTTTGCGAGTAAAGGCACATATCGGTGAAAGTTTCAGAATGGAAATGAGCCATTGGGGGGAGACAGTGATGGCACTGGGTAAGTCAAATGGGAGAAGAGGTGCAAAAGATGGTCCTTCAACCCTACCCACGCAGGTAGCTATGTTGGTAGCCGATGCCACTTTCCTCCTAGAGAGTGGAGGGACAAAAAAGGAGCCCAGAGAGGTGAGGTGCAAGTGCACTGTGTGTGTGTGGATGCAGTCTGATGGTACAACGAAGCTGATGTTAAGAGCAAGCACCCAGGGAAA
>NW_008825109.1:19737721-19743098 GCF_000699105.1 Pygoscelis adeliae
CACCCAGGCGAGGTTGGGTGCTGGGGCACCGGGCTGGCAGCGCTCCCATTTCCCAGGGTGGGATGAGGCGGCTTCCGCTCCTTTTGCTCCCCAAGACGGCTCCCTTTGGTGGCAGGCAAGGAGCAGCCCTGGCACAGGGCAGCAGGCAAGCTCACCGGGCAGTGCCGGCAAACGCCCCATCGGCCAGGCTGCGTCATCGCCCTGCGCCGCTGCCACCCTGCTGTGGCACCCGCACTGATTTCAAGAGGGGTTGAGTGCTTAAATGTCTTTGAAGATCTGAGCCTGCGAGTGCTGATTCACCCACGCTGCTGACTCAGGCTGCGCCTATTTAAAAGCTGCTGTCCCTCGGCTCCAGGTCCAGTGGTGGGTCAGCAGCATGGGCAGGGTATTTGCTCCGGTCCCTGCAGCTCACAGCAAGATACCACCATCGGTTTCAGAGCACATTAATATTTGGGGCAATGAACAGCGGCAGACAAGGGCTGTTAGCTTGTCCGAGCTTGTGGTATCACCAAAGGGCAGTTCCTCTGTCCCCCTCCACCCCCCACCTTCCTGCATGTTTCCTACAGCTCACGTGTTACCCCCACAAGAAAAAACTACTCTGTTTTCAGCCAGACAGGGTGCTAGCTGGCTGCACGGGCCCTGCCGCGAGCCTGGGGAAGGCAGTAAGGGTGGCCGTGCGGGAGATGGAGAGGGGAGGCCCACCCTTCCGAAGGGCAGTGCAGATTTGGGCAGCTATCTGGCATTATTTCCCCTCAGCCTTGTTTTCATGGCTGCCCGGCTATGATAGCCAGTGTTTTCTCACACAGCCTCGGCCCTGCTCTCCTCTCCCATCATAAGCCACACTGACTGGGCACCTCTCCATCTCCAGTCTCACAGCGCCAGCCAGACGATAAGCCTGATCAAATTGTGTATCTGCAGGGAAACAGGTTATCAGGCAGCTTCTTGGCTAGTACAAAACCAAAAACAGCAGAGCCACAGCCACTCACACCATGCCAAAGCCAGCCTTCGCCTCCGAACGGAGGGATCGTGAGCTTTTCGGCAAAGCGCAGCTGCAGTTTTCTCTTTCCTCTTACTGGCTGCCCAGGTTGTGCTGAAACTACAGACCCCTCTAGAGTCATGAAAATTAAAATGCTAAGGAAATGGGGACAGGTACTGGGCCATCCTGCCTAAGGGTGTTGTACTGGCCACGGACAGGTAGCCCTGAGCTGGCCCCGGCCTCGGGGCTGAGCTCCCACCTCCCCACAGCTGCGTGGGTGCCTGCTAGGCAGGGTGTCCCCAGCTGCGCTCTGCTGCGCTCCCCTCCCCTCCTCTTCATCAGCTTGCTCATATGCAGGTGATTTCCATCCAATTTCCATCAGAAGGAGCCAGGTGTATTTAAGCTGCAGGGCTAACAGCCTTGGGGAAGGAGTGAGAAGTGGTCTTGTAGTCTTGGGGGAGAGCTGATGGCTCCTTCCCCTCTCTGTCTCAGCAGCCTGCTTCTCTGGGAGGCAAAGGAGCGGGTCTTGTTTGGCTTATACCTCCTGAAGCATTTCTCTTTTGTTGTTTAGGGGTGAGAGTGTGTTAAGGGATGTGACCCTTCTGTCCTGATGCATTTGTGGGGCGTGCATTAAGCCTGTGTGGCACTTGGATTGCCTGTGGCAGAGGCATGGACTCTTTCTGGGACTATACATGTGAGATACCTGCTGGGCTGTGTTCCACTGTTGAACCTTGCTAGTCAGGAAAGTGTTTTCTCCATTAAACATTTTTCCTTTGTTTCTATTTCCTTTGAGGGGGTGTGTGTGTTCTCTTTTTTCTCCTGGCTCCCACAAAATTAGGCTTGTCTGAGATATCTCAGAAATCTGTTGTTTCTAGCTACTTTCAACAGAAACCAAATCACTTTCAAACCTCAATAGGTCATGAGGGCAAGACTTAATTTTCTTTGTGCAATATACTTAGCACCTCACCTCTGCTTCCTGTTTATTTCTGATGTGAGGGCCCCCCCTCCTTGAAAACCCCTCCGTTACACAGGCTGGTATGTGCTTGTTCAGCCTTGCAAGAGCTGCCTCATGATATTTCATTCTCTTGTCCCTGTATATTGTTTTTGAAGAATCTTTTGCTTTCAAAATAGGTTAAGGTACTGCCAGGCTGAACAGACTTACTTCTAGATAAACTTTTGGATGAATATTGACAGACTGTGCAAAGCTTGCTACACTGCAAGGAAGTCTCTTTTGAGTAAAAAAAAAAAAGCTTTTTCTTGACAAACGATTGTTGCTATTTTTTGTTGATTGTGTTAACTATCACCATGCCCATGGGAGCTCAGTGTCAGCGAAATCTGTAGTGCCTGTATTGATCCTAAACTGTGCCAGTAAGGACTCTTACATCTTAGTGAAAACATCCTGAACTCAGTTATTTTGCCTTAAGGCTGAATGGTTGGCTGTCTTTAAACTGACAGACAGGTCCACTCTTTGCAAAATGAGCATGATTTTTAACTCGAACGCAAGCTATCGCCTAGGTTTACATCATTGTGACGAGTCATTTTGCAAAGAGCACCTGAATAAGATTCAGGTAGGGAGGTTGTGGTGGTTGTTCAGATGTTTCTTTAATGAGCTTTTAACTCTTATGAAGGCAATTAAAACAGCCGGTGGCTGTATAGCTATTGGAGGTACCTGGGCAGCGCGTGAGCCCCTGCACCTTTCTCTAGCTGCCATCAGAGCTGGGGCAGCTGCAGCCTTAGCTTCAGCTGCTCCCCGGTAGCTGCCCGGGCCTTGCTGGTTTGGGCATGGCTTTATCCAACACAGTTTTTATGGAGTTTGGTAAGGGGGAAGCTCGTAATGTCTTACTTCAGCTTTTCTCCGTGGAGCAGAGCTTCAGGGTGGATTTCTTCTGGCCCTCAAATTAAGTGTGTTGGTGACAGCTGTAGTCAACATGGAGGCGCTTATACTATTGATGAACAAAAACAGCTGCTGGAAAAAAGGGAAAATATGCTATTTTGTTCCTAGAAACTTGCATATAGCTTTATAAAGTGATGCTGCATCTCAGTCCTGCCAGGACTTCATTTAAGCCTGTATGGGACACATACCTTCAGTCACAAGGGTCTAAAAGACACCAGTGCTTATCAGTTTGGTTTGGGTTGATGGTCACTTGAAGCAGTGTCTGTGTAAATAGACGTCCTTCTGTAAGTTTTGGGAGTTTCCTGTTTAACTTTTTAGCACTACAACTCCCTTAAGGTTTGCTCTGGGCTTTCAGAAGTAACTGACAGCTCATTAACAGCTTTTTATTAGCACTGAAAACCATGGGAGGGAAGCTGCACTGGTCATCTGGAGGCCTTGTCTTTGCTAGGCAAAAGGTGCTTGTTGCCAGGTATTAGCTCATGTACTGCAACACAGGGTGCAGTCCTAGGTGTCTTCATTTCACAAAGAAAAATGTGTTAGAACCTCTTCTATAGATGAGATGGTGAAGTATCAGATCATTTCGATTACACCACGCTGGCAGGCTGAGAGTGAGAGGAGGGGAGAAGTCTTGTTCCTCTTGACCTCCGAAGGGACAACCCTTTGCCTTTTTTCCTATCACAAATCCAAGCTGATAGCAAGCACTTCAAATCAAAGTCACGATTTGGCCAGCTTATCAAAACAACTATAAAACCTAAAGGAAAAATTGATTTGATATATTATGTGATTGGCACTAAAAGGGCCCTGTTTGTACCGTTTGCAGGCATGGCGGAAGCGCTGGTTCGTGCTGCGCAGAGGCCGCATGAGCGGGAACCCAGATGTGCTGGAGTACTACAGGAACAACCATTCCAAAAAGCCCATTCGGATCATCGACCTCAACGAGTGCGAAGTGCTGAAGCACTCGGGGCCCAACTTCATCAAGAAAGAATTTCAGAACAACTTTGTCTTCATTGTGAGAACCACCTACCGCACCTTCTACCTGGTAGCCAAAACTGAGGAGGAGATGCAGATCTGGGTGCACAACATCAGCCAGATCTGTAACTTTGGACATCTAGAAGATGGCACAGGTAGGGTCATGCTTGTCTTGGGGGTTGGAAGGATGATCTTTGTCTGGGCTCCTCCACAGCAGCACCCAGGGTGAGAGGAAGCATGGACCTTGCTGGCTGGTTGGGCTGGGCAGGGCAGGTGGTGTGGGACTCTGTTCCTTAGAGCTCCACACAGCACTGAGATGCTGCTAAACCCTGATTTGAAAGTTATCAGGGATCTTGCTTCTGCTGGGTAGAAATAATAGCTGGCAGCTTGGTCTCACTTTGATGAAGCAATTCCTGCTAGAATAACCAGCAGGTCCTTAATAAGAAAAGGTACTGTTTATGTGAAAAGCTGACTGACTGTTATCTTCTGGGGCCGTTTATTTCATTGCATGTCCCGTATTTATTTAGTTTGGCTTAATGTAAGACACCTGTTCTGGGAGAGTGTCCTCCAAAACTCGCATTTTCTCAGGCTTTGCTGGATGTGGAATGTGCACAGACTTGGGTGGATATGCACATACATAAATCAATGACAAAAATACTGAGCTGTCTTAGTCTATTAGTGAGAAGAAAAGTAAAGAAAAGGCAGAGGACAGGAGAGTGTTAGAAGTGTGTGTCTAGACTTAAGAGATGGTCCTGCCAGTGAAGCATAAAGTCAGCCTGTTTTGCCAGGACCTACACCTGTATATACTCAGCAGGGTGAATGTCTTGGAAAGCTTCCAAGAATTAACCACTCCAAGATGGATGTAGCCAGTAATTAAAGTCGGGACCTGTATCATCATTAGCTTACCTTTCAAATGAGACAATCGGGCTCAGAAAACAGCAATCTGTCTTTCCCTTGACATTTCCAAGGGGCAGATACAGCAGCAATTTGAGAGCTTCATAGGAAGTGAGTCAGAACGAAGTCCTTCGCCATGGTAAAAGGTAGTGCAAAAGCAGAAGAGGGTGGTGATGGAGGGACTTGATCCCAAGGGCAGTAATATGTTTGGGGGTATCATAGTGTGGCTGGGCAGATTATCCTGCCGTGGTCCCTGTGCTGCTGCACTCAGGCTGCTACTGGTGTCTGCAACTGCCGCATAGCCATACCATTACCTTGTAACTTGAAAGGAAACAAAAGGCCATGGTGAGATGTTTTGTTTTAATCTGTCGTGGCTCCTGGCCTTCTTTAATCTTCTCTTCAGTAGTTTATTCTGAGGGGAAATGGGAGTGGAATGAGCACTGCAGTGGTCCTGTTATAAATGTGATGTCTGCTCTCTTCCCATTCACTTTAAAGACCACCAGGAAAATACGCTGACATATTTTTATGTGCCAGTACAAACTGCCCATGAATGCAACTTGCAAACTAGAGCTGGTAGCTTTGAGGGATTGGAGTCAATAGCCCTTTGGAACTTGGACATAATTAGGGATATTCAGTAACCCCCT
>NW_008825109.1:19743147-19759246 GCF_000699105.1 Pygoscelis adeliae
CTTGCATTGCTACTTCTGGTGCAGTATTTTAGATATAATTTTACCAACTACTCTGAAATGTAGGTAAGTCTTTCCATGCAAAACAGAAAAGAGAAAAATAATTTGTCTCTCAAATCTGTATGCAGACTTCTGCTGGCACTGTGTTGAGGATGTGCATAGGGAGATGTGATCTGTGGCCGAGGAGCTAAGGCAGTGGCTGTCCCCAGGATAGATGCATTTATACTGGGAAATGTCATTCTGTTATGCTGGTACAGTGCAGCATTGCTTGTAAGACTTACACATGGGCAATACTCAGAGTATTACACAGTGGTATTTCTCTCCCAGCAAATACTGCTAGTGTAGAAACTGACGGATGAGAAGTGACAACTCTTGGTGTGGCAGTTGGGAAAGCTGACATCCCAGCTTTCCGCTCTGTTCAAGGCAGGTATTAACCCCCAAGAAGTTCAACAGTGCAGAGCATTTGCCTTGGTTTAGTATAAAGTCTGGCACCTGAACTTACAGCCCCCGTCACAGACCGTGTAAGCTAAGCTTCCAGACATGCACTTAATCATATCTCTAATGGTGAATAGCTCGTAAGATCTCCTGTTTATCCTGCGGTTCATGCTGGTGAGGTCAGGTCTGGGGTGTATTCAGGTCAGGCTGCAGGGCACATCCAGATCCTCTGATTTAAATCTGCACAGTTCCACAGGTTGCACATCACACTTCAAACAGTTGCTAATTGCTTCAGCTTTTTGGAAGCACCTAAATCCCCCAAGAGCCTGTAGGTTTAAACAAATTACCCTTAAAAATTAACATAAGAAGAGAAAAGCTCTATTAAATGCCATATGCTTTTTTATCTTGAATACTGCTGTGTTAAAAAAAAATAATAGTCCCTGAAATGAATCATCAAAAGAAAGACACATCAATTGCAGGAAATTTTAATAAGCTGTTCTGTGTATTAAAATGAATCTCAAAGCCAATATTATATTGTGAAATCAATCACTGTTAATCCTTGCATCTCTGAAAATTTGCTGTGACTTTGAGGCCAAAACCAAATCTGCTGCTTTCTCTGCTTAATGCACAGAAAGTGCAGCCACAAGTTTACGCAGTGACTCAGCTGTAAACACCATCCCATTGTTCCCCGTTAGTCCCCTCCAGTAGCAAAGAAGCTGGACGAACAGCCAGGTCCTAGTCATCAGAGGCCTCCGGTCTGACATGTAAGCAGCCAGATGCAGACCAAAGTTAGCAAAACCGCGGCTGGCCCTGTGAGGACAGCTTTTTAGTCAACAAGAGAGGGGACGGCTGAGAGACCAAGGCGAAATGCAAGCTCCAGGCAGATGTCAGGAAGCACCTGGGAGGGCGGCTGTTGGGAAGGACTTGCCAGCAGCAATCATCACGCTGCAGCACTCGGCTGCCACAAGAAACTGTGCCACTGGCTGTGCTGAAAATGACGGGGGAGCTGGCACCTTCAGGGGAGTCAGCTGGAGGAGAGAGGAAGAGGCCTCCCTCCATATTTTCTTACCATTTCTATGTAAAATCTTGCTTCTACCTCTGGTGAAGGCTCCCAGTAGGGACCTTTCATCTTGGGTTCCCTCTTCACTTCTTCCACAGGCTCCAGGTATTGTTCCACATCCCATATAAACGCCTTGCTCCTTCCAGATGCAGCCCTTACCTGAAGGTCCCTGCCAATCTCCATCGCTCCCCTGTTGCTCTACTCTCTCCCACAGCACCCGGGGCCACAGTGCAGCCTGATGTCCCTGGGGAGGCCCCCTCACTGGTGCCTTCCCTGCACAGTGCATGGACCAGGACGTTGGCAGGGTCATCCTAAGTCACAGGTTACCCTTGGGTCCCTCTTGGCTGCTGGCAGTTGGGTTAGAGCATTTCTGCTCCTCCACCTCTCCCTCACCTCTAGTTGCTCTGTTGTTCACACCCATCCTTGCCCATTGCTGGGACCTTCTCCCTTTCTGCCTGCTCCTCTGATGGTTTCTTTGCCTCCTTAAATGTCTCTCCCTTTTTTTTTCCTTTTGCCAATGTGCACAGACCCTGCCCCCCCTGGCATGGGGATGGTTTGATTCCCCAGGAGCTTGCTGCAGCCACGCTGGGAAGCATCTCCCCCAGCAGGGCAGCATGCTGGGAGCAAGGGGAGCCAGGACCACTGCACTGAGGGACTACCTGGAGGGACTGTGCTCTCCTTGCAGAGACACTTTCTCCTGAGCATCTTCACTTCATTTCCCCCCTCTGTTCCCATACAAAGTGGGGCAGGCAGTGTCCCGGCAGGCTTGCTCATGGCAGCACCTGGCCCTTGCACAGGAGTTCAGGGGAGGTGTGACAGCTCCTCCCAGCCCATGCTGGAGGACAGGCGCTGGGGCTACTCCCTCCACACTCCCCTCTCAGCAGGAGGAAACCCCTTCTCAGCTGCATGGAGTCAAGGCTGCCCTTTAATGTCAGGCTCTGGCCCCTGGCCAGGAGGGGTGGGTGGCATTTCTACCTCCTTGGTATGGCCATGCAGCCTGGTGGGGGTTTGCTGTGAGCAGGACCCCCCCATTTCACTGTGTCCCTGCACTGCTGTTGCACCGTAACAGTTTTTGGGGAGTGGGTTGGGGTCTGTAGCAGGAGGGAGAAGCCCTCTGTTTCTCCAAGCAATGGAGATGCTCCACACCCTCCACGGTGACTTTCCCTGTCAATGCAGGGCAGAGATTTTTTGGGTTAGCACCCACCGAAGCAGTTATTTTGGCAGCCAAAGCCTCCTGCTGTCTCTCTGGCAAAGGGGAGGGCAGGCACCAAACCTATTCTCTGCCTTCTCACTGTTGAAAGTGGCCATGCATAATTTATTCTACCCAGCTGCTGTCGTGGTACAACTTTAATGCACACTGATTCGGTTACCAGCAGGGCTGGCAGGGACAGGGATGGTCTGTTAGGAGCTGGCTGCAGGTCCCTGAGCCCCTGAAGGTTAGAAAAGGGCAGGTCTGCGCTGTCCCCATCCCTCCCTCCTGTTCACAACGGTTGCCATGTGGTCTGTAGCTCACAGCCTTTCCTGATGGGATAATCCGTGGCTAAACCCTGTGAGTGCCAGATGGAGTTCAGGCCTGTTTGTTCTCTGTGTTAATAATCCAGAATGTCATTAATTTTTCTTATGCATTGTGGCAGGTTTTAGTTGTTGGGGTTTTTTTTTTAAAAAATGTGGTCAGATGGTGATGTGAACATGCTTTTCTGAGATCCCTATGGAGTTAGCCTGGTGCATATTTGATCATCCTCAGCTTGCAAGACAGCTCTCCAAGTCCAAGATTTGAAAGCAGAGTTACTGTCTGAGCCAGCACAATGAACAAGAGAAAAGTTATTTTTCAGATGGGAAGGCTGCAGCCCTCAGCTCTGCTTTGCAAATGTGAAACCCCGTAAAAGCCATTCCTTCCAGATGCTCACTGCTGAAATCCTGCTGCTATAAGCACCTGCTCAAAATTAAGCAAATGCTTTGCTTAAGCTCGAATTCAAGCATGTGCTTATATGCTTTGCTGATCTGGGGTCCACTGCATCAGACCTCCAAAGCTAACAGGCGGAAGCAGCAGTGAGTCAATGCTGGTAGATGGGAAGGAGAGGCAGCTGCCTCCCGAATTCAAAGGGATGAGGTGTGGGGTAATGCAGGGAGAGAAGATCAGCTGTTTCACTCTTCTTCTGACTGATATCAGAAAGGTGACAGGGTGAAGCCCGCTGTGGCTGGTGTGGAAGTCTGGGTCACTAGAGGGTTTTGTTTGTTTAGTGATGTTGCTGTCTAACCACCCGTGTCTTGGCAGCCCTTTCGGTCCCTCCTGACCTGCTTGCGCATACACCTAGCACCTCCCAGGGTTGAGAAGAGACTATAACAACCCAGTAAAGTGCCAAAGCTTGTTGCTGTGTTGAGCTGAGGACTAGGTAGAACCTGCTGGAGGATCTCAGGACCTCACCGCACAGTGCAGGATCTGCATGTATGCAGATGGTCAGGGGCTGGTTCCCAGCATTTCCAGTAAATTCTGGATTTCAGTGTTAGAGAAATCTGCCTTCTTGCTACGCTTTGAAGGAATGTTTATGCTTGGTTTGGTTTTATCAGCAGTAGCTGGTTTCTTGTGTTTGTTTTTGCTGCGGGGTTTTTCATTTTGAAGAAGGGTTTCGCAGCTTTGACTTAGGCGGTGTCTGTGCTTCAGCCAGAGAGATGGGTGCCCACTGCCGAGCCCCGCAGGTGTCGGGGACAGCTGGGGCACCCAGTGAGCACTGCCTGGTCCCTGCACAGCCCTGGTGAGGGAACCGCCCCGCAGCAACCTGAAATGTCATTAGAAAAATCATATTCTCTTAATTGAGGGCTCGTGCTCCTGGTGCCGCTGGCTGAGCTTGCTGCTAGGAGCAGATGCCTTTGGAGAGCAGGCCCTTCACTGTCCACAGCTGCCCACAGTGGGAGGTCCGACTTGCACTGAGGTCTCGATTTTTGAGTCAAAATGCTCCAAGAGCTGGGCCAGAGGCTGTGCTTAGCCTTAACTCTGTGTGGTTCACCCATCACTCCTTCATCCCTCCTGCCCAGCGTCCCCGGCTCTCTAGTGGGGATGGAGGCTGGGAGAGTGACAGGACTAGACTTGTCTATGCTGCCCAGTAATGCTCGGGCCAGATGGGTATGAGTGCCTCGACCGTATGCTGCCAGTGAAGGGTGGCCTCGGTGGTCGGAGGTCCACCCAGAGCTGAGCCGGTGGCCAGCTCTGTGCAGCCTGGGCCAGCCCTGCTGCCTGCAGCCCAGACCTGCTCCTCTCCCCACCTCCATCCCTTTCTGCGCTGTGGCAGGACTGGAGTGTTATGCCTGGGGAAGGAGGGAGCAGGGAAGGTGTCGCTGAGCGGGGAGGGTGTCACTGAGCACAGGCTCCCCTGTGTCTTGTGGCCTCCAGAAAAGTAGTGTCCCTTTCCTCAGCAGAGCCAACAAGCCTCTAGCTGGGCAATAACAGCTACACCACAGCTCTCATGGCTTTGATGTCCAGCCTAGAGAGGCGTAAGGAGTTTGCAGACAAGTTCAGAGGTGCAGCAAATCCAGCTACTCCATAAGCTGCAAAGCTCAGTTTTGTCCACTGAGATCTAGAAAGCGGGAAGAAATCATTCCCTTTCCTTGTCGCTGTTAATTTGAAGTGTTGGAGATTAATACTTAATTATTTGTGTTAGGTCCTAAAAAATACTTGATAAAACAGACTGCTCTGCCTCAGCACTTTCCTCAGCAGAGGCCGTCTTCATTACTGTCTGCAGGAGGGATGCTACAGCCCCGCAGGAGGGGGGATGCCAGACCAAGCCTGGGCAGGGGGGACAGCTGCAAACTCAGGCTCCCCTCTCCCCAGAATCAGTTTTTGCCTTGACCCATTGCTGCTCTGGGCTAAAACATCCCTGGTGCAAAAGCAAGGTGGCGATGGCCAGGAGAGGCAGCGGGCCAGGGTGAGTCAGAGCCGTTCCTCAGCTGGGGCTGTCCATTCCCATTGCAGGTTCAGTGGAGAGCCTGTCTCACACGACCTCGTCCCCGCAGCCATCGCCAGCTGCCTCCACCCACGCCTCCCGCATCGCAGATCCCTCCTTCTCGGTCGACCACGCTGCTGCTGACGCATCTGCCGCAGAGGAGACCCCCAGCGAGTCAGAGTCGGTCTTCCTCCCTGACTACCTCTTCCTCTCCAACTGCGAGTCGGGCAAGCTCAGCCACAACAGGTAGGTGTGGGGTCTGCCAGATGCATCGGGCTGGAGCCACCCTCTGCCTGCCCAGCGATACCCTGGGAAACTGGGGCAAACTTGTCCTTGAGCCCTACTGCTCAGGGTAGGCTCCCGAGCACAACAGGGGACCATCAGCTTAATCTAATTTACAGGAGGCTTTTCGTAGCGCAGATTAGCGGTCAAGCGTTGTATGTTGGTCCTGTCCCTTCCCAGGGTGAGTGGCTGGGGACCTCACATATGGCCTCCCTCCAGACACCTTTCTACCTGCTGCTGCCCAAGGTGCTCCACAAAGCGCCCAATCCCCCAGCCCAGCTCAGGGGGCACCTTCTACAGCCATAGGGAAGGGACAGATTTTGTCCCAAACTGTGGGGTTGGGTTTTTTTGCTGTGCGCTTGCTCAGTTGCAACCAGCAGAAAAGGAAAGCGCAGGTCCTGACCTCTGTCTCTGTGCAGGTGTGACAGCTGGTCGAATTCAGACAGATCTCTGGAGCAAACCTCATCGGATGATGTTTTTGTCGACTCCTTGCAGTCCCAGCCCTCCTTGTACCTTGTACAGCCGTCCAGCGCTGGCACTGTGCACCAGGATGGGGCCCCGTTGGCAAACCCCAGCACTGTGTCCAGGACCATAGACATTAACGGGCCACCCAGTGACTTTTCCTCCTCTTCTCCACTGCTGGGGACGCCGCTGACACCAACCTTTCAGATTGACAAGAGCCAAAACGTGCTGCCCTACGGTGTAACCCAGCTGGACATCCTGTCCAACACACCCCCACCGCGGCCGCCCAAGCCAACCCACTTCTCAGACAGGAGAGGGGATGAGGTGGGTGGTGGGGCCCTCCAGAACGGGCACGCAGGGGTCTGCCGGGCTCAGGTCGCTCTGGTGCCCAGGAGGATCTCCTTGTCCAGCCTAGACAACGTGAGGAACTGGAAAGGTGAGTGCATTTCCGAGAGCCAGCAAAGCAGGGCAGGTGTGAGGGATGGAGCTGCACACCAGTGCAGAGTGGGTGCCCACCTCCAGTTGTGCCTCCCTGTCCTCCCCCCTGCGAAATCATACACCCCCCAAAGCAACCTGAAATGCTTGTTTCAAATTAGTTAGCGAGCAGGATTCAGACCTGTCCCTCACATTCATCTCCTGCTCTGTAAAAGCCCCTCAGTGTGTACACATGGGCAGCGAGTTGGCTGTGATCTCTTCAGGGTGCCTCATGAATTGCTAGTTTTCCATGCCCGCTCCCTCTCCAAAAAAGAAAGCAGTAGAAAAACAAAAATGAAAAGCCAGCCGCTGAATCAGGCAATGCCAAACTCCTTAGTTATACATGTCAAAATGTGGGCTTGCACATGGGAAATGCCTTTGTAGCTGTGCTGCTTCGCTACGTCCAGTCCTTTCCATAACAGCAGCATGTCTTTTCGCAGCTTAGAGTAAAGAACGGGAAGCCAGGGAGACGCTGGGGATGGGATGTAATCCTAGTTGAACCAGGGACTCTGTCCTTGAGCAAATCCCACTCTGACCTTGCACTTCCGTCAGGGTAGCCTGAAAACCCGCTGCGGAGCGAGGCTCTGCTGCAAAGCAAGTTCTGCTCTGAGCTGAGGTGACTTTTCCATTTGTTCTTGAAACACCATCATTGCAAACAAAAATAAGTCAAAACCCCAGAACATTAAGGTGTCAAAAACCAGCATACGCAGTATGAGAAAATCTTATTTTGTGGAGCCACAGAACAGAGGGATGCAGCTGAAATACCTGGCTGGAAATCATCAAGTATTTTGCAGTGATGCGTCATTTTTTTGAGGAAGAAAAAGTAGGTTTTTAAGGACGAACGTCCTTTAGACTCCTGCAGTTTGAATGACCAACCAGTGTTTGGGGCCGTTAGATCTTGCTCTTAAAGCTCAGAAGCTAAAGCAAGGAGACCTCTGTCCAGTCTGTTTATCAGTGTACAAACAATTCTTGGAAGGTTTCTGGAGAAACACCCATCAGTGGAACTGGTATTCTTAATTATCAGTTACATTCGGTTGCTCCCTGAAAGGTGCTGCTCTTGCTTCCGCACGTGTGCTGCTCTAACGACGCCAGCGTGCTTGAGACAGTTAATGTTCCTCCAACCCAATTTATGACAAAATGTTTTTAAGAGGATTAAGTGGCCAAATGTCATGTTCTGCTACTGTGCTGCAAGGTTATCTCTGCCTGACAGGGGGCAGCAATGAATTAATAAGTGCTGCTATTTTTTTCCTACCCTAAGTGCAGCTGAAACTGAAAGGTTAAACTCTGAATTAAAACGTGTTTAACAAGAAAGATCGGAAAAAGAAACAGGGAGAAAGCAGCTGTTCCTCACCAGCTCCCAAAGTGAGCCCACTCGAGTTATTTACTTCATGTTTTGCCCTTGGCAACCTGTAAAAGCTGAACAGATGTAGTTAACCCAGTGCAAAGGCAGCGTATGCTGGTTGCAGTGCCATGAAGGGGAACGAGCTGTACGTGTGTAAGGCACCTGTATCCTGGCATCTGCTGGAGTGTTGTGCCTGAATATCTTTTTGCCGAAATAATAAGCAAATGTAGCTGTCCCAGGACAGCGACTGTGTCTATCGGAATATATACGTGCGCTAACAGTATTGCTTCGTTCTTGTTTAGCGCTTTCGCCTTTTATGCTGGTTACCACCACAGAGACCCCCACTTGCAGTGCAGTATTGACATCTCCGCTGTAAGAGCGGGGACTGGATTAACACGGTTGAAAGGTTTTAAGGCATTCCCACAGAAAAGCCATTTTCTGCACAGAAAATAATTTTCCAGAAAAGGATGGTAGTTGTAAGCATCTCCCGCTGCTGATCTTCTATGCACTGAATGCTGGATTTCAATTTTTTTTTGCCTTTTGCTTCAAAAGTAAAATTGACCTACACCAAGACAAAGACCATCCTGCACAAGGGGACACTGTGACTGGTGACCTTTTTTCTGGCTGTTCGTTCCCCATCAGCTTGAGCCACTTGCACCACATCAGCTTTTCTGGGTGACAAAGAAAAGCATTTCTCTCCTACCATTAAGCTCTGCCATGCACCTTCTGTACAATAACATGTGCTTCCCTGGCACCTTACATACGAGGCTCCCAAATAACTTCTCAAACAATAATGGATTAATATTTCCTACAATCCCTTTTCATATAATTTCCCCAGTTTGACAGACGGGAAAATAGAGCAGGACTGGAGCAGGAGCTGGGTTTAAATTTTTGCTTGGTTGCTTGCTCTCTACACCACACCAGTCTTTCTCCTCAACTGCTTGTGTTACAGGAAACACAAGCTACAGCTGGATTATACATGACCATGTTCCTTGGTTTCATCATACTTAAAATAGATGTAATTGCTCTTGAAATGTTACTGAGTTGGTTCTGGTCTTAAATGTCATTGGATTTCCTCATTTAGGATAAATACTAGGAGTTATGGAATCTTTATAAAGCTGTAATTATTTTAGAGCCATATGCTTTACTCCAGAATTATCTCCATAAGGTTGTACTGCCTTATCACATTTTTAATCACATTTTTCCCTTGCAGCAGACATGGAAGGCAGTTCCTTAAGAAGTCGGGATAAGAGGCTTAGCTTGAATTTGGTAAGTACTCTGCTTGCATAATTTAAAACACTGGCACATGACAAACTTCAGAAAGTGAATCATTTCACATCCTGATATTCAATCATTCCTCTCCTGTGTTCAGCAGAAGAATAAAAAAAATGGAAGTAGTACTTGGCTTTGGGCATCTTCTGTGCTGCTTCTCTGCGGCCGCAGGAAGCCTTTGAGGGAGGGGGAGGCCACCACACTGAGCACCCTGTTTTTAAAGTAGGTGAAGCCAGGTCTGTTATGAAAAAGGATACCAGTAGCCTCGAGAATTAAACTGTTGACAAAGAGCACCTGAGAAAACTGCTTATCTCTTGAAAAAAGGGTCTAAAGAAGCCTATCACTTCATGATCCTGAGGGATATCCCCTCTTTAGGACATAGAAAAGAGTTTGCTCTCAAAGCGCCTGTGATTCAGGGCTCTGTCAGTCCAAAGCTTCCTGACTCTGCCTTTGACAGTCATGGTTGTATCATCACACATCACGTAGCCAGTCTTCTGGCTGGCGCTGGACACTGTCTTCCGTGTGGGAGATCCTTTGCTGCTTGTATGTAAGTTCTGGTGGTGGGCGACATATTTTTCTCCCCTTTGAAAGCTTGCAAGGCTTGTAATCAATCCCTCTCACCACTCAGCCAGCTCTAACCTGCATGAAATGTATTTCTAGTGTTTATTCTCAGCTATCAGAAGTAACTTGTATGTCTGCGTGTCTGCTCTCTCAGCTTCCACGTTTGCAAAAATCTAGTTCATCAGATGTTCTCCTTTCAGATGTGGTTTTTGTATGAAGGACCCCCCTTCGTTTTACAGGTCAGAATTACTGCTGGGAGAGTCAAGCGCAGCCTCACTGAAGTTGGAGGATTTAACCTACTTAAGTGACCAATAAGTTTGGTCCTCGTTTCCAGCAGTGACTTGCAAAGCTCAGAAATGGTCTTCTCCAAAGCTGGAGTGTGCATCTGAACTCATGCATTTGTCTTGCGTCTTTCCAGCTTGCGCTTCTCAGGTCACGTCAGGACTCTCCTGGCCTGGAGCTCGGCTCAGATCTGTTGCCATCTCACTGCACCTCCTGGCTTGCAGGGGGCTAGCTATTCATTTATCGATCCATTTCTTTCTTTTCCTCCTTTGCTTCTGAAGCCCTGTCGGTTCTCCCCGCTCTACTCGACTGCTTCGGACAGCACGGAGGACAGCTACGTGCCCATGCGCCCCAGCACCTCTCCCTCTGCGCCTGGCTCCGACTGTTCACCCGACGGCTACATCCCCATGAGCCCCGGCTCAGCCACGTTTACCTTCCCTGTCGTCAGCACTGAAAAACTCACCAGCCCATTACCTGAGCTTCCCTCAGACCTGGAGCCCCCTCCGGTGAACCGAGACCTCAAGCCTCGTAGGAAATGTAAGCCCAGACCTAAAATGCAATTGGCAGCCAGGGGGTCCTGATAGCGGGGACATGGGTGACCTCCTTTGATGGTGTCCTTGGCACATTTTAAAGTGCTTCCCGCTCTAGAAGAGGGATTGAATTGCTGTGTAAGTGGTTTATAGTACTGTAACACAGGATGCGTCCGCAGGGTGGTTTGCGAGCAGAGGAATAGCATCCGTGCCTACTTTTGCAGTCGGAGACCGGGTGGCTGCATTAGCATGGTGCATGGCTTCAGATCCACTCTGACTGCAAATCACCAAATGGACGTAGCCTTGGAGAGACAGCAGACTAAATCCTGCAGCTCTGAAGTACGTGTACTGCTGTCTCACCAGCTCCCTGACCTTCCAGGAACAGGACATCCAAACACTCAAATACTCAAACTTGATGTGTGGGCTGTTGGTTAAACCTCTGTTGGGTAGGCGCAGCTGTCTTGGTTTAATTAGGAATTTCCTGCAGATGGTTTTACTGATGGTAATTTTCCACTCCTGCTTTTCATGGCATCTCCAAAATCTGGGTTGCACTTCCAGAGGATATACTGGGGACAAAATTCAGCTTTGCAGTGGAGAAATTGCCTAAGCCTAGCCTACGTTACAGCTCTTTGGGCTGCAGAGCCACAGGGCTACTCAGAAATTGGTTCAGGAAATGCTACTGTGAAGTGCAGACAGAAACTTAGACCATTGCCAGGAAGTAAAGCAAGCTCCGGTCCTTTCTTAGGGGTTTTATGAGAACGGGGTAGAAAATGTACATGGACTGGTGAGAGGAATGATCTTGATCTCCACATGTAGGACCTTTTTGTTTAGAAGAGAGCCCAAAACCTGGTTTGACCTGTAGGCTGAACTGGCCTCTCCTCTTGAAGGCAGCATACGCAGAGCAGATTTGAGGCAAGCGCACGGATCTTGTGGGGCATTTGCTCTCCTTATGCCCATTGTATTTATTCTGTTATTTTAGGGTAAATGGGGGACTTCGCTTTCCAGCGCTGACTGAAGTGGTCATTTGTTACCGGTTTCTGCCTTGGTTATATCAGTTATGTTCTGTGAAATACTCTGTTAGTTTCTTGCTGTTAATACAAAACTTCATTTTTCTAAACAGTCTGTACTTTTCATTAGCTCTGCTATTGGAAATGTAGTTCCTTTTGTATCTACTTGCAGCACGGCCACCTCCTCTGGACTTGAGGAACCTCTCCACAATCCGGGAGCATGCTGCCGTGACCAGGATGTGGACTGTGCCTTAGTAAGTCAACAAGAAACCTGCCGTTCCAATCTTTTAAGCATTAACATTGTGGAATGGAGTTAAAAATAACTTATCACATCCCACAAGAAACAGTTTCCTGGCAAAGTCCACGAACAAAAATTTCCCAGGGCTCCTTCCAGCATCCCCCAGGCTTTTGCTGTCTCTAAAAAGCAAGGCTCCCTTTCACGACGGGCAGCTCCAGTGCGTTCAGCATCACACAGTGATGCTCAGCCTATTTTGAAGGTTCCTTTTGAAAAGGCTGGAGCTGGTCTGCACTCTGGTGTGACTGCTGCAATGGCTAAAAGCTGCACATGCCTTAATTACTTTTTTCAAAGTGATAGAGCCATTTTTGTTCCCGAAAATCAATATTGCAAAGGAGAACCAGATAAGATAAAGATCTGCCTGACTTGTAGCGCGGGTGTAGGCTTCCGCACTGCCACGCAGCAATTCAGACTTGATCTGTTGGTGTGACCTTTTGTCACTGGAAATCAGTTGTGGGGTAAAACAAAGGCTTTTGGTCCCAAAGGCCAGGTAGTGTGAACAGGTGATACTGTTGGGCTCCAAGGGCAGTGAAAGACTCATCTTCAGGGAACTCGTGAGCAGGGGAGGACTGCAGCCTGCTGGCTGGGAGGATCTCGGCGCTACGGGGAAAGGCTGACAGGAGAGCCCAGCTGTGCTGAAGTGTGCGTGCAAAAGCCAGGAATTCCCACCAACCTCCTCTGCATACCCCGGGCACTCCGGAAAATGTGTTTTTTCACTAGTATGATTGCCAGACAGGACATTTCCACTCCCCCATCTCAGGTAATGATTTGGAGGGCAAAAGGGACACGAGATGGGCAGTTTCTCAGTTGCAGACCCCTCTCTCAGCCGTACAGTCCAAAGCCGGTTAAGCCCTTCAGCGCTGCCTGCCGCGTGCTGCCTGTTAGGGAAGCCCCAGTAGCCGGCCTCCCCAGCGTCCCTGCCAGAGCGCTGTGGTTAATTAGTGCTGACACAGTGCAGAGTCCTGAAGGATAACAAGGGAGTTCGCATGTTTTACATTAACAAAACTAAAAAAGTATGCCCGGAACTAATAAAGCAAAAGGAATTATACTGTTCATGCTGCACAAAGTGGCCATCTAATTTCCTAATAACTAACCCCATTGTGCCGGCCTGCAATAGTTTACTCATGATATACCTCTGACAGTTATGTTAGTGGTAGAGATTTCCTTGTACGAGGGCTGAGTCTCAGCCATCTCCATAGCATAGGTAGCATGTGTTTGCCCTGTGTTCAAAGCCAGGCAAGTTCCTCTGCATGCACCTCCAGCAGCTGATTAATTCACACCAATCTCCAAAATGTGGATACCCACACAACTAAGTGACTGCCCTATCAGCACATATTACCCAGATGAATGATATCTCTCTCCTTGTTGGAGAATTGCTCCAATGGTTTATGCTTTCTGTCATACCAAAGATGGCAAACTTTCGTAAATCCCAGAGAAAAAAAACCCAGCAAAAACACTCATAGCAATATAGCACGCTTTTTCTAGAACTAAAGAGTGGTTTTGGACATCCTCTCCATAAAGGCTGCAGCGTTACTGTGAGTTTATTCACCATATGGACTGTGTCAGGCTTTGGCTTCATTTCAGAGCATCTGTAAGATGCTTCCTTAACCTCTCCTGTGTTTTTCTTCATAGCAATCGAATGAGCTTTATCTCACCAGAAAGAGACGGTATTAATTCAGCAAGAATATTTGCCAATTCAGTTTCCGGAGAAGAGGAAGAAAGTTACATTCATATGGTAATCTTCATTTTCACACAGCCATCCTTTGCTTTATTCTGCTCTGTCACATTGATGGAGAATGCAGAAGTTTGTTTTCTAAGAAAAAATGTTGAGGAGGTTTGTCCTTTGCCTTCTGTTTTTTAAAAAAAATGATGAAACGGTTTTAAACCAAAGACACTGGGACCAATTTACAGAGAGATAAGGGAAGCCCTTCTTCTGCTCTGCAGAACTCAGCTGTTCGCCCACGAATGTTGCTGAGCAGTTCCAAGAGATCACAGGGATCAGCCATATTTACATGAGAACTCATTAAGGCAAAGGAAAATTAAATCTTTTCACCTTTTAAAAGTGTGCCCTGCAAAATCTCCTAGGAAATGACAGAAAGCCGTTAGTGCACTTCCTAAAGAAACACACCAAATATTGTGCAGAAACAGAACTCCCATTAAAGTCTCTTATTGCTTCTGCTTTGGCTGGTGGCACTAACCCACTTCCCATCCCATGAAAGAAGAACATCTGGCTTTGTGGCTTCCTTTTCTTCATTCACTCTTTAGCCATATCTTGCAAAAGACCAGAATCTCAGTTTCCTTTGAATTTTAGGTGGCAATGGATCTCATATCCCTTGATCTGAGCCAATGTCTACAGATTTGGCTCCATAGCCAAAGCCCAACGGCAGCGGCTATAGAAATATATTGCAAAACTGACCACAATCTCCATGAAGCATAGTCTCAAATTTTAACCCACATCTCTACTAGATCAAAATCTGCTCAGGAGGGTGGTTACAGTTGTAACTACTCCCCATTTGATTTTTCTAGTCAAATAAAACCTTCCATACGTTTATGGTCATCTGTGATTTTCCTGAGATTAATTTTCAGTTGCTAGATTTGAACAGAAATATCACCATTTCTTCAAACTCACGGAACAATGATGGTTAAGAGGGCACCCCTGCAAATCTGAGCTTTCCACGGGCTTGCGTTGAGAAGCTGGGCGCAATTCCTTCCTGATAGCATTGAATGAAAGTCAGCCCGGTTTGCTTGTTTTGCCATAATTACCAGGAGAAAAAGGCGCCCTGTTTCTTTATGCCATCCTGCAATTAATCAGTGTTATCCTGTCGTTAGTCACCAAATGCACCCATGGCATAGAAAATTATGCGGGTGCTGACCCTCCTCACTCGCGTTCTGCCAGACAAGCCTCCCACCTCACAGCTGTAGTCCTGCTTCCTTTTGGGATCATGTTTTAAGAGCGTTAAAAGTTTCTCTTCTTTCCCGACAGGAGCACAGACAGGCAACATCTCCATACAGTGGTGCTTTTCCATGGACAAGGAAATCTAACCTTGATTACTTAGCATTGGATTTTAATTCTGCTTCCCCATCCCCTGTACAGAAGGTATGAGTCATTTGCAAAACCCCACAGCCTCCTATCTTTTTGTTTGCTGGGAGGAAAACAAGACCAAGAGTCAGGCTCTGCTAGGTGCCCTAAGTATCGTCGTGAAGCCAGTCATGTTTCCAGCTGACTGCATTTGTGGCAGGCTCAAGATTAATATAATAAAAGCACTATAAGGGTGATGACAAGGTGTCCTTAGCGTGACTCACAGGGTTGCCATTAACACGAGCTCGGCAGAGGGCATGAGACTGCGCTGGGATGTGCAGCCATGAGGGCTTGTGAGCAAGCTCGTTGGTGCTTGCAGGATCTCTGCATGCTCTTTCATTTTCACCAAGTCTCCACAAACCCTTTCCTGCTAGTTTTCCCCCAAATCTCTTTGCGGTAACAAGTTTACAGCCCATGATAAATTCACGGGGTGAAACCGTACCATCTCTTGTAACATGGCATTATTCTTGCATTACCAAAAGCATTTCAATTTCCTTAGCAATGCTGAGAAAACACATTCCTTGTTCCAAAGAGCTTATAACCCGCCCAGGCGGTGGGTAGGTACCATTGCAAAGCAACGAACTGTTGTCAGTTTGGGCCACTTTATGTCCTGTGTGTCATTTTCCCCATCAGCTAATACTCCTGGATGCAAAAGGCTCAAGACTCCTAAGCTTTCTTAAATTTAGACCCTTCCTTTAGTTAAAATGCAGTTAGGTTATCCCTGCAGCAGGATCACTTGGATGAGAAGGGAATGATTATCTGCATGGAAATAGCCAGAACAGCACGTTTCCCTCGCTCGCTGTGCTGGGCTGAGTGACAGGGTGACAGATGGATAATTATAGCTAAAGCAGGCTGTAAAGCAATGCTTTTGTCAGTTGATGTCACTGTGAGCTTCAAGGTGAAGTGAAGCAATCAAGGAACAAGGGAAAGCAAAAACAGAAAATCAAGGCAAGTTTCACTAGCGTCCCTTTTCAACCCTAAAATTAATATGTTGGTTTTTTCTTTTCTCTCCCACAGAAACCTTTTCTCTCTGAGGAGCAGAGAGTGGACTATGTCCAGGTAGATGAACAGAAGACTCAAGCT
>NW_008825109.1:19759279-19765563 GCF_000699105.1 Pygoscelis adeliae
AAAGTCTAAAGGAAGAAGATTTGGGATCTGGAGGATTATTTTTTTTTTGCACTGGAACCACAATGTTAATGAAGCAGCTATCACAGTAGAGTTCAAAGGCAGAGAGAGTTGAAAGATGCTTACGGTCTCTAGAGGAATGACGTTTTTAATGGAAACCTTTGATTTCAGCTGGAAATAGTATGTTGAATGAGTGAGTGGTTCACTGATGATTAAAGTAATGCATTACCCTTTTTACTGCCCTTACCAGTAAGCTACATGGTACCATTTTCTGGCATGATTCTGTGACGAGTCATACACACATGTTAACAAATCCACTACATGTTGCATTAATCTAGTTAGTCCTGCCTTCTCCCTCTTGCATAATTCCTAGTTGCTAAAGCTATTTTTTTGATATTCCTACCAATACTGCGGGTGCTCAGAGTGCTTTTATGGCAGCGAGCATCTGACAGGTATTGGTGACTAATCAACTAAGGGCTAAAATACTGAAACAATAAAAAGAACATTTTGAATATACAGTGCTTAAGCAAAGAGAATTTTGGAAAATATTTTTCCCCTGGGTTTAAAAGGTCTGACTCTGAGCTGATGCTGTCAGAAACTCAAAACACGACTATGTACCGATGGGACTGGAATGCATCGTCTTTGACCCTCTGGACGACGGTCATCGTATTAAGCTTCTTCTCTCCATTGTGGCTCATACTTGTCGCCTTTCTGTCTGATTCCTACTGGTGTTTTCTTCCCTATCTTGAGGAGTGTCTTCGGCACAGCACAGCTGCTCCTCTAGCAGGAGGCTGCAGGCACACAGCTCTTGGCTGGCCAAAAAATAGAACGGGAAGCTGTGAGCCTGTTTCTGCAAGTCTTGGGAGAACTGGCAAAGGATCAAGAATGCTTTCATCTGAACAGCAGAAGAAATGCTATTGGAATTGCTGGTAGCAGTCATCAAACTGATTGTTTCACTAGACCCACCCCCCCAAAAAAAAGAGAATTAGGAAGTGCAGCGTGCTCCGAGAGAGGCTAGCAGGCCTGCCAAAATAAAACAACAATGCGCTTACGTGGCGTGAGGACCTCTGGGTTCAGGAAGCTTATCTACCTTGGGACTTGTTACAGGCACTATCTCAGGATCACATATGTGTATAGTTTATAACATATTTAACTTTAAAAGCTTGGCTGCAATCTTTATTTTAAGGTGGCACACAGCCACTTGAATCATGGAAGTATGCAGTACCGCTGAGTGACCCACACTGGATTTGATCTTGCAGGCTTTGCTCATGCAGGTAAGTCCCACGAGCCGTAAGAGCTCTGATCCTGTCAGCAAGGACAGACAGCCAGCACCCTTACGAAAGATTTCCTCTTTGGCGGTGCCAAGTCACTGGCCTCCCTTCATGTGCCTGTTGCTACCATGCTGTATTACTGTAATCTGACATCCCAAAAATGCTGATTTACCAAACAGAGGTTGTAGAAATGTCATTGCAGAAACCACTGGCATTTCAAGGGTCCTACTTATTGTCCTCCATGCACCCATTCTGCTTCAGCCATTTGGGCACTCTGGGAGGCTGAGAGACGCGGCCGAGTGGCACGTCGTGCTGGGAGAGGCAGCGTGGCTAACAGAAACACCATTTTTCTCCTACCTCAAGAGAGCTGAAGTGCTTGCAAGTCTCGCTGCTTCGTTAGAGCAAATAATACAAAGCTGGGGATCCGTGGTGACCAGGCTCTTATTAGCTTACCCTGCAAGAACAACGAGGTTCACCAGCGCCTTTATTGACTCTGGGGCAAACTGGGCACCCAGGCCTGCGGGCATAAAGTGTCCTGGACTAGAGCTGCTTGGAAAACTGGGGTTTATACTGCAGATAGCTGACCTACTGTTTCCTCCTACTCTGCTCCCCCCCCCCAAGCTCTAAAATGCAAGTTAATGTTCATAAAAGTTTTGGAAAGAATTCAGACTTTGCTGTATAAATCTTGTCTGTCTGGTGTGAAATTTAGTTTGTTAAAACCCAGTTGTTTTGTCCTGAAACTGATTTAGGAGAGCTCTGAGCAACTGTGTCCTGGGTGTGGTATTGCTACAGGGGAAGTGGTTTTGGGGAGAGGCGGTGGAGATCTGCGCCTCCACAGAGGTGTTAGAGAGGTAAGCGAGGAGGGTCCACAGTTACAGAGACGTTTGCCTTTCTGCTCAGAAGAATTGTCTGTCTTTCAAGGTGTACAAATAATACATGTCACGGAAAGCTTTTGGTGTATGCTGCAGTACTGGAAGAGTTAAAAGACCAGCTAGGACGTGTATTACAGCAGGGGACAGAAAACACCCACAAAGGGCAGGTGAAATTACGCTGTGCTACTGCAGATCCCAAACTGCAGTGATGGCATGGCAGTCTCCAATGGGGATTGCGATAGCATACAAATCAGCTCATGTTTGACTGGAGCGTTTCTTTTTGTGCTGTCAGAAAACCTTCTGAAATGGAAAACCACCACGTTATTGGAGACAACTGACGCGCTTGTTATTCTAGTTTATTGCAAAAATATTTAAACTTTGACAAACCTGGCTAACAGATCATTCAGAAGTTTAGAAAAGAAAGAGCTCCTTTGGTATTTTTTTTTCCCCTAAAAGGACATAAACATATAGCTTGGCGGGGACCGTCAGATGAGAATGGCCCCCTTTCAACTTCCGCGTGTCCCCTGCTTGCCCCCGCCGCTCTCGTATCTTGATCAAACGCTGCTCACTGGTTTCTAACTTTCGCTTTTTAACTAAAAGCTAAGTTTGGGGGTTTATTCAGATTTTTCACTTAAGGTCTGTTTTTACCCGCTGCTCCAGGGTCCGTGACGTGCGTTCTTGCGTTAAGCACAACACGTGAAACGGGAGTGATTAAAAAAATACAAAAAAAAGTTTTAAAAGCAGAGCAGTCCTCCCCCAAGGCTTTTATTTTTTTGTTTTAGTCAAATTCCACAATACTCCGAAGAGGGTAAAGAGGAGGAAGATGGTGGGAGGATGGCAAAGGCCAAATCTGCTGCGGCCACCCCATCATTAAGGATTTTGGTGTGAACGGAGCCACATCAGCCCCTGCTGTAGTACACAACTGACATACCTGTGGGCTGCCACGCTGCCAACCGCAGCAGCCCAGGGCCAGAGGACCGACTGGTGGGAGAGGAGGGGTGTTACACAGCAAAAAGGAGTCACTGTTTAATTAAGTCTGTTCTTAAATACTGATCCCTTGGCCAAAGAGGAAAGAAAACCTGTGAAAGCACCTGAAAACTGAGTCAGCTTTTGACAGTGTCATGTCTGAAATGTAGCCCAGGCAAGAGCCCTGGGTTAGCACTGGCGCCGGGGTCAGCCAGGCACATTCCTGGTAGCGCCTTGTTTTTGCTGTGGGTCTGTTATATTGTTATTTGTACGTATTTCATTAAAAAGTGTCACGAGAGCCGATGCAGAGAGAGGCTCTGCACCCAAATGAGCATGGGGCGGCCAGCGGTCCCTTAGGAAACTCTCGTCTCCCGGGGGAACCGGCACTGCCCGGCTCAGGACTTGTAGTGCCTTCTCCAGCACCGCTGGGGTTTCTCGTTTAAAATGGAGAGGAGTGCTAAACGAGCAAAACAGTTTTTGCTTAATTGGAGATGTTTCTCTGTGGCCTTGCCAGATGAAGCTCGGTTGCAGGACGATGTGGAAAACAAACAAGCTGAAAGGTTTCAGTCCTGTGGTTATTGTTAGGGCGATCAGCTGGATTCCCCCCGCTGTTGGCACGGCCGGTGAGTGAGCTGGTGTGCCAGCACCCAGGCACGGGGGGGAGGAGGTCAGAGATGAGATGGATCTCTTTTACTGAAATTGTCTGTGGCCACTGAATACAAAAATAGCCTGCGTCAAACGCCTGCTTGAAATACATCCTAAAGAGTCATAAAGAAATCATTCTGATCTGAACTTCTTTCCTGGGGCGAGCAGGATTTCAGTACTTACAGAGAGTTACGCGCATTCCCAAGGTCTTTACTCAGTTCGGGTTTAATACGGCCTTATTCTGCAGTCTTTCAGTGATCACGCATTTGAGCAAGGTGTAGCAGGATCCAAGACTCGTTTGCTTTTTGGACTAGACTGTATTTTCCGTTTATAATTCCTCTATTACAGGAGGCAGCATTAAATTCCCTACTGGCAGATAGGAACGCTTTACCTGAGAAATGTCAGCGGCCATTTAACTCAAGCCAGGTGTTTTCAGCCAGCTCACTTTTGCCAACAGTAGCGCCCGCTCCCTTCCGAGTCACTAATTACATCATAGATGTAGATTTTGGAGTTGCGTTCACTTGAAGTGATCCAGTGGTTTAGTAATTCAAAGACCATCAGATGCTGTGATGAGAATGAAGCACAGGGCAATGCCTTTCCTTTGTTCCCCTGTTCCGCAAAACTTGCTCAGGTTTAAAAAAAAAAAAAAAGCCACCAAAATAGCAGACTTTTGCCATGTCAAAGCCAGAATATTTTTTGTTCAAACAAAAATAAACTTTTGTCTTGTGCAAATGAAGCATTATACTTTTTTTTGTATCTGTAAATCTGTGGGGAAGCATTAAACAGTCATCTCTGTTACGAAGGAATTAGTCATTGATAGAGGGAAGGGGCTCGCCTTCCTGATGTTTCATTGTAATGTTTGTTGTATATATTTGCACATTCAACTGTGTATCTTTTTTCTAATAAATTAATATAAAACGTAGCTGTGATCTTTAATTATTTTGATATGCGAAGGTGCTCATACGGAAAACTTCCACATTTTCCATTTAATGCTTTTTTCCATTTTTTAAATCTCTTATTAGGCTGTGACTTGTTCATATAAATTATTTGGATGCAAATTCAAACAAATTTGCAAACAAATTTCATACACCTGTGTATCAGGAAGATTATTTGCAGGTGACTTGAGAAACAAACAACGATGAAGTTGCGACCTGGGCTCCTGGCTGCATCCTCCTGGGGGCTGGGTAAGTTGCAGCCCCCCAGCTCCAGCTCCCGCCCCTGCCGTAGCCAAGGGGGAGGAAGGGGCCGCGCTTACAGGCCGACGATGTGGACCACAAGCACAGATTTGTTCAGCATATGCTCTGGGCTTGGATACAAAGAATAGTTGTTATTTAACCTGATCCTTTAATTGCTCTGTGCTGAGGAGCGTAGTTGCTGTTAATGTAATTTCCACACGCAGCGAGCTGGGGACGTGGGATCCTTTCACCATGCACGTCTCGGGATTTCGAAGAGGAAGCGAGGCAGTCCGTGGGAGCAGAGCTGAGCAAACCTGAGCAAACCTAGCTGCTAACAAGCAAGGTAGTTTGGGAAATAGCTTATTTATTGCTTCAGGCAAGTGTCACTTTTGGATCTGCGTGCTTTGTAATCCTGGCTGGATACCCAACCGTGGTGAATCGAGGGACTTGTAGTGCTTACAGAGCCACTGATGGAAACTTGGCTGCATGACTCGAGAAGCGCGGACACGTGTAATTTAGATAAGCCTGCGCCTGGGGGCTCGATACAAGGGAACTGCGTGATGTTTTGTGTTCAGTCTTATAGGGAGGGCAGGTCAGATAAATAAAAGGTCAGATAAAGTCTGACTGCCGGTTCACAGGCTGCTTCCATGTCCTCTCTCCAGCGGAGATGGGAACGGCCCTTTCGGCGGGCAGTGCTCCCCAGAAAAGTGACCTCCCTCTCCCGCACCAGCTCCCAGACGCTCGGAGAGAAACAAGCCATGCCGAAGCCACCGCCGCCCCTGCCACAATGGCCCGCCCCACAATGGCCCGGCACGTCCCCTCCGTGAGGTACTTCCCAGAGCAGCAGAGGTGGTTGTCACGGAGGGTCCCGGCACCCAGAGCATCCCCACAGGCAGGGACAGCCGGGCCCGTGGGAGGGGAGCCAATGCCCTCTGAGCTTGCGATCAAGAAATTAGGCTCTGCGAGTAGACGGTGCTGAAACGAAGCAGTATGAGGCTGCACAAAATTCAGGAAGCTCTCAGACTTCTCACGCCTCTGTGCAAAGTACTTTGGTGATTAGATAATAATAATAATAATAAGGGGGAAAAACTGATGGCAATAAGTATGCCTGCGTAAGCACTTGGTAGATGTTAGCCCCTCTAATCACATCCACAGTTTCAAACCACGTAAAACACTTCCCCGAAGCAAAAAGCTGCAGAGCAGCCAGCCAGTTACCAAACCCAGGTCATCTTCATGGGGCATGAAACACAAACCCCTCCAAAAAAAGCAGTAATTCCCTACCGCCCCAGGGCTTTTTGCTTTTTTAACTCTTTTGGTTAAGAGTGCAATTGCTTTGGTCTTTTTTAGTCTGAGATGCT
>NW_008825109.1:19765607-19772922 GCF_000699105.1 Pygoscelis adeliae
TCCCACGCTGGGGACTGTATCAATGCAAGGATACAGGTCTTGGGCCACAGTGGTGATATCTCATTTCTGTCCAGTAGATCTCCAAGAGCTTTGGCGAAAGGACCTGTACCTTATTTCTGATTTTTCATGTGCGCTTTGAGGGACAGTGACTCCCCCAGGGCCGGTGGCAGCAGCAGAGGTGACACCTGGGTCTGTGGAGTCTTAGTCCTGCCCTTTCGCCAGCGACTACTGCAGGCTGCACGCTGTGTTCTGACAGGTCTTAAGATCTGCATCTCCCCATCAAACAGCATCTAAAGCTCCTCTTCCAGTTGTTCAGGGCAGAGAGTGCAGAGGGACTATGCTCTACCGGTTATACTTATTTATAGGAGCGCACTGGGTGTCAGCAGCACCACATAGAACCATAGAATGGTTTGGGTTGGAAGGGACCTCTAAAGGTCATCTAGTCCAACCCCCCTGCCGTGGGCAGGGACATCTTCAACTAGATCAGGTTGCTCAGAGCCCCGTCCAGCCTGACCTGGAATGTTTCCAGGGATGGGGCACCCACCACCTCTCTGGGCAACCTGTGCCAGTGCTTCAGCACCCTCAGCGTAAAAAACGTCTTCCTTAAATCTAGTCTAAATCTACCCCCCTTTAGTTTAAAGCCATTCCCCCTTGTCCTGTCGCAACAGGCCCTGCTAAAAAGTTTGCCGCCACGTCCAGCACTTAAACACAAAGGATGTGTCTGGTGGAGGCTCAGCCCCTTCCCACCTGGGGAACTGATCCCAGGCCCTGTTGTAATGCAGGAGTGAGCAGGGAGCGACCCAACCTTTCATTCATTGTCCTGTTTTGTTCTGCCTTGATATTTTATTTTCCTTTCACATCCGATTTTAGTATAAGCCCATTGTTATACAGCCCCAACATGCCCTGCTCTGACAGCTCGGGGATCTCAGCATTGGCAAATTCGTCA
Source organism: Pygoscelis adeliae (assembly GCF_000699105.1). Taxonomy (NCBI): domain Eukaryota; kingdom Metazoa; phylum Chordata; class Aves; order Sphenisciformes; family Spheniscidae; genus Pygoscelis; species Pygoscelis adeliae. The sequence continues at coordinate 19,766,554 of NW_008825109.1, forward strand.
CTGTGTAAGAGCCTGAAAAGCCCTTGCTCTGCTGGTGGGCCCTCATCGAGGGCTTTAAAGCTTAACACAGTTTGGGAGTGTTTTCCTTGCGTGTGTTTGTGGTGGTTGTTGTTGCAGTTTGGTTTGCTTCTTCATTCAAAAATGTTGAGTGCTTTGTCTGGCAGCTCAGCTACTTGGAAGTGCCTGTGACTATGCTGCTATCTAGAGATGCTTGGTTTTGCTACTGCTACTGTTATTTCTTAGCTTCATTCCCCACATGAACAGCACAGAGCAATGGGGAAGACCTACTCTGTATTTTTCCCCACAAGGAAAAAACCACAGATCCCTCACATGAAAGCAGCAGTTCCACTGCCCACCCCGGGGAGACGCCGCTCTGCAAGCACCTCGGCCTTCTCTGGCAAGGCACAGAGCGTTTTGTAGAGTTACGGGGCGATGGAAAAGGTAAAACATCAGATGAAGGCAGCACCAGCAGGGGTCTGCCGGCACCGGAGGAGATGCTAGAAGGCAAACATAGCTTTTGCCTTTAGGTTTCCAGATCAAAGTTCAGGACAGCTTTCAGCGCGACCTTTTGTACAGCCTGAGAGAGACAATTCCTCTACAGAGAGAAATGGAAGATTGAGCAATAAAGGGATTCATAAAATCTCTGAGGTCTCAGTAACTCTTTGGTCTCTCAGTTTTGTATTAACGTAGCTTTTGGGAAGCAGCCAGCCTTGCCAGGCAAAGGGAGCCAAGGTTTCAAACTGGAGTCCAGGTGGGGTTTGGGTGCCTCCACCACTGGGACACCCAGCTGAGATCCCCTTCAACAGCCGGGGTTTCAGAGACGCTGGGCTGTTCCCCTTCAAAACCGAAGTGCCTTAGGATGTGCCCGACCAGGGGCTACGTTATCCCGCTGCGGCTGCGCCCTGGTGCCGGCAGCCCCAGGAGGGCTGCAGGGATGGCCCGGCCCTCTCCCGCCTTCTGCTGCTGCTGCTTCTCCTCCTGCAAAGCAGCCTGACATCCCGCCAAACCCCACAGGGCTGCGCCCAGGCCCCTTGCGGCCCCAAAGATCCAGACCGGCAGAGGCTGAGAGATTTGCCCTTGGCCATGGGAGCAGGCAGCCCTCCATCATTCGCGCCTTAGGATATGTTCTTTCAGACTACGAACTATTTGTTTCAAAGCACTGAGCAAGCCCGACGTACTGACGCTGGCAAATGAAGCTCCCCAAAAAGGGTAAGGGCTTCGCAGCAGAAAACGTATCTGGCCTTTGGTGTATATCTTATCCATGAAGATGAGGCGGTCAGCAGGGTAGTAGGCAGGCTTTTTACAGTTCAAAAATAAGAGATGTTATTTTTAAAGTTTTTTTAAAATAAAAAATGGAAGATTCATCATTTCTTTGGTTTGACTTCCTCCGCAGTTAGTCAGAAATCATCAGGAAATGCGACTGAAGGAAATCCGTCCTGTTCTGCCTGGTCAGCACAAGGAATGTGCACACGCAGAGGAGGACGGCGAGGGAGGGCTCTGGCTCTTCCCAGGCAGAGCTGAGTGATGCAGCGGAGACAGCTCAAGAGCAAACTTGCATGACATGTAAAGTAAAAATGACAGGGAGACAAAATAAAGATGGATTTCCACAATCAGCGCGTCCAGAATCTGACTTTGGCACAAAACGAAAATTTGGAATAACTCCAGAAATGTCAGTAAATTTTTTTCCATGTTTATATATAGCACAAAAGCATCTTTTACCATCCACACACTTCTTCAGACTTCGCTTTTCTCTAAACAGCTCTGACTGTTAAATGATACACAAGGCTCACCAAATAGTTTTATTTCTGTTGCAGACCTGCCCGTTTCCCTGTGCTCCTCTCGCCGGTGACCACACCGTTACTCCCTCCACAACCTGCCGCTGGGCTGGCTCAAAAAGTGCTTGGATGTTGTTATTTACCTCCAGCCTCTCTGAATCAAGTTGGGAGAAAGGGGTGTTTTGGTGCTGTTCCATCAGGCGTGGTAGCCTGTACACTTGTGGCTGCAGAAATGGAGACATCGAAGCGAAAGCACCGTTTTTTTCCATTGGCAGCATAATGTTAATCTTCCTAATGAGCTCTTCCTAACTCTGCTGACCGCAGTTGTTCATTCAAAAAGTAGAGGGAGGAGCGTGTAGAGTGGCTGGTCTGTACCGGGAGGAGCTGTGAAACAGAGATCTGCAGGAGTTTGGAGCGGAGAGAAGAGCAGCTGTATCCATGAGGTTTGTTTCAATCCTCTAGATGAGACACTGCATAGAAAAGGTTATGCAGGTGAACAACCCCAAAACTCAGTTTTACAGGCTAGTACAAAGTCTGTATCTTTTCTAGAAAGAGATGCTCTTATTCAGAACAGTGTACCTGTATTGCGTGACTCTACAGCAGTGAGTAAACCGTGCCAGGTAAGGCAGCGAAGCATCGTTCATCAGCATCACTCTTCAGCTCTCTGACTCGTGCTTCTCCGGAGGAGGCGGACGCAGTCAGGCTCACCCTCAGGGCCTCTTCAGCGTCCCAGAGAGCAAGAGCCCAACCCGTGCCGGCAGGTCCCCAAGCCACTGCAAGACAGACAAGGAAAATAACCTTTACAGGCAGAAAAGCAGGTGTGTCCCAGCCCTGCAGATACCGTATCCAAAGAGCCTACAAGCAGAGAGAGGAAACGGCTCTGAATCACATCTCGTGTTTATCAGGGTTATTTTTCCTGCGGGTGCCTTTGATCCTGCTTCCTGGGGAAGCGGCAGGTTGAAGGAGCTCTGTGGCATAAGGAAACTCCCGAGGTCCTTCTGCCGGGGAAAGGCTCAGCAGGTCTGGCCGTGTGGCGCCACGGAGCCCGTGCCTGGCCGTGGGGACGGCTCTGTGTGCCCGCCGGCTCTCGGTACAGGGGCATTGGCTTTGTTTGACAAATACGTAAGCTGTCACTTCAGCTTGAAAGTCCTGTGCAAGCTCCTTTTGCTGCGTGGATCAAGAGGAAAACACACCCAGCTGCTTGCACCTCCTCCCTTCCTAAGCACCCAGGGAAGGGTCTCGGCCTTGTACCTGGGGGAGGGAAACCTGCAGCCTCAGGAGGAGGCAGAAAAAAATCACGTTCAGCTGGAAGTCTTGCCTACAAATACTGTACCTTAGCAGCAGTTGGGGTGTGCTTTCTCAATATCCCCTATGCAATTATGAATGGTCAAAAAAGACTTAAAAATAGGATTTCCCTGATAACACTGACACTTGCACCGCAGCCAAGCGGAGTCCTCTGCCTGGAAAACGTTGACGCAAAGGCTTCCCAGTGCTGCAGATCAGCGGTCGGCATGAGATGGGATGAGTAACTCCAACCCGGGGTTGAGCAACCTGTCCGTCAAACCGCTATCTGGCCGCTTCCCGGGGCGGTGCTCGCTTCCCCTCCGCACCAGCCGTCGCAGTACAAAGGGCCAAGGTCAGGGCAGGCGGGGGGAAACCCAGCGAGAAAAGCTACTAGGCACAGGGTGAGACGGTGCTGGGCAAAAGCAAGCCCTACCCTGCTGTGCCCAATACCTAGCTGCTGCTTCCACAGGGAAATTACAGCCCAGGAGCCTCCAGCACGTCCAAGCACACTTTTGTAGGAGGTTGGCAGAAGCTTTAGGATGTGCACAACATGTCCAAAGACATCTGTAGCTGAGTGGGTGGGAGCTCAGGGGAATACAACTTCCACGTCCCAAAACATTACCTTCTATTTTGGCTTGAAAAGCATGCAAATAGCTGTCCTTCAAAAGGTCTAGAGCCTCTCCTTATCTGCTGTTCGCGTAGTGTGTGGCCCCGCGGCTGTCACCCCAAACAGGAAGGGGGAAAAAAGGGAAACTGCTTTGGTGAAAGAAGGCGCTCGGTGCTAGTGAACAGCCCCCGTAAAGATTTTCAGTTGTCACGGGATCTACTTCGTGCCGTGATTGCTTTTTTTTTTAAGAACCAGCCTCAGGAAATATCACGAGGCAAAGCCAGAGGGGAGAGCCAGTGCCAAGATCTGGGGCCACAGGTAACCTCGAAACGAATCTCTGCTGCTGTCAAGGCAGAGAAGAGGAACCGCCGCCGCTGCCTCCTTAAAGGCTGATCTTCTACCTCGACTTGTGAAACCTTTCAGGGGGAAGTGGTCGATCTCTAGCTGTTGTTTGGGGTCATCTTCATGGAAGTCTCCAAATAGATGTTATGCCTCAGTGCTGAAGAGGGCATTTTTTAGAAAAGTAAACAAAATGCTATTGCCACAGACGACATTTTGTCTAGGATGGTACTGAAAGCGGACGAAGTTCAGCTGTATTCCTCTCGCTCTCCTGCTCACTTTCGCGTGTGCCCGCGGCAGAGGGAAACGAGCCCAGCAGTAACTTGTGCAGCCTAGTGCAAAGCAGAGGGGAAATCCAGGACTTAGACCCTCAAGTAAAAGCAATTCACCTGGATTTCTTTTCACAAAAGGGCATTTTTCATCAACTCATTGGTAATGAAATCAGTCCAAGTGCTGTTTTGGCTGATGCTAAATTGACTGAAGGAGTCGCTGCCCATGGTCACCGGTTCCCAGCCCCTGCAGTGACCACTGCTGAGATCCACGAGGTCCGGTCCGCTTCTGCCAACACCAAACAACCCAAAGGCCAGCTTTACCAAAGTAATCCAGGATTTCTGTTGTGGATTGTTCTTCTGTAACACCGAGTTAGACACACAGGAGAGAGCTTGAGGATGGCCGGCAAGTAGGGCTCGCCTCCTCCTCCCCAGGACGCTGCCCCGTGCCTCGTGCTGCCAGACGCCTTCCCCACGTGCTTGTTCTTCACAACCCATCTGAAAAAGACTCCCAACCCCGAGGGGCTGCCAATGCAATAGTATGTACTGGAATTAAAAAACAAACACACCTATATCTGTATAAAAACTATTTATATCTATCTAGAGTGTATATATACATAGCTTGAGGACATATATATGTATATATTCTTGAGAAGCAGAAGACATCTGTCTCTCGCGCTGGGACTCGGAGGTGTGCGGGGGCCGGCCTGGAGCCGCGCCGTTCCCGCGGGGAGACCAGAGTTTCTATTTTGGTTTCCGCCTCGCTGGCCGGAGCCTGTTCTGCTGTGCCTGTGCGTACCAAAACCTGGGAGACTGCGCGCAGGCCAGCAGCTCTCTGTGCCGACAGAACGGGCAGGCTGGGGAAAGGGAGAGGAAAATGCTTGTTTTCCCTGTCGCCTCCTCCAGTGCGGGGCTGCCCTGTGGCAGTTGTGACCGCCACCGGCAGCGTGTGCTGTGACGGGGATGCTGCAAAACACACCCAGCCGCGGCGACTTCTGTTTTCAGCCGCACGGGGGGCAACAGAAAACAACTTTCTATTTTGATATTTTTATTTTATTGCTATTGCAAACGTGCTCTCTCATGCTCTCGATATCTTGCAGGTCTGAGCCCACGTTGTGTCTCCTGGCATTGGGGTTTAATGGTCCGGTAAGACAAAGCTGGCAGCGCAGCCTCCTGCTTCCAGCCGCATGACTACAGCCCTGCTGAAATCCCTGGCGCTACAAGTGGGCCACCAAGGGCAGAATCGTCCCCGCTCTCTGCATACCCCTTATGTAGACCCGTATCACTGTCTTCTTTGGAAGATTAAGGTGAGCTATGGGTTACAGAAGTCGGCAGTCGTGCCACCTGTAATGATTTTCCTTCTGTTCCCTAATCAGGTCAGTAGATGACAGCGGCCAGACTTCACTCATACCCCCTCACATGTTGCCTATGGGATTTATTTGCAATATTGGTCGTCGGTTTTAGTTTGCCAGAAATGGGTACCAACATAGCGGTCGCTGCTGCGCTGGGATGGGAGCGGTGGCACCGACCCTGCAGCTCCTTACCACAAGCAGTGCAGGTGCTGCCGTCCGAGCATTCAGGCATGCAGCAGGACAGAGGTGTGAGCGCTGGATGAGCTGGAAACACAGGTTCGCCTTGGTACAAATATCTCCCTTCCAGTGCTCTGGGCTCCTTGTCCTGGGGAGATAATGCAGCCAGCGGTATCTGGCTGTGCCCAGGCGCTGGGCTGCTCTGCACTTGTGTGCATGAGCCACGTGGTGGGAACCCGCCAACACCCAGCACCTTTAAGGTGGAGGGGCTCTGAGCTGCGCCGCGGCCATCCGCTCCGAGACTCTGCTTCCCGTTCCTATTAGTTTTGCATGCAAGAGGCTTTGCGGTCCCTATTCTTGTTATTTTTACCACTTTTTACCTTCTGAAGCAGGCAGACAACTGTCCACGTTAATGCAGCTGTTTTCACGCTGTGGCACATGGACTTCTGCGGCCTTTGGACGGTTCCCCAGACACCCCGTGGAGGGTGGTGTTCCCGGGCGCCAGACACGGTGATACCCATCGCCCCGGGAACACGGTGCCCGTCGCAGCTAATCTTGGGCTGAGG
>NW_008825109.1:19773024-19783480 GCF_000699105.1 Pygoscelis adeliae
GGCTGCTGCCGCAGCCTCTGCAGCCCTCCTGCAGCATTCTCAGCCACCATCCGGAGGAGAAAGCGATGGTGTTTCCTTTGTGAGCTCGTGAGCTTTGATTCACACATAACCTGCCGTAGCTGTGCCCACACCGGCTGCTTTCGAGTGGGGTTTTGCTGCTCCCCCCACGCGGGGACACTGTGGCTTTCCCGGGGATGAAAGAGAGGGCTCAGGGACCACAAGACTCTGTCGTCTGGGCCAAATCAGCCGGAGTTTTCCATCACCTTCTCTGGTGCATCTTCTGCTGGCCACAGGGATACCTGCAGACAAGGACCCCCCCTTGCACAGCACTGCAGAGCCCAGTTCCCTTCAGTGCCTACGAGTGCATCGCCCTCTAATACCAACCCCACCGCTGTGGGGGCTGTTCTGAGGAACAGAAACTTCATCTGTCAATAAGAAAGTATGTGTGCTTGCATATTAAATCACATACTTGCATAAAAACGCTGCCAGAAGTGGGGATGCATTAGGGGTTGCCAGTACTCACTTTCCATTTTCACTGATTAATTTTATAGACAGAAGGGGAATTCTTGCAAAAATAGGACTGCAACTGTGGTGTGACATTTAAGGGCTAGGGATGGTGAGACCTACAGTAAGAGGCGATTGTGTTTAGTAGGCACGATGGTGTAGCTGGAGAAAACAGCAAGCAGCTTTTTTGGCACACAAACATCTCTGATGTTGCTTGCACACTCCTTCAGCCTGCACAACTGTAATGCTTCAAAATAAAACAGGAGCCAAAGCAACTGATTGTAATGCAAGAGCCAATCCATAACTGGCCATAGTTAAGAGGTAAAGTAATAACATCATGAACAGCTAATGAAAGCTTTAGTTTTAACATCACAATGAAAGGCAAAATGAAACCATGTTTGCTGAGAGCGAGACGTGCGCATGGGCTCGTGCTGTCAACATGTACTTGTTTCACACTTTGGAAATGTGCGTAAAAATCAGCCACGGGGCTTTCAGCAGCCAGAGCAACCTTGTGCTGGCTGCCTACGGAGCACGGGGCACTGCCCTGTGTCCGGCATACCTGTGCCCGAAAACGTTACCGTCTGGTGGAAAAGAACAGTTGTGATGGAAGAAGTATTGCTCCATAACCTCTTAAAAACACTTACAGAGGAGTAAAAAGCTCCTCTCTCCTCTGAGCTGGCCCTGAAGCCTTGCCATCATCTGCTGTCTAATTAATTTGTTGTTGTTCTCCTTGGCTTTTCTCCGGTGCAATCAAAAGCAGGACCCGGCTTCCTGAGCCCGACGCCGTTATCGCCTGGCCAGGTGACGCTCCCGGGGCTGATGGCACACACTTTCCAGTGACCTCATCTCGTCTCCAGCGCACAGACAAGTGGCAATACCCCTCTGGTCTGCGCGGCCACGCACCCCAGGGAGCAGCCTCTGCTTGCCCCCCTGCAACAGGGACCCCCAAAAAACCCCCAGAGGAGTTTGTGCAGGTTGTTCGCCGTTTTTTTCCTCCCAGGCAATGGAGCGGCTAGCAAAACATCACCTCCGTAGCGATGCTAGTTAGTGAAACCAGTTATTTTACTGCTGATATTTTGTACACCCCTTCTGACCCCTGGGATGACAACGGCTTGTGTAAAAAGAAGGCAAGAGCCCAGAAAAGAACGTGGCACTGTCTGCTTGGCCAACTTTCTAAAAATACCGTGCACTGCTCTGTCATCCGCACGGTAGGCACGGCAGCTTCTCCCGTCCCTGCCAGGCTGATGGGATCTGATCTTCAACTTGTTTTCCTGTAAGGTCACACTCTGTCCGTCCCCTCCCCAGTAATTCTTGAACCCCCTGCCCAACTTACTCTCAATTTTATCGAGGACTGAATGTCTGGAAACCATTAAGGTCTTGCAAATTTTGTGAGAACAGGTAACAGGCTGAGAAAAGAGACAGGCAACAGGATGAATTAAACCCCGGGAAAAACCTTAATGGGAGTCTGTGCCTTGTTAGACACCGGAAAATCCACTCTTTAGTTAAGGTTTCTCTCTCACGTGGATTCACTGGTGTTTAATGACGTGTGAACTCCCATTAAAGCTTTTCCCATGGCTAGGACATTCGCAATGTGTGGCTTCTCTGATGTCTTATAAGCAGCAGAGTTGTGCTGCAGCCTTGGAGAACTCAGCCTGTCGGTCTCCAGGCACAAATCCACAAAGAGTTATTTACTAGATTATTTATTAGTTCTGTGGCTGCTTGTCAGATCCAGCATTTTTCCATAAAAACAGATGAAAGGACAAGAGGAAAAGGCAGGCTGTGTACGGTGGGAGCCATCCCATCCCATCCCATCCCATCCCATCCCATCCCATCCCATCCCACCTTGCAGCACCCGCTGCGGCACCAGCTCGGGCTCCTTCGCGCACCATGACCAGCCCCTCATCTGTCTCTAAGTGTTCTCAGCTACCTCCGTGAACACTCCAGTTTCGGTTAAAGTCTTAGTGTTGCCAGTATCTTGGTTGGGTTCATTTTAGCTTGTATAAAAAAATTAGTCTTGTATAAAAAATTTCATCTCCTGGATTATTTTGAACCCGCTGTGTTTCGATGGCATTGACTTAGTGCTTGTTCCATCAGCAATGACAGGTGAATCAAATAAGCATTTCAGTTTCAAAACACTTGTAACTCTCTACTGTTTGTATCTACTTCCATTTCTCCCTTTCAGGATCAGCTTTTCAGAGGTTTGTGAGCACCTAATAATACAGCGAGATGCCTTGAGGGCATTTCACAAGCGCCCTAGCTCATTTGTCCATGTCTTTTTCTTTTTTTTTTTTTTTGCAAGTCTAGCTAAAAGGTATGTGCTGGTTTGCCCTTACCTTTTGTTTCACTGACACACTCAAGGAATTGTATATGTTCTGAGATGGAAGATTTTCCTCTATAGACTTCTGTGGCTTTGTCCCTATTAATTCATGCTTAGCCAAATGGCTCATGTTTATCATCATTTTTCTGTATCAGAAATAGTGTGGCCAGCAGGAGCAGGGAAGTGATCGTGCCCCTGTACTCGGCACTGGTGAGGCCGCACCTCGAATACTGTGTTCAGTTTTGGGCCCCTCACTACAAGAAGGACGTTGAGGTGCTGGAGCGTGTCCAGAGAAGGGCAACGAGGCTGGTGAGGGGTCTGGAGAACAAGTCTGATGAGGAGCGGCTGAGGGAGCTGGGGTTGTTTAGCCTGGAGAAAAGGAGGCTGAGGGGAGACCTCATCGCTCTCTACAACCACCTGAAAGGAGGCTGTAGCGAGGTGGGTGTCGGTCTCTTCTCCCAAGTAACTGGCGAAAGGACGAGAGGAAATGGCCTCAAGTTGCGCCAGGGGAGGTTTAGATCGGATGTGAGGAAAAATTTCTTTACTGAAAGAGTGGTTAAACATTGGAACAGGCTGCCCAGGGAAGTGGTGGAGTCCCCATCCCTGGAAGTATTTAAAAGACGTGTAGATGAGGCGCTTAGGGACATGGTTTAGTGGGCATGGGGGTGTTGGGTTGACGGTTGGACTCGATGATCTTGGAGGTCTCTTCCAACCTTAATGATTCTATGATTCTATTCTATGATCACTTTTTGTTCCCATTCATTTATCTGGTATGAAACTAATGCCCACTGGGCTGTAATTTCCAGGACTGCTTTAAGCTGATTTTAATACAAGATTGTTTTTCATTGGCAGTGTTATATGTTTTTGGAGGCTGTGCTGCTGGCTGCTTCCCCCATGTGCCATGGCGCAGCCCCACAGCCCAGTCTGGGCCCCCGCCCCCAATCCTTCTTCCAAAAACCAGGTATGCTCCTCTTCCTTGGCGGGGACGGAAACATTGCGGATCCTCTTCAGTCCACAGTTTGTATAATTTTATTAGGCTGATGATTTTAGCTTTCTTGCTTCTCCAGGGTTATTGAGTCTGTGGTTAAAATGATCAGTGTTAGAGCAGGGAACGGCTCCCCTGGTCCTGACCAAGGGTCCTCCAAGCTTCAAATCCGACCTCTGAGCACAGCCAGAAAGCAAACAGGCACCCAAAATGATGACATCGCTGGCCAAAATAAAAATCTTCCATCTACAGATTGCTTTAAGGCACAAATTGCATTTCTGCCCCTTTCTCTCCTGCTCTGGGGAGGCAACGTGGGTTGCTCTGCTCTGAAATTTGGACTTTTTCAAACCAGCTGTGCCCAACTTGCTGCGGGTGGCCAGGAGTGGTTTGCAGCCCATGACAAACGAGGCTCTGCTCTCCTGCTTGGAAAGGTTTCCAAAACATCACTGGTTATGGCCAGCATTGCCTAATCGGCCCCAGGCGTACGGCTGCAGCATCGGCACCTGCGTGTCATCCTTGCACCCAAGAGGCGCCCCAAAAAGCCTCTTGCAAAGAGGCCCCTGAAATGGGTGCCAAGGTGATGGAAACAGAATGGATTAATACATTGGCCAGCTGTCAGCCCAAACCCTCTGAAACGTCTGGAGCAGGGCTAGCCATGCCCTTTTCTCAGATGACAACCAAGTTTCATCAGGTGTCTGCTAACGCCAGCAGTGACTGTCCGTATCAAAACTGCTCAGATGTACGTACGCACGTGCGCGCACACACACACACAGGGTTCTGGCAAATAAACAAGGCTTGTGCTGGGACAGTTCCAAAGTCAAAACAGAGCTCTGCCCGTGCCCTTAAACCAAGACTAATCTTCCAAACCTAAATGTCAGATCTTGAATTTGCATGAGATTCCTCAGTCAGCTCCTGCTTTTCAGAGCCTATGAGCCCTTATTAAATTCATAACGTAACAGACCAAACCCGAACAGGTTAAGGGAATTATATTACACTGATTGCATCATATTGTAGTATTTATTTTGCTTTAACTTTTAAAAAATATTTAATTGTAATGTCAAGGAGAGAAGTCAAAGAAAGGGGACTTGCATTAACCTTGGTTAAATGCTCAGCAGTAAGAATCAGAACAGCTTCTTCACCAAACAGAAACTCTTTTACAGGGAAGTATTTCAGGAATAATACAGAAATCTTCTCAAATATGTCATTATTGACACAATACGCCTGCAGGGAATACAATTAGTCTAAGGGCAGGAGCGGCAGCCAGCTGCTCACAGCGGGAGCTGTGGGGCTCCTGCCTTTCTGCCTCCCAGCACTTTTGCAACTCTGGCATAGTGCAACTCCAGATTGTTTTTTCCTTCCCCTTCTTTCTTTTCCTCTTTCTTTTCTCCCTTCTCTATACAAAGTCAGCAATTTAAAAGTTCAAACTGCACCAGCAGTTTGAGAGGCAGAAGTTGGAGATGGCTGCGAGGCAGAGGGCTGCCGGCGCCGAGCCCTGCCCCAGGCCACCGCTCCTCAACAGGAGCTGGATGGCAGGAAGGGACATGGAGGCATGACTTACCCTCCTGTGACAGGAGATGAGAAAACCAACAGAGAGTTGTACCAGTCATACACTGTTGAGCACAAATTTCACATCTGCAGGGCACTTGGAAAAGGGGCTTAAAGGCCCCAGAGATTGTCCCCGATTTTGTGCATCTTGTGGACTCCAAAACCAGCCCTGAAGCAAACCTGATCGCAAGGCAGGGTCTCCTGATCGTCCTGGAGGAAAGGGCTTTATCTGGGATCAATACAGGATGAGTCTAGCAGGGCTTATGGCGTTCACAGGCCCTTGCACTGCACCCCTGCGCAGAGCTGAATCTCCCCCGGGAGCCGGGGCTGTTCCCGGGTGCAGGAGCGGGCTGGGGCAGCACAGTTACCGTTCTGGAAGAGCTGCAAGCTCCTCTTGGCATTGCCTCTCCAGCCGTGCAGTGTCCTCTGGTACCAAGCTTTTCAATGGAGGCAAGTTTTAGCTTTCTGAGCATTGGCCTGATTTCTGGAAGCAGAAATCCCCGCTCCTTTATTCCAGAAACCACACCAGATATTAGACTACATGGAGAAAATGTAGTAAGAAAGTGTAGATAAAGTTCATTAAATATTTTTACTGCAGCCTTTTTTATGTCTTATTTGTTCCTTATGATGCATAATATCAGTCATAAAACTTCTCAGAAAAGCAAATAGTCCATTTTTTGTGTTAAGCACAATACACGGGCAGGCAGCTGCAGATGCAATTTTTTCTACGACTAAATTTCCTCCAACTGCTTTTTCTCTCGCCATTTTCAGGCCAGATTTGTTTGCCACTCTGTATATTTCAGAGACATTACTGATGTCAATGAAACCTAAAGGTAAGCGGATCTGTTCCAGATTCACCCAAAAATAAGTAAGCTCCATTAAAAAAAGCAAACTTTTCTTTTTCCCCCATCTCTTTCACGATTCCCCTCTGTATATCACTTCTGTCCTTCCACACAGAACGTGAGCCATGAACTCCACTCCTCGGCACTCATCTTCCTTTGCATCTTCACTTTTTTTCCTTGTTTCATTATTTTTACACTACAGTGTTCTCTTAAATTATTCTTTTAAAGAGCTGCTTATTCAGGCCTGTCTCTCCCTGGAATTCTCTCTGATCCTGCACTAAAAACCCAACTCAGACATAACGCCGAGTCTGAGTTTCAGCCAGGCAATCTCCAACGACAGACTCATGGTCTGATCTTTTCATATTTTGCAGCTATGCAAGGTTTGGATGAATGTAGCTGTAGAGAGTCACAGTTCTGGAGCTATACTTCTCATCCACATTTTACAACACAGACAGAGGGAAATGAAGATCTTTAAAAGAGACTGGCAGAATATGGTACCCATAAATCCAAGCTGGACAACAGTGTGTGGTTTGGTTTTTTCTCTCATGGCTCCGCTGAGGTAAGAATTAGTGTTGAAACTCATTCTGGTTTTAGGCTTTTCAGATGATGCTCATGTCTCATTTCTCCCCCATAAACCTTTGCATCTGGTAGCCAATTTCAACCACATCTGGCAGCAGTAAAGATCCCCAAGACGCTCTGCTTTGGCAAAAGTCATGGAAAACAGGGAGCCAGGCAGAAAGGACTCTCGGTGCCCCTGCAGGGAGAAAGGCTGGGGGAGGGGTTCACCTCTTTTTGGGGACTGGAGCGCCGGGGAAGGAAATCAGCCTCGAGCCCCTGTCGCAGCACCCAGGAAACCCGGCTCTGCCGCCGCCGCCGCTGCTCAGAGTGGCGTTTCCTTCCCTTGCGGGCAGCTGTGGAAGCGAGGCGTTTCTCAGACACCTCAGCGTCCTAAACTGTGCGAGAACCGGCTTCGCTTACAGCTCACCCTTCCGTGGAGACGCCTTACTGTCCACCAGGGAAAAAGCTAATGGCAACAGTTTAATTCTCTCAGGTTTAAGCTGGGATTGAACAAGTCTGATTAAATTTAGAGTTTTATAATTTTTAGATAACAATCATAGAATCATAGAATTACAGAATACCAGGTTGGAAGGGGCCTCAAGGATCATCTGGTCCAACCTTTTCTGGCAAAAGCACAGTCTAGACAAGACGGCCCAGCACCCTGTCCAGCCAGATCTTAAAAGTGTCCAACGCTGGGGAATCCACCACTTCCCCGGGGAGATTATTCCAATGGCTGATTGTTCTCACTGTGAAAAATTTTCCTCTTGTGTCCAGTCAGAATGTCCCCAGGAGTAACTTGTACCCATTACCCCCCGTCTTTTCCATGTGACTCCTTGTAAAAAGGGAGTCTCCACCCTCTTCGTAGTCACCCTTCAAATAGTTGAACATGGTGATAAGGTCTCCCCTAAGCCACCTTTTCTCAAGGCTGAGCAAACCCAGTTCTCTCAGCCTTTCCTCATAAGGCAGGCTTCCCAGTCCTTTGATCATCTTTGTGGCCTTTCTCTGGATATTCCAGGTGTGGCCTGACAAGCCCTGAGTAGTATCAATCACAGTATTCATAAAAAAAAAAAAAATTAGTAGTGATTTTTGTCTCACCTCTATCTAGCAAAACAACAGCCACCGGTAAGGTAGGTTCTGCAATATTTTGGCTTCAGTGCTGTTGAGCAGATGGTATTTATTGACAAACCTGCTGCTAAACTGTTTGCATACCCGGGGCTGTAGGTGCAGCCAGCCCGAAGCACGTTCACTACTCATTACTAAAATACTCATTTCCCTGGAAAACCATCTGTGTCATTCAGTCATGGCAGAAGCCCAGAGACGTCCCATTCCCTCCGCCGCCACCACCTCCCCGGCACTATTTATGCATGTCCATGCCTGGAATACGTTTCCTGTCTCCTTTCTGAAGCCCTCATCGCCCGCCCTACAGTAAACACAGCGCAGCAAGACGAATGAGATGTAAATGGTACATATCATGTCCAATTTTTCATCCTTACAAATACGAACTAAAGTGCATAGGTGCAGGAAGAGTGGCTAAAAGCAAGACTTGCTAATGGAGCAACCTAAACTACATTGTATAATGTACTGCTTTCACATGAAAGGGATGAAGGAGAGAGAGAGAGACGGGCAAGGAGTATTACAAGGAGGTACTAGTGCGGTGTGAACACCAGAACTGCCAGCTACCTCGTGTAAGATGTGCTGTCGTTCTGGCTGTAGTCTGCCAGAACCACAGAGGCAGCGACCAGCAGACGGGCTCGGACGGCTCCTGCAGAAACACACAAAACCTCGTCTCACTCTGCCGTGCTGCAGGGGCGAGGGGAGGGAGAAACCTCAGCCCTAAAAACATCAACACTTCCTTGTCTCCTTGGGACCAACGACGCGCTTGGCATTGGGGAGCTAAGGGAGAGGTGGGTAAGGTATCGCTCCATCACTCCCTAGGAGCTATTTACATACCTCTCAATTAAATTTGTATGCAACAATTTGCATAGTTAATTGTGCATCTTTCATGGTGTCATGGCACACCCCTCTGTAAATACATCTTTAATTTAGGATAATGAATGCACCTTGCCACTCCACCCTAGGGGGTGGTAGCTTGTACTCCTTTGTCCTTATCTGACTCAAAAGGTGTAGAATTTCACCCTGACGCGCTCTCTTGCTAACAAAATAAAGTTCTGCATTGCATCAGAAATGTAGCTGTGTCTCTTAAGGTGGGTAGATGATGGCCCAGACTGGCTTGTCATGATTTCCTCCTCTCTGTACTGACAAGAATTCCTTTTCCTTCACTAACAGATTCATAAGACATCAGATGTCTCACTAGTCTCATATCTGCATAAGTCTTGAAAAATGTGAACAATACCAGATTGACAATGGCTATGAACATAGAGGATGCCCAGAGAGGTTGGGGAATCTCCTTCCTTGGACATCTCCAGTGCTGTTCTGAACGGGGACCTGAGAGACCCGGTCCACCCTAGGCTAGCCCTGCTTTGAGGTCCAGCTGTTACCACATGATCTCCAGCGGTCCATCCCAAAATACATTTTCCTATGCTTCTGTGACCATGGCAAATGCACCTATGGTACGTTTTGTGATTTGGGATAATTCTTTCGAGTATCCCATCCCAGCGTAATTTGCTGTCTGGAATAGAAATTACACAGGCACTGTCTTTAATTAATGAATTAAACCAAAAGGCGGCACACCTATAGAGCACTCCACTGAGATGGCCTGAACGCCAATAAAAAACTGACTTGCATTTCCTACCATTTGGCTTCCAGGCTTTAGAGGCTGTGCTCAGTTCGTTGCGTTAGCCTGGGCAGATGTTGGTGCTGCTGCGCACAGGACGGCTTGAACCTGGAGCAAGTCAATGCGCTGACTGAAGAGGGACATTTGAACTCGTATTTGGGCCTGACTACCACATTGAGCAAAGACAGAGCCATAGCAATGGGAAACACTCAGCTCAGGCACTTTTATGCAAAATTGAGGCTTTCTGAAACAGAATAAAACAAGAAAGTCTCTGCTGGGGGTGGAGGTAGCACAAAATAGCTGCTGTGCTTCAGCTCACACCCTCACTTATTGCAAAATAGCTTCCCTGTTTAGACAAGCCCTAACAGTTGTAGACATTTATAATGCATATTTAATCTTTCCATCTCTTCTTTTCTTACTGTTTTGATGTTTCCTCAGGCTTTGAAGATTCAAGATAATTTTTTTTCCAGAAACTACAAGTCTTAAGGCAAAAATAAGGCAGCTCGAAATTGCCTGCTGCCAGTCGGACTAAAGAGTTTGTAACTTTTTCCAGCACAGGAAATGTTGAATACTTTAATAGCAGTGACCATGTTTTAATGCATTTATGCCCTTAGGGTTACAGAAATCCTTCATTCACAACATTACTCACCCCGGATCATAGAAGCGCTAATATTTGTACAGTGCCATCGTGCTTTGCAATGGTATCGAAAGATAGACAGCTCCGCTTGGGAACCGTCCCTGCTCACCTTTGTTGTTCTGTTTCAGCCTATATTGGGTCGGGCTGGGATGGACTTAATTTTCCCCATAGCAGCCCTCATAGCGCTGTGCTTTGTATTGGTAGCTAGAAAGGTGTTGATAACACACCAGTGTTTTGGCTACTGCTGAGCAGTGCTCCACAGCATCAAGGCTGTCACTCCAAACATTTTCCCCCCTCACCAGTAGGCTGGGGGTGGGCAAGATCTTGGGAGGGG